>NC_092498.1:195609377-195914704 GCF_047511675.1 Marmota flaviventris
TTACCAGAAGTAGAAGAGGGAATTCAGAGTAGGTGAAAGCAACATTATGATCTTGACTGACTTAATCTGCTGCTACAGATAGCTCCAGCATGGGCTTTCCAAACCCACATGTTCTTGCATTGTAATAGATATGTTAATTATTTTTCAGTATTTCTAAAGAAACCTAAAGTGAATTAGACTTTTGCCCATAATAAACTGGTACAGATTTATACATTAAGTTTCTTGGATGTGAGGGCGATCTGGCTGCAACATCTGTCACCCAGTTGATCATCAGAGTTGATTTGGCTGATCTGGCTGACTATGCAGGTGTCCCCTTTCTCCCTTTCCACTCCATGTGCAAACCTCCCAAAGCTGCATGCTTAGTGGAAGAGGATAACCTTCCCCAATAGAGGAGGATGATGTTCTTAGATCAAAGGTATATGAGTAGCTGTACTCCCTGCTAGAACCTCCAAACAAGCTCTCTATTTTTTTTTTTTGTTCCCCCTTTAAATTTATAAATCAGTGTCAGAATATTCATTATCTCCTGAAAATAAAGGAAGTTGGGAGTTTGGGTTCTAGGTGTGATAAAGTGAATTTTTTTTTTTTTAACTTAAATGCATTGTGCTAGATTCAGTATTTCAGTTCATGGGGAGTATAGAGAGAGGAGTAATAAATAATGGTCAACCAAGCAAAGGCTGGGAGATACTGGAACAGGATCTAGGGGCAGGGGAGAAGCCCGGAAGGAGGGTCTATTGAGGGATCTGAGAGAGAATAAAAGTGTGCAGGGTTTAAAGTTAGCTTTTTAAGATATTCTGGAGGCCCCCAGGCCCTTCTGGACACTATGAAAATAAAACTGCAAGTAAAGAAGAGACTGTGTTGAAAGATCCTTGAGTCCAGTCAGCAACTTATAAAAACAGAAAGGAACCCTGTATTTTGTTTGATTTAGTCCCATTTTAGCATTGAGATCTCTCTACAGTCTCTGCTGGTTTATTTTTCTGAGGGTAAAATAGGGTGTATTGAGATATTTTTGTTTGTGTGTGTTTGCTTCTGTCCTTTAGCTCTATTGATTTCACTGGTTTACTTAACTAGAGGGGCTCTAACATCTATTTTGTATTCTGCATTTTTTTTTTTTTTTTTGTACCGGGGATTGAACTCAGGGGCACTCAACCACTGAAACACAACCTTAGCCCTTTTTTGTATTTTATTTAAAGACAGGGTCTCATTGAGTTGCTTAGTACCTCACTTTTGCTGAGGCTGGCTTTGAACTCTCGATCTTCTTGCCTCAGCCTCCCACTGGGATTACAAGTGTGAGCCACTGTGCCTGGCTTTGTATTCTGCTATTTTTTGCTTATCATTTATTTTGTTTTTATTTCCAGGTATGCAATACACAATTCAGGCATTAGCTTCTCAGTTAAAAAAGTAAGTTCTTGAATTATGAGGGATGGTTTTGTATTATAACAAAAGGGAATTTTCAATAGTTTGCCTGTGGAGATAAGGTTATGATGTTTTGGTTACAACTATGAGACAGTAAGTCATTGTATCTTCTATTTGTTTATTAGCAAGGCGAGACAGTAGCTGACGTCAGAACACTACCCAGTGCCACAACAGTGGACAATATTCGCTCCATCTTTGGAAATGCTGTTAGTCGGTACGTTGATAACATATATAAAAAGTCTTTTATATTTCTTATCTTAGTTTTCCAATCAATCACACTATTTTGTAATCTCAAGATAGCACCTGACTTAAGAGTTTGTTTTAGTCAAATATACAGGCTTGACTTTATGCTTCAAGTTTGCTAATAGAATTATTATTTCATGTAATTGACATTTCCAGGGTATGCGTTGCCTCTTAGATGCTATGACTGAAATCAGTGTGTTCTCTCCTGGTCTTTGTGTTTAGGATATTCATAGCATAGTAGAATTCTGTCATTCTTTACTGCTTTCTCTTTTCCTTGAACTTACTTTAGAATTCCATTTATTTATTATTCAATATTTATTAATCTCCTCCCATATTCCAGGCTAGAAGTTAAGTGTAAACATGAATAAAATATTTCTTGCCCTTAAAGACTTGTTTTCAAGTGTTACCAAATCTGCATTGTCAGGAAAGCCTAAGAGGAGAGCTTACTTGTGTTGCAGATTCTTCCTGGTGCTCCCATCTGCTTGTAAAGACCACCATTGCCTTTGTAGATTTCTCAGTGAATCTCAGGTATTCAGAAAGTCCAGATTGGCCATGTTATAATCTGAGGGGAAGAATACTGAAACCCTTCCATATGCCACACATGCAGGAGGTGCTGTGGATACATAGATGCATGGAGAATCTGACAGCCCCTGGTTCACTTTTCCCAGAAATCTTAAAAGCAGCAGCAGTTGTCCAAGTACCAGATTTCTACTTTGAAAGACAAGTTATTCATTCTTTTTACCCTTTTATTTCTAATTAAGTATAAATGAGTTACTATTTTTAAACTGTGCTTCCAGAACAGAGAGAGCTCTTTTACAGTATAACTTTTTAGATTATTGACTAAATTTTAAAACTCATAATTAGGGAAATTCCCAGAGACTATAAGAGATTAGAAATCCCACAGAGCAGCATTTTCCAAAGCAGGTTTCCAGAACACCAGCCTCTTGAGACATTTTGGGAAGAAATGGTTTATAGGTTCAGTGTGTATAGTGTGTACAGGAAACACTATGCTGTCCAACTAGCAAATCCTTAGTGAATGCCAGCTATTCCCCTGGTGCTGGGCTAGAATATATGGTGGGGATACAGTAGTAAACAAAACAGAAACAATTCTTGCCCTCTTACAACTCTCCAGGTTGAAAGACACATGAGACTATTATGTCATTCATAAGCAGATTGTGCTTGTTGCCTCAATTAAAAATTCAGGACATAATGGAAAAATCTTGTGTCAGATAGTCAGAGAAGGACTTTGAAGAAGTATTCCTTGAGGTGTGAAGAATAAATAGGAATTATTTAACTGCCAGTAAGTTAGCCCTCCAGGCAGAAGGTTCAGTCCTAGGGAAGGCCTTCAGGCAGAGATAAGTGTGGCATATCCAAGAACCAGTCTTTCACATCAACTTACCCTCCCCAATAAACACAATCTGGGGAACAACACATTGGAGCTCCATTGTGGTGCCAAGCTTTACAGTAAGTTGTTAAGCAGAAATAAGTTCCTGGAATTTTAACTCTGGGATTTAGTTACTAAGATGCATAAAACTTTCAGCAAAACAAGGTCTCAGAGCTTGCACCCATCTTTATACCCCAGCAATTAGAGCAGTCCCTGATGTATAGACTAAGTGCTTCACAACACTGACTGTGTGTTGGGTGGGTGATGTGTGTGGGTATGGATGCGTGAATGGACAGATGGACAGATGGACGGGTAGGTCCAGAGGACCTCAATGAACCAAGTCTCTGAGGTCCTCATTTGGCTGGGTTAGTTTATGGGAAGGAGCTGTGTGTTTTCTAATTCTGATTATTTTATAATGTTTGAGTTCTCCAGTGTTTTCAGAGGCCTCAAAATTTATCTTTTCTAACCAGAGAACTGATAGAAGTTGGGTGTGAGGATAAAACCCTAGCTTTCAAAATGAATGGCTACATATCCAATGCAAACTACTCAGTGAAGAAGTGCATTTTCTTACTCTTCATCAACCGTAAGTGAAAAAGAACTACGTGGGGATATATGTTCACAGAGAATTTTATGGAACCCTGCAAAAATTCCTAACTCAGAGGTTTGATTATATGTGGGGAACTCTGTGCCAAAAATTGTTTAATTAGAAAGCATTTATACTTTTTATCCTAAATCAGTGCTTGGCCCTCTCATTCGTGCTTATTGCTGTCATGGTCTGTGCCGCAGTCTGGCTGGGCACAAAATCACAAGCCACTCAAGCAGGAACAAACTTTATTTTTTGAAACTGCTGCCAATGCCCCGTAAGCTCCCGGGAAGATTGCCGATCGATGCTCGCGGCCATTCTCCCAGCCCCCCGGAACCCAAGAGAGGAAGTTCCTCCTCCAGAATTCCCTCCTACCGCACTTCCCCAACCAATGGGAACTCTCCAGGAGTCCCGTTGCAGGCCGAGGTGGGCAGCAGGAGTCCAATATCCATATGAATGCAAATCTTAACATAATCATATCATCTCAATGGCTTGCTGGCATCACCTTTCAACCAAAAATGCCATGCATCATATTACTTGGCTGTGGCTCTTAGCAGGTCTGGTTCTTGCTTATAAGAGGGTCTTAGGAGAAAGCATCACAGGCCCTATAATCCAGCACCTTACCCTCTGGAAGTGAATCCTCTACAGCATGCCCTAGATCAAGGGCTGTTGTTTGATATTACACAATAGAACACACTGGGAGTGAGACAAAGACAGAAACAGACACCTTAGCTATTTTTACTGCCATTACAGTAAAAGTTACTGTAACTTAAAAGTTAATATAACTTTTACTGTAATGGCAGTAAAAATACCAAGTTTTAATAACCTTAAGATTTTTCTTTTTAAAGAATGAAATCTGTAATACAAAGAGCATTTCTAGAAATGAGAGAGAAAATTAAGTGCATTTGATTTTTCCCAAATTCCTTTTCAATCCTTATCTTTCTGCTGACATTGTTTATGTAATTCTTATTAAGTAATACTATTTTATGTTCTGCTTTTGTAAACTTAATTGTATGTTACAAGGTTGGTTTTTTTTAATAACTTTATTTTATTTATTTATCTTTATGTTGCACGGAGAATCAAACTCAGGGCCTCACACATGCCAGACAAGCACTGTACCGCTGAGCCACAAGCCCAGCCCCTGTTACAAGGTTTTGATAAAGAAAAAACAACACATAATCCAGACAGTCTGACTCAGTTATCTATCCAAAAATAACATGCATCTTTCTATGTGTTCATTTTCTTATGGCTTGTTTACCTTTATTATTTTTAAGTATTTCATGATAACTTTATAATTTTTGTTTTGTTTGCTGTTAGAAATGTTATATTTCCCTCTTCCACTTACAGGAATAATAATAATAATAATAAAAGTCTCAAAGTATGCATGTTTTGCAGCAGTTATTCAAAGCAATATAGAAACAGTGATGGGAGAGTCAGTCCTTTTATAGACAGATTGTGTTAAACTCATATATTAGCAAGGTTTTTTTCCTATTTGCATGAGGAACAATTGAAGCCTGATAGAAAACAAAGCTGGGTGCATGTAACTCACAAAATGATTTTCATTGGGTTTTTTTCTAACTATGAAGAAGAACTGCTTTATAACACACTTGTTGGCTCCAGAATAGACAAGCAGAAATCAGTGTAAGTACCATCTGGCTGTCATGTGTCTGTTTCTGCTAGAGCTGCTCACCATAGTCTCTGTATTATAGCAAATCCTTTCATAATGCCAGGTTCTCGGTAGCAAAGAAAGGTCAGATTCTTACAGTTATACACTATGAAGGCTCACCTAGGTGGCAGAGACAAAGACAACTTGGCTAGTCTCAAGTTTAGAAATTTCAGCAAAAGGGCTCCAGCTGTCCTTTTTGTCAGGTTCCCATTCCAGCTTCAGGCCTGTATGATCAGGGCATGTGTTAAAGAGTACAAGCTCATTATTGCAGAGGCTTTGGATATGGTGAGTAAAAATTATGGTTTCACTTCTTGTTGGAAATACAAAGATGTGCAACATCCTTGGCTACAGTTGGGACAACAGATCATCAGCAAGTTTTCTAAAATCTGCCTCAGAAGAAAGAGCTGTTTTCTGAAAACAGATCTTTCCTCTGATTTTAGTCTTCTTTCTCCCAGTCTTGTTATATACCCAACTCCAAACCTGCATCATTTTCTGAATTACATTAAACATGCAGTCAGACATTTGTACTGCCTTAAATTCTAGAAAACTTATTTTTATCTTTCATTACTTGGTATGGAAACCCCACTGTTGGAACCCCCTGAGAGAGTTAGCTGCTCTCACATACCACGTAGCACACACCTCTGTAAGATAGTGCTGACCACTTGGGGTTGGATTAGTCATTCACTAGCATAGTTTCTCCCAGTACTTGGCACGTATGCTAGGTAGCCAGTATGTTTTTGCCCAATGAAAATCTGAGAGCTAAGGTCATATTTGTTGCTGGGCCCAACAAGGACACAGCTAGTTAATCCACATGGGCTGATTGAAGGAAGGCAAGGGAGGTGGAGAGACATAATTTATTGCCTCTCATCTCTTCTGCTTTTGGATGAGAAGAGCAAGTCCCATGCCCATAATGTGATGCTGGGAAGTGATGACAGGTATAGGGGCCTTTCTCCATGAGAATCCGATATGGCTCTTGCTCTGGAGGTATTCTTCCTGGGAAAATTTCATGGCTTGGTGGGAGTGCACACCTGTGACCTCCCTATAAAGACAGTTTCAAGCATGTTGCTTTCCTTTTCTTTTTTAGATCGACTGGTGGAATCAACTTCCTTAAGGAAAGCCATAGAAACTGTATATGCAGCATATTTGCCCAAAAACACACACCCATTCCTGTACCTCAGGTATGTAGCACCAAACTCCTCACTCAAGTCTCACAGGAACAGAAATTCTGAGAAAGATGTAGGCTTGCCAATTGGCCAATCAGTGAATCCTATCATGGCTGGTGGAAGGATGCTCTGTCCCTTCTCATAGAGAAAAGGCACAGTTTTCCCTTATGTATTTACTAACTTAGAGAATCTCACCGAGAGCCACTGCCAAGTTGGTGGCAGGAAAGTGAGTAACATGTCTTTCCCCTTCAGGAGGATTGGATAGCTTGTAGGCAGAATAGACAGATGTGCTCAAGAAACTCTGAATATTCCTTCTGCTGAGGTCAGTCTGAAAAACTGAAACAGCTACAGTTTTCCTTCCATCAGTGTCTTCTGCTCTATGGAGGTTCTTGTCTTGGCATGTCCATTGTTGATTGTTCACTTAAATAATTTAGCCACTTAAATAATTATTTAAGTTCATTTAAATAATTTTAATGATTATAAATAATTTGGCACTGGCATTTATACAGACCAAATCCTATGGTAGGTGTTTGAAATGCAGAATAAATGTGAAGTGCCCTACCCTAGAGAAAATTATAGTATGGAGAATCTTTTTTCATTGTTTCTTGCTCTACTACTAGCTTGTTTATTTCACAGCCTTGGCATTTTTATCACAACATTACAGAAGACTGCTCTCTTAAGAACAGGGCCCTCCCAGCAGCTCAGGAGGTTGAGGCAAGAGGATTGAGTTCAGAATCAGCCTTAGCAAAAGCAAGGCACTAAGCAACTCAGTGAGACCCTGTCTCTAAATAAAATACAAAATAGGGCTGGGGATGTGGCTCAGTGGTCGAATGCCCCTGAGTTCAGTCCCTGATTGCGGGTGCAACCCCCCCCACTCCCCCCCCCAAAAAAGAACAATATGGCCATATTTGTACAGGGTACGGGTTCATTCTGAAACATCTTAGGTCTGAAATCTTTTCACTCTGAGCAGAAATTGTGTTAGAAAGAAAGTAATTTTCTCTTCGTTCTAGTTTTGATTGAAGTGGGAAGGGGTGGGAATCATGGCCAAAACTAATTTTTAAACTAAATGTAGAATTATTGATTCCCGTTTGTATTCCCTTGCTAGGTGATAAATTGGTCCATTTATCACCTTCTTCTATCTCCATATCAGTCCATGTCTAAACAGGAGATAGAAACTACACAACAATTAGAACATGGGAAGTTTAAAAAAAGAATTACAAACAGGATTAGAGTAAAGGGAGATCAGGTAGTAAGAGGTGAAGTGACAGGGAGCAGCCATTCCACCAAGGGCTAAGATAGAGTCCCTTTTGCACAACCTCCCCCAACACTGGGGGTTGAGGTGCTGATCTTGTTGAGGAGAATGGAAGTGATTCACTGCATGATGGAAAAGTCAATAAGGCATTCCCCTGCCACTCTGAGAGGCTCTAGTGATAGCTGCCTACAGGAAGGGGCCACATGCTGCTTGAGTATGGAGGCAACTCACAAATGCACCCTAACCTGGCAGAGAAACCCTTCTTCCTCCTTTGTCCCTCTGGTGCCCTCTACTGACAAAGTTTCACATTGTAAAGCTTCATTATCATAGAACAAGCAATGAAAGATGATGGACTTGGAGCACAGACAATAAACTGATAGCTGACACAGTCTCTGAACTGATTCTTTTGTTACATTTTACTGATGGAAAGTTCTCTTGCATATGTTCTAGTTTTGATCCTCACATAATACTGAAAAGTAAGTAGGGGACAGATTTCTGGTTACCTTATTGTTACAAATGAGAAAATATCCAGAGAAATTAAGTGACTTTCTTGAGGTCACATAATAAAAAATTCTACTAATTCTAGAATGATGTTGATAATAGCTAACATATTTTAAATATGTTGAGTATGCAAAGTGCTTTACATGAATTTAATTCTGACCACAAACCTGAGACATAAGTAATGCTGTTATGTCTACTTTGCAAATAAAGAAACAAGGGGCAAAGAAATATATTGTAACTTATCTAAAGCTATACAGCTCTTCAGTAGTAAAACCAACATTTGACCACTCACTTGATCTTGAGATTTTTAACCACTGCTATTTGGCTTCCCAAGTCATCTAGTCACCATATACACCATGTGTGGATTCCACCCTCCCTCCACAATCTGTGGTAATTGTCCTCTTTTTTTCCTGGCAGTTTGGAAATCAGCCCTCAGAATGTGGATGTCAATGTGCACCCTACAAAGCACGAAGTCCACTTCCTCCACGAAGAGAGCATTCTGGAGCGGGTGCAGCAGCACATTGAGGGCAAGCTCCTGGGCTCCAATTCCTCCAGGATGTACTTTACCCAGGTGAGGGTGTTTCTTTTCCACCTTTGTGCTTTTGTCACCTGGTAGAGTGCCCTGTCAGACATGAGAGCCCAAATTTTTGCCTTGTGCCTTAGAACTTTCTTTGTAATATAACTTTGATAGGTTTCTTTTAGCAGCATTTCTTTCTTTGGGTCTAATTGTGAAGCTGTTACACTATCATCCTGGGACCTAGAGTCATAGGACTGAGTTATCTTCTTCATCTGCCTCTGTCTGGGACCTTGGACTTCCTAGGAAAATGAGCTATCTGAAAATGGAATAGGTAGCTCCTTCAGTGCATTCTTTTGCCCTTGAGATGCTCAGGAAGAGACCAGTTCTACTCATGCAGGGCTGAATGGAGGGGTTGGGCCCCGGGAGGCAGTAGGTAGAGTGGAAAGAACTTTAATGTTAATTATACAGACCTAAGTTACCAGCCATTGCCTAGCCTTGCCTCCTGGTCTCCCTCAGTAATGATGGAACTGGTCACCCGTATATCTAAGGACAGTTACAGGCAGTAGGTTAACAGTGAACAGAAGATGTCTGGTGTAGGGGCTGGCACTATGTGTCTTGTTAGAATTATACAGGTTCAATTCTAAGTTACTTTCTTTCTTTGGAGCCTCAGTTTTCCTATCTGTAAAATAAGCAATTTGGACAATATATTCTTTAGTGTCCCCTCCCATTTCTGAAATGATGTGATTCTGGGCAGCCCTCCTATTCATGGCAAGGATGTGTTCATTATAAACACAACAGACACTGAAATTAAAATGGAAATATTTTCTCTATTGTATTATACTGTATTCTGCAAACAGACTTTTGTGAGAGCAAGTTTCAAAGAAAGCTTTAAAAATTACTCAGTGGATGATTGCTTCCCATAAGAACATTCATTCTGTAGAGTCCTGACCCAGTATGTCTTCAGAAGGAAAGTGTATTTCTACATCAGAGAGCCTTACTCTGATGATGCAGTAACACCGACCTTATAGACTCCTGCTGTCATGGAGCATGAGGTCCAACCCAGAGTCCTCCCTGGTCTATAGGGTGATCAGAATACCTTCCTCTTCATCAACAGCAGCTGACCTCTAACTGACCTCTAACTCTTCAGCTATAGAAATGCCATCTTCCTGCTCCCCTGCTTGTGCCTTGTGCCCCACCACCCAGGGCCAGGAAATCAAAGTCCCTGGTTTGCAGTAAAGCCATTTGGTTTGGGAATCAGGAACCCTGGGCCCTCTTGCAGATTTGTTACAATTATGTCATATTGCATAAAGTATTCCATTTTTTTAGACTTTAAAATTCCTACCTGCAAAGTGGTTTTGTTAACTTTTGCTTCCCCAAACCCACCTTTGAATGCTGCAAAAGCAAATGAAGTAAATACATTATAGTGGCTTTAATTGTCCTACAAGAAAGGTTGTACTTTTTTTCATTTTTTAAATTTGTTCGAATTAGTTATACATGACAGTAGAATGCATTTTGAGACATTATACATAAATGGAGCATAACTTCTCATTTCTCTGGCTCTATATGGTGCAGAGTCCATGTACAAAGTAACGTACTCATACATTTATATAGGGTAATAATGTCTCTCATTCTACCTTCCTTCCCATCCGCACAGCCCCATCCCTCCCCTCACTCCCCTCTGCCCAATCCAAAGTTCCTTCATTCTTCCCTACATATCCCCACACTATGGATCAGCATCCACTTATCAGAGAAAACATTTGGCCTTTGGTTTTTTGGAATTGGCTTGTTTCACTTAGCATGATTTTCTCTAATTCCATCTATTTATCTGCAAGTGCCATAATTTCATTCTTCTTTCAAGCCAAGTAATATTGCATTGTGTATATATGCCACAATTTCTTTATCCATTCATCTGTTGAAGGACATCTAGTTGGTTCCACAATTTAGCTATTGTGAATTGAGCTGCTATAAACATTGATGTGGCTGTGTCACTGTAGTATGCTGATTTTAAGTCCTTTGGGTAAAAACTGAGGAGTGAGATAGCTGGGTCAAATGGTGGTTCCATCCTGAGTTTTCTGAGGAATCTCTATATTGCTTTCCAGACTGGTTACACAAATTTGCACTCCTAGCAATGAACGAGTGTCTTTTTCCCCACATCCTCACCAACAGTTATTATTACTTGTATTCTTAATAATTGCCATTCTGACTGGAGTGAGATGGAATCTTAGAGCAGTTTTGATTTGCATTTCTCTAATTGCTAGAGATAATGAACAATTTTTCATATGTTTGTTGGTTGTTGATTTGTTGACTGATTGTCTTTTCCTTTCTCTTTTTTTTGGTACCGGGGATTGAACTCAGAGGCACTCAACCACTGAACTACATCAACAGTCCTATTTTGTATTTTATTTAGAGACAGGGTTTCACTGAGTTGCTTAGCTCCTTGCTTTTGCTGAGGCTGGTTTTGAACTCTTGATCCTCCTGCCTCAGCCTCCTGAGCCACTGGGATTATAGGCATGTACCACCACACCCAGTGATCGATTGTGTTACTTCTTCTGTGAGATGTCTGTTCAGTTCCTTAGCCCATTTATTGATTGGGTATGTTGAACTTTTTTGAACAGAGTTGCTACTTTATGTAATTTTATTATTATTATTATTATCATTTTTTTGAGGCACTGAGATTGAATGTACGGTTCTCTACCACTGATCTAGAGCCCCAGAATTTTTTATTTTGAGATAGGATCTCTCTGAGCTGCCCTAGCTTGCCTCAAATTTGATCCTCCTGCCTTAGTCTCCTGCATCACTGGGATTATGGGCATTTACCATGTGCCCAACTATTATGAATATTTCTAAAAATAGAACGTAATCAGTACAACCAATATCTGTGTACCTGTCACTCAGGTTCTACAACTATCAACATTTTGCCCTATTAGTTTTATCTATCCCTGTCTTGCTTAGGGATGGGGAAAGGAGTAATTTAAAGTACAATCCAGACATGTCTCCCCTAGTACCTTTCCTGCATCTAAAATTTTTTTCTTATGTGATCACATAAGAAAATGTAATTTTACACTTAATAAAATTAATAGCAATATCATTTAATTACCAATCTGTATTCAAATGTCCCAGTTGTCCAAAATATTTTTATAGCAGCTTTGTTCAAATCTGTATCCAGTCAAGTTCCATTCATAATATTTGGTTGTTTTTGTTTAATTCTCTTTGAAACTAGAAAAGTTTTCTTTTTCATTGTTGTTCCATTGGCTTGTTGTAAAGATTTCCTATAGAATAATGCACAGTTTGGATAGTCTGATTGCTTCTTCTTAGTGTCACTTAACTTGTTCTGATCCTCCATATTTTCTTTGAATCTTAAATTAGATCCAGAGGCATGATTATATTCAGAGTCAAATTTTTTTGTGGCAAGAATTCTTCTTTTTAATAATTTTTATTCACTTTATTTTACTTTTTGCAGTGCTGGGGATCAAACCTAGTGCCTCACACATAGCTAGGCAAATATTCTACCACTGAGACTCATCCCAGCACTCACGCACATTTTTGATCCCTTGAAAGAAGAAAATGTTCCAAATTGCTAAACCTTGGTTTTCCAGACTGCCAATGGCCCACTCCAATGAAGTCAGAAACTTCCTTACTCCAGTCAAGGAGGTGGCATTCGGTTTTCTTTTAAATTGTGGTAAAAGAGATATATCTCTCTCTCACACACACACACACACACACACACACAAATGATTATTTGAATGTACAGTTAAGCAGCATTAAATACATTTATGTCACTGTTGAGTTCACTAGTCTAATTTTCAAAACAACCTTGGATCATGACCTAGGGTCACAGTTTCACAAATGATAGCCACCTCACCCCCACTCATTTTGTCAGAGCAGCTCTTTATTCAAAGATGCTGTCTGTGGGCTTCATTCATGTTTGTCCATTTTCCTCTCTTTGGTGATGAGGAGACACATGAAATCAGTCAGACTGTTGTAGGGATGCAGAATAGGAGTGAGGAGTTCCATCAGGAAGCAGCTCAGGGTACGTGAACATGTTGTGAAACTTGAAGATGAATGAGAGAATCCTCTACCTAGAGCAGTACTGGCGTAGGAGTGTGCTGGGCCTATAACCCAGGTGGTTGTCTCAGATCCATCCCCTGCCAATCCACTCCTGCCTTTAAACAATGGACTCCAAGACACCGATAGAATCTGCTTAGTGGCCCTTTTGACTCATCCATATTCTAAGGAAGACATAAAGTAAGGTATCAGCACTGATACTCAATGAGTTTAGTGGGGTTTCCTGGGGTAGGAAAAGTAGGGGACTAATTTTTGCCCCAGACTGAGGAGTTTTTCACACATCCTCCTGCAATGGGGAGTGGAAAGCACTTTGGCAAGGACTCTGGTTAGGTGGTACCCTGTGCTTCCTATCATGTCCCAGTAGGAGGCGCAGAGTGACTAGTTGTGTCATTTTGGTGGTAGGTTCATCAGTGAGGTCTTGTGGTGACAGCCTGATTCCCTTTTTGTCAAATTGCCCATCAACACCTAGCTCAGTGATTTCACCATTTGATGACCACTACCTGAACCAGTTATTTTATTAAATTAAAGATTATGATATTTTTGGTTTTATCTGTTTTTTCCCTCTATCAATTGATTATAATTCTTTTATACAAAAGAATGTTGTCTCATTTGTTAAAGCTGTTTGGTTATCCTGAAATATAGTTCATACTAGAAAGTAAGGCCAAATGCTGAACTCTGTTCCTTTAACTATATGAATTTTCAAAGGAATTAGTTGGTATTCTGGCATTTTCCAGTAGTGCTTAATGTTTTTTTTTCCTTTCCTCCTTTCTTACCCTCTTTCCTTCTTCTCCCTCCCCACTCTCTCTCTATATATATATATTTTGTCATAACTATTAACAAAACAACCTATTTTAATCAATTATAATTATTTTTCTTATTGATGTTCAAATGATCCTGTCTTAATCCACTGGAAGCCCCTTCTAGCTGGTGCCCTCTCTTTTTGACCCAGTTCCATTAGGCAGGATCTTGTAGGCATATTCTGTACTTTCCCAGCCTAAGCCCTGGATTAGAAATGGCTACATTTCTCTGAGGAGCTCTAGTTCATTTTATTGGGGATTGGTATTTAGGGACCATAATCTGGGATCTGGGGTCCTCATGGCTTCTGGGAAGCCATTACTTTTTGGCCTTTTAAGTGTGCAGAGCTAGGAAATATGTAAATTTAAAAATAGGGGTGGGGATATAGAGAGCTTAAGGCCATGGGTTCAGCCCCCAGCACTGCAAAAAATAATTAAGTCAAATAAAATAAAAATAGGCTGGGAGGAGGAAGGAATGGGAAGTTACTGTTAAACACATAGAGAGTTTCATTTTGGGAGGATAAAAAAGTTCTGGAGGTGGATGGTGGAGATGGCTGCACACAGTGTGAATGTGCTTAATGCCACTTAACTCTCATTTAAACATGGTTAAAATGGTAAATTTCATGTTATATATATTTCACTTCAACAGAAAAACAAAATAATAGCAAAGAAAGGATGAAAATATGAAAACTTTACAGTGGTATTTTAAGTTAATTTTAATATTATACAGACTGTTGAATTCCTGAATTTTATAGTTGTAAACCTATTTTATTGAATTTTGGTCAAAATTGCTTATAATAATAATTGTGTAATGCTAATCATATCTAGTTCTAACTTCTTTCTCTAAGACTGCTCCATTTTGGCCCATGGGCTTCTATAATTTATATTCTGAGTCTTTCCACTGTCTTCTTTTTTGATACAGACTTTGCTACCAGGACTTCCAGGTCCTTCTGGGGAGGTGGTTAAATCCACAACAGGTGTGACCTCCTCATCTACTTCTGGAAGTGGTGACAAGGTCTATGCTTACCAAATGGTCCGAACAGATTCCCGGGAACAGAAACTTGATGCCTTTCTGCAGCCCATGAGCAAGGCCCTGTCCAGTCAGCCCCAGGCCACTATCCCAGGGGATAGGACAGATGGTTCTAGTGGTGAGGCCAGGCAGCAAGATGAGGAGATGATTGAACTTCCATCTCCTGCTGAGGTGGCTGCCAAAAATCAGAGCTTGGAGGAGGATGCAACAAAGGAGGCTTCGGAAACAGTAGAGAAGAGAGCACCCAGTCCCAGCCCAAGCAACCCCAGGTATGGCTTTTTGAGGAAAGTGAAGCTTACCTGTTTGTTCTGTAATAAAACTACCTTCTAAGTTTGGATTTTCACGAACCACTTGCATTTTCTTTTGCCTGACTTGTCCTCTCCCTCCACTGTGGCAGTGCTGTGACTATGTCCACTGTCTGTCTTTGACCATGTGTTCTCTGAGGTACGTTAAACATCTATGGTTTCCAAGTATTAGTTAAAAACACATCAGAAAAAAAGCAGGTGTATCCTTTGTTTTTAGTAAAGCATTATGATAAAGCTTCAACACCAGAGGTTGCTAAAGACAGAAGCCTAAAATAGCTCTTCTATCCTACAAAGCTGCTATCACTCTGTTTAGAAGAAGCCCACTTTCTGAATCCAGTTCACAAAACTCCTGAAGTATATGAGTGAGTGGTAAAAGAGAGCTAGGAAAAAGGGACAGGAATGATACTAGAATAATACTAGATTCATTTTGTTTGAGCATTTCCTGTGTACACTATGCATATTCTCTAAAAACTGTACCTCACTGAAATCTGTGAGGTGGGTATTCCTTTTTTTTTTTTTTTTTTTAATTGTCAATGAACCTTTGTTTTATTTACTTATATTCAGTGCTGAGAATTGAACCCAGTGCCTGACACATGCTGGGCAAGTGCTCTACCACTGAGCCACAACCCCAGCCCCAGTATTCTTTATTTAATATGTATACATGCTGAACCTGGAGCTCAGATAAAGTCATTTGCCCCATACTGCACATTTACGTGGTGGCTGACTACCAAAAGCCATAGCACTAAATGTCCACTTCAACTTGGACAAATTACTTAACTCCAGTTTACTTATTTCTGAGACATCCTATCATGACAGTTTCTAAGGATTTTTTTCTAGACAATATTGAAAGATGCTGGTATGTATCAAACATTTATTGTGTGTTAGATATTTTGTATACATTGTCTCATTTAATGCTCTAAACCCTGCAAAGGAAGTATTGCATTTTATTTTGGAGGAACTAAGTAATATTTACCACAGAACAGTTAAAGCAAAAGTCATTGCATCACTTCTCTGCCAAAAACCTCTCGGTGGTTTCCCATTGCATTGGGCTAAAACCTAAATCCCTGCCTGCCTTCCCTTTAAACCTCCACTTTCCCTCTTCCTCATGCTGCTTTAGCCACATGGCTCATGTGGTTAATCTGAATTGACTGAGCTTCTTACCCTCTAGTTGCACTTGCTGTTCCCTTAACCTAGAAGGCACTGACTTCTTGCCACTCAGGTCTCATGTCAAGTGTCCCCTCTTGCCAGAGGCCTTCTTTGTTCATTTAGACTAAAGCTTCCTTTCCTCTCACCTTCCCATCATTTTAGTATGTTTCCTTGTTTTATTTTCTTCCTAGCATTTATTGCTACTAAAAACAATCTTTTTATTTTTTCTATTGTCTTTTGACTCTCCCACTGGAAAGTAAGCATCAGGAGGGCAGGTACTGTGTCTGCTATGTTTGTTGCTGTTTGTAATTAGTATATAACAGTGTCAGATAGATGGATGGGTATATGGCGGAATGAATGAATCAGGCTTGACAAGATCAGTTCACTTGCTCAGAACCCTATGGCTTTATGGGCCAAGCTAGATTCCAAATCCTGGTTACATAGCCTGCTGCTAGGATCTAAGGATTGTCAGATAAGGAGTGTACTAGAGAGTAGACATCTTGGAAAGGCCTACCACCAGTAGGGATCTCTCTGCAGCTGTGTAGAAGCTGCTCTCTTTTCCAAAATGCAACATGAAAAACTTGGCTAAGTCCAAAAATTAAAAGGAAAAGCAATGACCTGTTTCCTTTTTTCATTGCAGAAAAAGACATCGGGAAGACTCCGATGTGGAAATGATAGAAAGTGATTCCCGGAAGGAAATGACCGCAGCCTGTATGCCCCGGAGAAGGATCATTAACCTCACTAGTGTTTTGAGTCTGCAGGAAGAAATTAATGAGCGGGGACATGAGAGTACGTAAGTGCTGAAATCTGCCTGCTAACATTAATAGGTTTGAGAAATGCAGAAAGCATATATGTTGTCAGGGTACCCACTGCATGTACTGGGCAAACCTCTCTTCCCTCCCTTAAAGACACTTTTCAGAAGAAGAGAAGGGGGGAAATAGTTGGTTTGTTTTAATTAGAATTAATCGGTTATCTCATTAAACCATAGGAGTCAGAGTAGAGCAGTCATTTCAGCAATTTCTAGTTTGTTTTTGTTACTGTTTTTAGTTAAAAGCAGTTTGACAGTCAGCAAAATTCTTATCCTGTAGCCTGAATGGGATATGCTGTTGCTGAAAGTTCATAGGCTTTGGAGGTTCCTGGCACAACCACTTCTACCATGTGACCTCATACTTGGGACTTGACCTTTCTATGCCTTGGTTTTTCCTCATCTATAAAGTGAGATTAATTTTACCCTGTAAGATCATTGTGCTGATTAGAGATTAAATATAAATAAAATACTTATTATAGTATAAGGAGTCAGTAGATATTTTTATAACTTGAAGAGAAAGTAATAAACTATTATCATCTTCCTCAGAAATAGCTTTTGAGAATACCAAAGTATAGAACTCCATCTTGGTCCCTATTACTTCAAAACTAACTTAATGGTTATAGGAATTAAAAGTGGGGGCTGATCCAGGGATTGGAGTGAGTAACAGCAAACTGGCCTTCACATCATCCTGACCCCACCATCTGAGACAAGAACACCCCAAGTACAGGCTTTATTGAGCAGTGTTCCAGGTGGCAACTGTGCACTTGCATCTGCATAAAATTTAACCATGACCTTTTCATTTTTCATCTACTATATATTCTTGATTTAAATAAATTTCAACACTATTTTTCAATGTATTTTAAAATATGAACATCTGGATTAATTTTTAAAAGGAATGAATAGCTAAGGAGCAAGTTGGTACTTTCCCACTAATCCTTAACCTTTTGAAACAGTTGCTGTGACTCAGCTGCCTCTTAAGGTTTTCCTAGGCTTAGTCACCACTTAGCTGATCTAATTTAGGAAGGCCTCAACTTGCCTTTCCCTGTTCATTCTCTTTTCTTAGCACTCTGGACCTTTGTTTACGTGTAGGAAGAGATACATAGGGTGTCTCTACACTTGGGCAGGGTAAAAACTTCCTATGACTGACTTTTTGCCATTTGTATGGAAATGATTGCCATTTGGATTCTAATTGTTATTTCCATGAAGATTTGCTCCAGTTGCTCTTTCCCCTGTTATTAGCTTTCAAGCTGGGAGCTCTTAAAACAATTTTTAGTAACGTAATGCAACTTGTTACTTGATTTATTTAGCAGTCCTCTTCACAACAGTCTTAGTTGACAGAGTCTCTCAGACTTGGAATTTACTGAGTTTGTCTCCCTCATGCAAAGACTATTAAAGATCATTTCAATAAATGTTTTAATAGTGTCGGACTGCTTCAGTGCAATATAATACCACCCTATCTCAAGCATGGTCAGGTTTGGAGTCTTGCTGAAGCCAAGATGATAAATCTACATGGTATAAAATTATACACACACATTATCTCATTTAATTCTCAAATACTTTTATGAGGGAGGCAGAGCAGGTGTTGTCATCTCCTGTTTTTTTGGCAGCAGGTACCGGGGATTGAACTCATGGGCACTCTACCACTGAGCTGCATCCCCAGCCCTATTTTTGTATTTTATTTAGAGACAGAGTCTCACTGAGTTGCTTAGTGCCTTGCTTTTGCTGAGGCTGGTTTTGAACTCACCATCCTCCTGTCTTAGCTTCCTGAGCCACTGGGATCACAGGTGTGCACCACCACACTCGGCTCCTGTTTTAATGACAGAGAAATAGAAGAGGAAGAGGATAAACTAGTTGGAACAGCCCAATGATCCAAAACTGTCTGAGAGTCAGGTGTGACAGTGTATGCCTATAATCCCAGCTACTTGGGGGCTGAGGCAGGAGGATTGCTTGAGTCTAGGAGTTCTAGGCCATCCAGGGCACCACTGTGGGCACCTGTCTTGAGGGGAAAAAAGGCCCAGGTACTTACCTTGTAGATGGTGGGTTGTTGCTTGCCTTGGCAGTTACCCAGGAAGTCTCACCCAGTATTTAATTGCAAAACCAGGTTATTGGCTTGTACAGGACAAGCACACCCTGTGATTCTGACACCATAGGGCAAGGCCAGTATTTTCAGACATGGGAGGTCTGTAGCATGTAGGGTCTCACAGCAGGAGTAGCTGTAATATGGGAAGTGGGGTGAGCAAAGCTAGAACTCTTATGAAGCGCCTGCCAGCTACACCTTTCATTGGCCAGGCAGAAATTCACTCAGCTATTAGGGCTTTGTTGTGCTGCTCTGTAAAATGTGCCACTATGACAGGCCTTACTGGGCTGTTGTGAATACCTGAGATACTGTGTGCATGCTTTGGAAGCTCCAAGGCACTGTTCCAGGCATCTCATTTATACCTACAGGGGAAAACTGGCTGTCTTTGAGTGGAATGCTGCACCAGGATTTCTCTGAGGGTCACTGACCTTATGATCCTGTTTGAAGAGATAAGAGCTGCTTTTCTCAAGACAACCTTCTGAACTCCAGTTGGCTGTTTCATCATTCATGTTGCCCGGCATGGTGCCTGGCATGTAGACTCAGGAGATACTTGCTATAGGAGAGGTCAAGTGGTTGAGAGGAACAGCTGGGAGGTGAAGACCTAGGATCTGCTCTAGAGAGGTATCCAAGTTGAACACTCAGACAAGTTTCTTAAGCCTGGTGGGTTTACCCATCCGTGGTGAGCACATGTTCAGTTAACAAATGAGGTTAATTTTGGAAGGCCCAGTATCCAGTCAGGTGTTCCATGACATTAGGGATTAGTAATGATTGGATTTATTGCTAGTCCCATAATTTTGATCTAATTAAATGGGGATAATGAATGTCATAGCTGTTTGGTTTTGGTTTGGGGTTTTGTTTTGTTTTGTTTTTGCCCCAAGACAACCACGATTTTATTTTCTTGGTCCTTGTGAATAGACTCAGGTCTAAATATATATACTCTTAACATGGTTTGTCACAGTTGACAGTTTCTTTTGGTATATGAAATCAGTCCAGCAAGCATTTGTCGTGTATCTTCTCTATAAAATTCTTTGTGCCAAGCTCAGAGGTAGAGGATGAGATGAATAGGCCATGAACACTGCCTTCTAGAATACCATGGTATTGTGTGGGGATTGTTTAGTAAATAATTGGCTACCATTGCTATAGAATGAAAGAAATTCTGTGGTAGAGAGAAGGGCAGTTCAGCAGGAATTCACAGTCAGAGCTCCCCAGAGGGCTGGGTAGGCCAGTTGATCATCTCAGAGGTCCTGGCACACAGGGCTCTAGAAGGCAGCAGCAGGGCACTAGCCTTCACCTGCAGATGGACATCAGAAACTAAAGAACTGGTTCCTTTCTTCTGGTGCTTGCTCCTGGGCCCTTCCTTAGGCTTGGTTTTACTTGCTGGCCTCAGTTGTGAATCAGATGTGCATGCAGTTTGGCTTTAAAGCCCAGAAGGGTTTTGTCCCATGTTGCTCTTTGCAAAATAGCGGGAAAATAACACTGGTGGACTTCTAGGGTTGTGGGGAGTTTAGAGTAGGAATGACCTAGAGATGCTGTGACAAGCTGTGAAGAGGCCCAGGGAAGCAGAGCCCTGTGCATGGTGAACACATGCTGCCCTTCCCTGCCCTGCTGGTGGGGCTGCGTGTCAGCAGCTATGGGTGCAGCAGAGCGGGCCATGAATATTCTGCACAGAAAAATCTCTGACCCATTTTTAGTAGATTACGCTGCTTTCTCTTTCCTCCAGTGCCTCATTATTCAAGATTATTTAATGTTCTCCAGCTTTTAAAATAATCATTCTCCGCCCACGCAGAACATCCTGTAGAGACATTGAATTTTCAGTGGGAACAGAGGGAAACACTTATTCTAAAAATGAATGTCTGTTTTTATGGGGGTGGAGGGGTCATCACAGAACTTATATAACACTATGAAAATTTTCTTGTGATGGCCAAGCTTAAAGAAAAAATATAGTAAAAATACAACATATAGGCCTGTTGCTGAGCCTAGATCTTTGCCCTGTTTTCTCCCTTCTTCCTTTTTGGTGGAGATTGATGTCTTTCATTAAAAATAATAACTCGTGGACTGGGAAGATTGGCACACACCTATAATCTCAACTATTTGGGAGACTAAGGCAGGAGAATTTAAAGTTTGAGGCCAGCCTGGGCAACTTAGTAAGAGCTTGACTCAAAATTTAAAAAGGCCTTAGAGGTGTATCTCAGTGGTGGAATGCTTGCCCAGCATGCACTAGGCCCTGTGCTCTATCTCAGCACTGCCAAGATAATAATAATACACACACACACACGCACACACACGCACACACGCATGCACACTAGCATATCCAAAATCATATTACAAAATAATGTAGCATCTACAGAGAAACAAATACCCTTAGAAATAACTGTTGTCCCAAATTGTGCAATTATTTCCTTTCATTTTATTATATTTTTACCACCTATGTTTGTATTCCTTAAAAAACTATTCAGTTGTGAACATACACAGGCATATTATGTTCCTAAAATTCATCCATTTGTTACATACAGCTCTGGTTTACTTTTTCTGTATAATGGATTCTACCTCATGAATATGCATTCATTCGTTCTGTGGAAGGACATTTGAAAGATTCGTATGGCTTCAGTCCCTGGCTGCTCAAATCTTACCCAGCTTCCCCCCCCATGAGTTGATCAGTGGCTTGGTACACTGATTGGGAAGCTCTGCTCTAAGGTGTTTACTTATAAGAGTTTCTGCTGGGTCATAAAATGACAAACTATTTTCTAATTTTCCTTTATACTCCCATCAACAATGTACAGAAGTATATTTGTACCCAAGGAGTATTCTCTCCAATATTTGATGCGGTCAGACTTTTTACCAGTTTGGTAATCATGAAACAGTAATCTGATGATGGTTTTTGTTTGCATTTCATTGGTGACTAGTAAAGCTCAGTTAAATGTATTTCCTCTAATGCTAAGTGCCTCTCCAAGTTTTATGCCCATTTTTCTGTTGGTTTTTTTTTATCTTTTCTGATTTTAGTAGCTCTTTATATATATATTCTAGGTAGTAATCAGTTATGTGAAAATACCTTCAGTTTAGGACTTATCCAGGAACTTCTTTTTATGAACACTCGTTTCATCTCAATTTTGTGTGTACTGCAGTGGTTTCCTATTAGAATTCCCATTTCAAACCATTCTTAAGACTTTTGTCCTCCTTTCTCACTCTAAAAGTTTGTGATTCCTGAGGTTCATCTAGAATCTTTGTATAAAATTGACTTCAGAGCTCTCATTCTTTCTCTGGGTTCCTGCTTTGTCTTTGATTAAACCTTGAGTATTCCTTAATCTTTTAGCAATTCCTCATTACTTTTAAAAAATATTTTTATTAGTTGTTGATAGATCTTTATTTATTCATATGCAGTGCTGAGAATCAAATCCAGTGCCTCACACATGGTAGGCAAGCACTCTACCACTGAGCCACAACACCAGCTCCCTCATTGCATTTTAAAAGATGAGTCTATAAATTCCTCATGTGTGTGTGTTTTCAGCAGGAGGTTCAGTCATGGCATGTTTATCTGTTTGGTGTGTTTAGTGCTGGTTCTTGGTACCTTGGAGTATGAAGAAGTGTTGGTAGGATTTCATTACTTACCTGTTTTACATTTCTCTTTTTTGTTTTCCAGCTCTCCGAGAGATGCTACATAACCACTCTTTTGTGGGCTGCGTAAACCCTCAGTGGGCCCTGGCACAGCATCAGACCAAGTTATACCTCCTCAATACCACCAAACTTAGGTAAGTTAATGAGCATATATAAAAAGTAGAGCCACTTGGGTGGGGTTGTGGCTCAGTGGCAGAGTACATGCCTCGCACATGTGAGGCCCTGGGTTCAATCCTTAGCATCACATAAAAATATATAAAGATATTGTGTCCATGTATAACTAAAAACATATTTAAAAAATTAAAAAGTAGAGCCACTAGATGAATGGTCCAGGGTGTAAAGCTGGGGAGGGCTGTTTGAGGTGGTTGGAAAGGTTTGGGAATCGGCAATTATGATTCCAAATCCATGTTTAACCATTTCCCATTCTGTGAGCCAGTTACTTTCCTAAACTATGTCTCATCTGTAAATTAGGATATTACTATTAGGATATTACTATCAACCTCCTGCTTGAAGGATTTTTTGTGAGGAAAATAACCCGGGAAGCCTAGTCCTCACAATGGGCTTAGTGCTCAGTGTTGAACTGAGTTAGTTCAATGTTGTTGGCTGTGAACCAGATATTGAGGAATTGGTGCTAGTAGACAATTCTGGTATTACTGTGTGCAACAGGGTACTGTGGGGGAGGCAAGAAGATCTTCTGCCATCTGGCTTTGGGGATGTACCAAAGGCATACTGTAACCGCCAAAAAAGCCAGGGGGTATTGATCAGCACAGGAAGATGGACCTCAACAGGGCCATTTGCCTAGCAGCATTTCTATTGATGGTTTCCTGGGACTTTGGTCAATGAGCTGTTGTCTAGAACCATTGCTAAATATGTTCTCAAATAGGTAATAGACATGGGATGCTGCTGCTACCTTACATATATTAAACACCATTCACTAACTGTGGAACTACCCCTTTCCAAAACCTGCTGTGTGGCTTCAAGTGGTTCTCAGCCATGTTGAGTGCAACAGCCAGTATACATTGCTTAGAGTTGGCACATGACATAAAATCTTGTTTCCATCTTTTACTGAGTAACTGCCCCAGTCCAGAAATATACCATTGCCTCCATAGCTCAGATATTTAGAACTCCTTCCTAGGCTTGGAAACCTTTTTGGTGCAGCTCTTTTCCAGTTCCATTGACTTCTTTGAGAATCCTTGGGTTTGTATAGTGAGCTGCCATTTACTAATTTGTTGGTAATTCTACTTTGCTTGCTCTTTCCTTTGTGGCATATCTAAGTACATAACTTTCAAGGCTTCAAATCACACTTGCATTCAGGTTCTTTCAAGTCACAGATAGAAATCCAGGCCAGTTCCAGAATTGCAGCTACAGTTTGAGCATCCCTAATCCAAAAGCCAAAATTCTCCAAAGTCTGACACTTTTTGAGTGCCAGCATAATATTACAAGTGGAAAATTCTGCACTGTGAAACTTTGTTTCATGCACAAAATTCTTAAAAATATTGTATAAGATTACTTTCAGGATATATGTATAAGGTGTAAAACATAAATGGATTTTGTGTTTAGACATATCTCATTATGTATACGCAAACATTCCAAAATTTGGAAAAAGTTCAGAATACTTCTGGTCCTAAACATTTTGGATAAGGGATACCAACTTGTATTAATAAATGTGAATGGCTTCCAGTAAGAAGATAAAAGTCACAAGGAGAGAACTGGGTTCAGTCTAATATCTAGATTCACCTCCTTCCTTTGTCACTTTATTAAGTGACATGGGACACATTAGTTACTCACTTGATGCCTCAGTTTCCCCACTATAATGCAGGTATAGAGGATTCTTTGTCTGCTTTGACTGATAATGAAGTCTTTCAGCAAGATCTCCAAGGTTCAGTTGTTTTAAGAACTGTAAAGGGCAGATCTATAGTAACCAAAACAGCATGATATTGGCATCAAAATAGACATGAAGACCAATGGAGTAGAATAGAAGAGAGAGACAAACCTATAGAGATGCAGGTATCTGATTCTTAACAAAGGTGCCAAAAGCATATGCTGGAGAAAAGAGCCTTTTTTTTTTTTTTTTTTTAATTTTTTTGTAGTTGTAGTGGATAGAATGCCTTTATTTTATTTGTTGATTTTTATGTGGTGCTGAGGATCAAACCCAGTGCCTCATGCATGCGAAGCAAGTGCCCTGCCACTGAGCTACAGCCCCAGCCCAAAAAAAGACCATTAAAAAAAAAAAAGGTTGATGGAAAAACTGGATATCCACATGCAGAGGAATGACGCTATACAGCCCTCTCTCTTACCCTGCAAAAATTCAAATCAAGGGATCAAAGATGACCAGAAACTTTGCAACTACTGGAAGAAAACATAGGGTCAACACCAGTTTCCTTACTGAGACCCCAAAAACTCAAGAAATAAAATGGGACAACATCAAATTAAAAAGTTTTGAACAATTAAGAATGTGAAGAGAGGTCCTATAGAATGGGAAAAAAATCTTTGCTAGCTACTCCTCTGACAGGTGATTAATGTTCAGAATACATAAAGAACTCAAAAAGCTTAACATCCAAAAAAAAATAATAACCCAATCAATAAATGGGCAAAAGAACTAGCAAAACAAAACAAAACAATGTAGTAAATAAATGGGCAAAAGAAATTTCAAAAAAGAAGTAGTATAAATGACCAAAAAATACATGAAAAAATGTTCAACAATTGCTAGCAGTTGGGGAAATGGAAATCAAAACTACACTGAGATTTCATCTCAATCCAGTGAGAATGGCAATCTTCAAGAATACAAATAATAATAAATATTAGAATGTGGGGGAAAGGTAACTGGGACTGCTAATTAGTATAACCACTCTGGAAAGCAGTAGGTGCTTCCTTAAGACTAGCCACATCAACAAAAGAATTAAAATCAGCATACTATCAAAATACAGGTACATCAGTATTTATAGTATGAAATTCACAATTATAGCATTTGCTGGTAAAGAGAACTGGAAAACATCTTGCCAAGTGAAATAAGAAGAAAATCAAGAAAAACAGAAAATCAAGGGTTGGATCATATGGAAGCTAGGGCAAAAGAAGGGGAAAAAATGGAAGGCGAGGATTGGATATTATAAATATATAGGGAAGACCAGTGGAGTGGAAGGAGATGGAGAGGGAGGAGGGAAAGGAAAGGGGAGGAAATACAGGGCAATTTTGACAAGATTATGCGGTGTACATGTATAAATATACCACAGCGAATTCTACCTTTATGTATATCTATAAAGCACCAATTAAAAATAAATAAATGAGTGGAAGGAAGTCCAGTAGAGGAAAGAGAATGGGGGGGGGGGATGAAGGGAAGGGAAAGGGGGGACACTGGAAACTGAAACAGAGTAAATCAAATTCCATGCATGTATGTTTATGTCGAAAAACCTATTTGTTATGTATAACTATAATGCACGAATAAAAGCACAAAAAAGAACTAGAAAGTATCATATAAATGTGACATTTATTCCAAGTCTTTGTTTCTGTAAATAATTCAGTATGTTCTATATTTAACAGCTGCTCTTGGATTGTTGCCAGCCAGTGCACCATCCTAAGCCATATATCAGTGTAGTATAATTCTGCCTTATATCCTCTTTCAATTACTTAGGAAGATTCCCTGTCTTGCCTATACATTCCATGTAATTTTTTCCTATGTAATTTTTGATGTTGAGTTGTCAAAAAGTTGTTATAGGATTCTTTGTTAAGTGGGAAAGGCAAACAAAAAACTTAAATTTCACTACAGGATGTCAGAAATCTTTTATAGCACCCTAAGGCTGGGAACAGCATGGGTGATAGCAAGCCAGACATAGTAAGCTGGACATAGAAAATATTCTGTTAAATTAATCCCTGCCTGTGGAGGCTGGCTACCCAATGCCTTGGTAGAACAAATGTTGGTACTCCCAGCTCTTTGAAGGAAGAAGAAATCTTGTTAGACTGTAAACCAGATTCCACAGCCAGGCAGAACCATCTCTGTCCATGTTTCAGAGGTTACTTCTCCCATTTTGTGCCCACTGTTCAGCCCACAAGCATGGATTCAGCTCTTCATTAAAATTACTTCATTTTTGTTTTCAGTGAAGAACTGTTCTACCAGATACTCATTTATGATTTTGCCAATTTTGGTGTTCTGAAGTTATCGGTAAGTTTATATTCTCATTTCTGGAACTTAAACAGCTGGTCATTTCTGAAAATAGGAGCTCTACACAAATATCTTCTTTGTAGTATATTAAATTTTTCTAAATATGCATAGGATAGTTTGTGTATTGTATCATTTGCTATATAGGAAGTATCTAATTGCCATAAGATGTTTTTTAGCCAAATAGTCATTTAGTGGCCAACTTGAACAAATGTTTATTATAATAGAAATTAATACATATCTATTTAAGAAAGCTTGGAAAGAGATGAAAATAAATATTTTATAAAACTAGTTAATACACAACCCCAACAATTAATTTTAGTCCATTTCTTCCAAGACTTTCAGTACCTAATTTTAATTCAGAGTTAAAACCATACTACCCATCCAGGTAGCTTTCTTTTTCGTTTGACATACTCTATGAAAAACCCTGCTGAGATTTTGATTAGGGTATGTTAAATATATAGTTTAACTTGGGGAGAAAATATTCTGTTAAATTAATCCCTTAATATTTCATATTTTTAATGCTGTGATAAATGGTGATTCAAATCTATCAGATTTTATACATAAATGATCATGTCATCAAAGAATAAGAAGTTTCCTTCCTATCCAGTCTGGATGCCTTTTCTCTTTCTCTTGACTGATGGCACTGGCTAGAATGTCCAGAACAAAGTTGAGTAGAAGTACTGTTATCTATGGTTTGGGTATCAGGGTATGCTGATCCCATACTATCCTCTCCTTTGATAAATATCCTCTCATTTTCTATTTTCTGAAAGGGTTTTTATAGAGTTTCTTCCTTAATGTTTGATAGAATTCATGAGTAATTTCATCTGGGCCTGGAGAATTTGTTTATGAGAAAATTTTAAACTATAAACTTAATTTCTTTACTGGATAAGGAGCTATTCAAATTACCTGTTTCTTCTTGGGTAACACTGGGCATTTTGTTCCTTTAACCTGTTTTTTCCAAATGTATTGGCCTAAAGTTGTTCGTAATATTACTTATTCTTTTAATATCTATAGATCTGTAGTGATATAACTACTCTCAATCCTAATATTGATAATTTGTCTTCTTTTTTAGCTTGATTAATCTACTTAAAGGTTTGTTGATTTATTGATCATATCATAAGAACTAACTTTGGTTTTATCCCTTTCTCTTGCTTTTTGTGTTCTATTTCATTGATATGTGCTCTGACCTTTATTTTTTTTTCTGCTTATTTTGTTTTGTCTTCTATATTATATTCCTTAAGGTAGAAGCTGAGGTCACTAATTTGAGAGCTTTTTTCTTTGCTATAGATGTAAAATACTATAAATTTTCCCTAAAAACTGCATTAGCACAAATTTTGATATTTTTGTCATTTTCATTCAGAACAGAATTCTTTCTAATTTTCTTTTTTATTTGTTCTTTGACCTTAGAATTGTGTCATGTAGTTTCTAATCTCTTGGGGATTTTTCAGAGATTTGTTACTGATTTTTAACTGAATTCCGTTTGGTCAGAGAACACATGTGAATTCTTATACATTTATTGAGATTTATGTCATGGCCCAGAATATGGTCTTTGTTGGTAAATACCCTGTTTGTACTTAACAGAATTAGTCTTCTGATCTTGTTGAGTTCGTTCTATAATATCAGATGTATCAAATTGATATTTATGCTTAAGTCTTCAATATCCTTGCCAATCTTCTATTTTTTCTATTAGTTATTGAGAAATAGGCATTGAAACTTCAAGCTATAAATACAAATTTATCTATTTCTCTTTGCAGTTATCTTAGTTTTTTCCTTTAAATAATTTAAAGCACTGTTATTAGGTACTAAAGTGTTTAAAGTTGTTACATCCTTTTTTTAATCCTATTATTATGAAAAAATAACATCAAAATAATAGTAACGACATCAGAAGGGAAAAAACGGAGAATAGCTTTATGTATCTCCTTTTTGACCATAGATTGCCATCCTCTTCCCCACCAGATAGATGATTTACCTGAAATGTTGCTCTATTTGATTTATTCTCCCTCCTCCCTGATTTGGTTATGGGTGAATCAGTGTAAAGAAATTATCTGCTTAGTAGTTTTCTAGAACTGTGTTAGTTGAATTCCTAGGGCTACATAAAAGAAAAGTACCTGCTGGTAGCTTCAGCCCTCCTGCTGTTCAGCAGGCCTCTTGTCTATCACAGCCTGTCTGTTGAAACACCCATTGACAAAGAGGAAAGAGGTTTTGTGTGGACTCTTCAGGCACTTCCTTGGAGGGAAATGGGGAATGTTAACATTTGTGGTATCTCACCTGCTCTTCTGGCAGTGGTTTGGTGGGAATTTGGGCTTTGTAATTTGATGTCCTTTTAATGCTTGCTCCTTGATGTTCTCACTCCTTCCTAGGAGCCAGCACCACTCTTTGACCTTGCCATGCTTGCCTTAGACAGTCCTGAGAGTGGCTGGACGGAGGAAGATGGCCCCAAAGAAGGACTTGCAGAATATATTGTTGAGTTTCTGAAGAAGAAGGCTGAGATGCTTGCAGACTATTTCTCTCTGGAAATTGATATGGTATGATGGCCATTCGTTGTATACAGCCCCTGCCATATTCTTCAGATTCCTAGATCAAGATGAAAAGTCTGGGCTCCCCCTCAGAAGCAGCATGTGACAGAAATGAAATCTTCTTTGTTCCCTGTTTGCATTTCTTGGATATACAACTGTTTATGCCACTCCTGTTCTCATGGTAAAGGATCCAGACAGGAGGAAGAGCTGAATTCCATGCCCTGCAGGCTTCAATACATGAGATTATGCCACTTGCTTCTGTTTCTTTCTCTTACCTCTTAATCTTAGGGAGTTTCTGTCTCGATGTGTTGATTAGTGAGCAGAGCCAAATAAAAGGTTGTTTTGCTGTACACTGGGACCAAAAGCTTTTTAACTGCTTGGATCTTCCTCCCATGCCCAGTCCAGTCAAGTAACCAGAAACCTTTGAGGATGAGAACTGGGGAAGCACTAATGAAATTTGTTTATACTTTGTTTAAATAAGTTTGTTAAATATTGTCCCCTTTTCTGTCCTTTTTCCCACAAGCAGGAAGGGAACCTGATTGGATTACCCCTTCTAATTGACAGTTATGTGCCCCCCTTGGAGGGATTGCCTATCTTCATCCTTCGATTAGCTACAGAGGTGAGTGATAAGCAGGTACTAAGCATATGGGTACATGCATGGATTCTGGGTAAAGGGGGCATGTGACCGCACCTTCGTTTGGAACTGTCAAGATGACAAGGGTAGAACAGCATGAAGATTCCATCAGCCACACCAATATTTGTCCCCAGCCATACTTATCAGTTAACTATTTCAATGCCTAAGAGTCACATTTTTTAGCTATAAGTAGTTCATGATCCCCATTTACAAATGAAATTATTTAAAGCATGTACCTATCCTAAGTTTTTTAATTCTTTCAACCAGGTGAATTGGGATGAAGAAAAGGAATGTTTTGAAAGCTTAAGTAAAGAATGTGCTATGTTTTATTCCATCCGGAAGCAGTACATATCGGAGGAGTCGACCCTCTCAGGCCAACAGGTACTGTGGCCTAGCACACTAGCACTCCAGGACAGGGACGGGCCCTTATACAACCTTTAAGAGATGAAACTTGCCCATCTCTAAAATCTTGAGTTCTCATATATCTAACAGGGTATGTTCTCCCGTATCAAACACAGTGGTCAGCTTTATTTACGAGTTTTTTTTTTCCTTCTGCTGCTCTAGAACTTAGACCTCTAGAATGATCTCAGAAACTGTCCACTGTAGAAGCACAAGCCATCACATTGAGACAGATTGTCCGAGGCTGGTGGGTCCCTGAGTCCCATTGTCAGCCCAAGTCCTCAGATTCTGGATGTGTTCCTGGTCACCCTTTATTTCTGCCATGTCTACTGCTGCACAGCCAGGAAATAAGACTCTGGAATTCCACTTATAGGTCAATCTGACACAAATAACAACCAGTCAGATAATAATCCCTTTCAATCAGCAAGTATTTCGGGGGAGTGGGGGTCAGAGGAGTGGAAGTAGTACACAAATTAAAGGATAGCCATTTTACTGCATAGCCATCTTAGTGATTGTTCATGGTCACCCTGAGATGAAGTGGTCTGCGTGCTTCACAGGTCAGAAAGCTGCAGGACAGTTGGCATACTCAGGGATCCCCAGTGCCTTATAGGTGTAGGAGATTCAGTCCCAGGTCTTTCTGGCTAAAGCCATGGGAATTTCTCCCTCTGGTGGAAAAGGCAAGGCAGCACACTTACCATACAGTGCTGAGAGTTATCTTATTTGATTGGGAGTATGTACCTCAAGGAAAGGAACTACAGATGATAATGAACATTTTCTCATAGGAACAATAAAGCAAAATTACCATTTTTTTTTCATTTCTTATCTGTGGAGGTTTTGGAAAAACAGCTACTTTCAGACCTCCAAATTTGAAGGTGAGTTAGATACTTCAAATGTTGCCATCCAGATACCAGTCAGGATCAGACATTATGTTAGATCCTGCAATAAACAACACATTCCTTCCTGAGTGGACACAGAAATTCCATAGGAGATGGCCCTGCAAGAGCAATAGCTACTTTGCCCTCTCAAAGACCTCATCTCTTATGTTCAAGCCTCTGGGATTACTGAGAGGCTAGGCTTTAGACAACACAGTCCATCGCAAGCCACCAGGACTGTCTAGGCCCAGTGCCCACCCCATTGCCAGGAAGGCAGTATGTACAGGGAGGCTTATGACATCTAACATGTGTTTTTCAGAGCGAGGTACCTGGCTCCACACCAAACCCCTGGAAGTGGACTGTGGAACACATTGTCTATAAAGCATTCCGCTCACACCTTCTGCCTCCTAAACATTTCACAGAAGATGGGAATGTCCTGCAGCTTGCTAACCTGCCTGATCTGTACAAAGTCTTTGAGAGGTGTTAAATATGATCATTTATGAACTCTGGAGTATTCTATTCTTCCTTTGTATCCCAATGTGGTTGGAAAGACAGGATTGAAAATTTGCATTTGCCTGTCAACTTGTGGCACTTTTTCTTGCATGGTGGATTGACTATAAATAAATTTTCTGATGTGTCTTAACAGTTTCTTATTTAACATCACACTTGAAAAGTTTCCTAGATCAGTTTTTTCCTAGTATATACCAGGTTGTGTTGAAGAATCACCAAAGTTTGAAAGCCCCTGATATCTAATAAGGTGTTCTACAAGCACCGTGAGGAATTCTAAAATGGTCTTGAAGACTTGGCAGATTATGCTTTGATTTGATTCTTTCTGTATTTTGGCAAATTTTTATCCTCTGATACCATATATTGTGTCAGTCCAGCTGCCTTTTAAAATAAGTCCTGAACACCTAAGTCTCTACTGATCAACTATGGAAAAAGTTTGATTTGAGAATCTATCAATATCTTCAGTAGCCAAAGCTAATTTATTCTTAGGGTAAATGTCTTCATGTGTTCTATAACTGGTGTGAGTTTTTAACTTATCCCACCTTGTTAATGGCTATGAGTACTAGCAACTTAAGTTTCTAGGGCTGGGGGGCAGGAGACCCTAGGTTTGATCCCTAGTACTAAGGAAGGAAGGGAGAGAGGAAGGGAGGGAACAGAAGGAAAAAAGAGGTTTCTAAATATTTGTTTTGCAGTACTGGGGATTGAACCCACAGTGCCCTACCACTGAGCTACACCCTCAGTCCTAGGTATGAAGAAATGAAAAATAAAAGTGAAGCCCATCATAGGGAGGAACTACACTAGAAGAAACTTATTCTCTAAGGAGAAACTAATTCAAAGTAAACACCAGAAATAAAGTAAAATGACAGAGAAAAGATCATTTCTTGCATGGTGGATTGACTATAAATAAATTTTCAAATGTGTCTTAACAGTATTCTTTTTGAAGGATAATGTGAGTACACACTTAAACTATAAGTGCCAAAATAAGATACCTTAATATTAGCTTGCATTTACAAAAACTGAGCATTCAGCACAGGGAGGAAGAATGCCTATAGTTTTAAGGTAAAATTCAGATTTACAGGCTTCTGTGAAGAAAGTTCAGTGGAAAAGAACAGAGTATCTCATGAAGAAATGAAACCATTCCATTTAGAAAAGACTAGGACAAAAGAGTGGAAGGGATATGTTTGTTGTGTCATAAAAGGGGCAAGATCAGTTTCTGACAACTAAAACTCCGAACATTGGATTGGGGCATTTCAGAAGTGAGGTTTCATGAGCCCAGAAGAGTGCCAGCTGAGTGATCTCTGGTGGAGAGGAAAGGGGCTTCCCAGGCCCTTCAGAGCTAGATTGCTGGAGGATTCGTAGATAAATCTGCATTTTAGAACATCCTCCTGCCCGTGTCCAACCTCAAAACTATAGAAAGATGATTTATAGGAAATTGTCTCAATCCAGGAGATTGGTTTCCATATATTAAAAATGAAGGGCTAATTACTCTAAAGAAGGGAACAATTATTAAAGATTTTATTCACTTTTGAGTTTATTATCTAGTTTTAAATCTAGTTTTATTATCTTAAGTGGCCTTGATTCATTAGATTTTCCCCCACATCTTTTCTGTGTAAACTTTGAAGCTACAGTAATCATGTCCATAAACACCACCTTGATTCCAATAGTGAAAGAAAATAACAAATCCTGCAAAGTATCTACACTTGTTTAATTAAAAAAAACAAAACAAAACAAAAAAACCCTTGAACTGGATGCCTTTAAAGATGAAATTAAAGTTTGTAGAAGAAAAAGTTCTATATTCCAGATAATTTTTCCTTGAGGAGAGAAAAGAGGAGGAAGCAAGACAGAGGAGAGACGTGGCTGCCATGATTTGTTTCACAGTCTCCTATAATAAAATGAATGTGTCAACAGCCACTTGAGGTTGGCAAGAAGGGTATTTTTAATAGAATTCACAGGCAGATTTCCCACCTGCCTGCCCTGCCCTTCCCTCCACCTTCGGGCTTGTCTGAGGTTCATTCCACAAATAAGCAGCTGATGAAAATACTTTAGAAGGTACAGCATAGTTGATATGGAAGAATAAGAACCCTGCTCTTACTCTAAGAGAATAGGCCTTGGACTTCCACTACCCCCTGCAATAAAGCAAGTTTTATATACATTCCCCATATCTTTTTCTAACATTTTCTTATATAAATTTAAATATTTTACAAAAAAAGGGGTTTTCCTCCAAACATATAAATTTGAGTGAAACACATTGATTCCCCATGCTTGAACTTATTTCTTCACTAAAATATAAACACTATCTCATATGACGGGTAGATGTCTTTTGACCACGGGATACCAGTGAAGTCTGAATTGCTCTGTGGAGAAGGCACTTGTGTTTTCTGAGGTCTCCAGCAAGTATCTCAGCGCAATAAAACTGCTGTCCTCCAGACCCCGTGCCAAGGCCTCCAAGTGCCCAGTCACTGAGGGAGCTGGGGGAAAATGTTGAGTAAACATGATTCTAAAATTATGGAAACAAAACATGAATAGCACAGACCAGTTCTTAGTCTAGAATCAAACTACACACAAAATCCAAAGTGTTCGTTCATGAAGATTCAAACCTGCTTCATTCTCATAAATTATAAAATACAAAGGTGGATGTTTTAATGACAAAACTCAAAACAGTACTGAAAGGGTTTGTGTCAATGTACAAAAAGAGTCAGTCCCTCTGGGCAGGGCCCCACAGAGCAGCACCCAGGTCAAAGGGCAGCTGCCCTATTGCTGGGCCAGAAGTGCTGTCCTGTTGGCCTTCATCTTCTCTAGCCGCTTGGCCAGGTGACTGTTGGTCATTTCCATCTCCTCAATCTTGTCCAGTGCTGTTCGTAACTGGAGACAGGGAGAGAGCACAGTGACTTCATGTGGCCAAAACCTCAGAAACAAAACTCAGTGCTACTTTATTTTCAATTTTCTGGGAAACAAAGCATTGCAAGTTGTGATGGCCTCACACATGATCCCAAAACAGCCTATTTTTTTTTTTTTTTTAGTCACCTAAAGGTATTAAACAATGATTATATGTATTATTTGTTTAAATCACAGAAAGGGTCGGGTGTGGTGGCAAATGCTTGTAATCCCAGCTGCTCAGGAGGCTGAGGCAGGAGGATCACAAGTTCAAAAAAGCTAGCCTCAGCAAAAGTGAGGCACTCAGCAACTCAGTGAGATCCTGTCTCTAAATAAAATACAAAATATTACTGGGGATGTGGCTCAGTGGTTGAGTGCTCCTGAGTTCAATCCCTGGTACCTTCCCCTGCAAAAAATCACAGAAAAGATATAGAGAAGATGCAGAAATAGACCTGATCTGAAACAAAAATGAAAATCACCTTTTTAACTTATTAAGTCTAACTGACCAAGACAAAAAAGTAAGTGGCAGTCAACATGCAGGTAACAAGAATAAGTGACATTCAACTGCTGTTTCCTTAAGATTTGACCCAGTGTCAAGTTTCTTAGGCAGTAAAGAATTTATTTCCAAAGGATTTTTTTTCTTTTTAGGAATGTATTCTCCAAGAGGTATATTAAAATAAGTACCTCTCGTTGTAGCTTCCTCTTTTCTGCCTTCAGTTCATCTTCAACTTTCTCAGCATTCTCAGCAGCAGTTTTGTATCTCAGCACCTGCCCCTCAAGCCGATTAATCTGTGAATATGAGAATACAGGCGTCTAGTATTCACTACCACTATTTGGTAGCCACAATGGAAATATAACATCATTACGATTTCTAAATAATCTAACACTAATGAGTCCCCCTAGGATGAGTCATAGGTCTTCTCAGACCCAGCTACTATTTATAAACCAAGAACAATCCCCAGAGAGAATTACAGATATAGAGTCATTGGGCCAATTTCCCAAGTTTTATGATAACATATTGTTTAAGTGCCACAGTAGCATTGTAAGAGGAAACTCACTGGAGAAGTTTCTAGACTTTTTAAAATGTACACTAAGGGATTTTTGTTAGATGTTATGATCTTGAATTCTTCTGAAACATCTACAAAAAAAAACAATTATTAGGTATTTTTTTTATGTTTTTAGAGAAAACAGAAGGCTAAAGCGCCCTGCCAGGTGCTCTCTGCTGGCTTCTCTATTTTAAAGAGCTTTTTTGGAGACCCAAATAGGGTCTCCAAAACCCCAAATAGGCTGGGTATGTTGATGCATGCCTATAATCCCAGCAACTTGGGAGGCTGAGGCAGGAGGATTACAAGTTCTAGACCAGCCTTGGCAACTTTTAGCAAAAACCCTGTCTCAAACTTAAAAATAAAAAGGGCTGAAAATAGCTTAGTGGTAGAACACTGCTGGATTGAATTCTCAGTACCACCACCACCAAAAAAAAAAAAAAAACAAATAAACAAATAAAAAAACCTCACAGTAACTCTTGCACTCATAGGGTTAGCCACTTAGATGCAGGAAGTGGAGATGTTTTAAAAAAAATTTAAATCACAAAGTACCATACAGAAGAAGTACTTACACTTTGCTCCAAGGTGGTTATATCCTGTTCTGCTTTTGAAAGCTTAAATTTGTATTCACTAATTTGTCTATTGGCATCTCCTAGAACAGAATATAATGATGAATAATCTTCATCTTTTGGATATGCAGCATGCAGAGAAATGTGCCCTCCAAGACTATGAAACACAAAACACAGCAATTGCCACATCTCCAGCAGCCAGGTGATGGGCTGCTGAATCTCCAGCACTTACGTTGCAACAGCCTTCCCTTGAACTAGAAATTCAGAGAAAAGTCTTTCTTCACCCCTTGATCTTTGTGAGCAAAACCTGAAGAAAGAAACCCTGCCAAGGAAGCAACTTCATCTGCAGCCCTGTATCCCACAGAGCCTCCATGCTCACAGAACTGGGCCTTCTGGTTCCCCAAACCTAACCCTTCACCTCCCACCTTCCAGGTTTTGCTTCTGCTCCCCCAAACCTCAAGTGCCCTTTCATCTCCTGCATGACTCTCTTTAGTTAACTGTATCTTCTCCTTCCCTACGGCATTAAAATTTGATTTTTATGACATTGATCATGTTTTCAAATTGTGTGTGTGTGTGTGTGAGAGAGAGAGAGTATATGTTCGTGTATGTGTGTGTGTGTGTGTGTAAGGTAAGGGGCTCTGTCTTAGCCTTGGATGTTTCAGTATTTGCTAGAAGAAATGCTTTTTAATAAACTGTGATAATGTTTGCAAAGAGCTATGAATCATTAGATGTGCATCTGACCTAAGAAATAAATCACTTAAAATGAGAAACTGAGAAATGAATGGGGCACGGAATAAAAATTCCCTCCAGGAACCCAAATTTAACAAAAATTTCCCTATACAATGATTATAGAATCATCTTAGCTTGAAGGAGATAAACTAAATCTAACTTTTAAACAAAAAGAAATATTCAAATAACCTAAGAACTTTTCTATATTTCCACATGGTCAAGATTATAACTACTTAATTATCTTCAATGCAAGAGATGTTTGGAATAGTACAGCTGCTATCACCTTTCATGGGGTTATAAAGTCACCCTGGAAGTGAAGAGAGCTATTCCATTCACAAGCTCTGTAACAGAAGGGTCTTGTTTTTCAATTTTAGGGTCTTGTTTTTCAATTCTTATCCCTAGCAACCTATTGATTATCAAAATATGCTGCTTCCTTCTCACTTTTCAACCCACCCATTCCTTCCTGTTTACAAAAGTATAAGTCCCTTGTCTCAGTCATTTCATGTGTCATTTCATTCCAAAGCACCATGTCTGCCAAGGTGCTTTTCAAAGCCAAAAGTTGCCTGGGCCCCTTTCCTGGCCTTCTGGTCCAAGGGAGCTGCTTGCTTTTGTCTTCACCAGCTGGGCCTGGCATTCCCACAGTCGTCCTGCTCAGCTCACTTTGTTTTATCCCTCCCCACCCCACCCTGCCCCCCCATCCCTGGAGACTTTTTCCTTCTGCAAAAACCAGCTCTACAATACCCACTTGGCTCTAGAAAGTAGCCACGCATAAATGCCAGCCCATTTCTCTTCAATTCCTTCTGAATTTCTCCTGTCAGAAGTCCCTGTACTGATTCAGGCTCACCATCATATCTTCCTAACTAGCCAGCCCCCTCTAATCCTGTCCCTGTTTTCATCAACCCTCCACAGTGAAATGATATTCTGTAACAAAACATTCACCAGGAAATATTATTAGCATTTTAGCTGACTCCAAAAGTAGAAGTAATACTAACTTCAAAAGTTGGTACTAATAAACCCTAATTCAAAAAGTCTTATCTATTTGACCTAATTCAGATTATTTACCTGAAAAGGTCATAGAATAGCCAAGATTTTAAAATCAGTTATCAGGAAAGCTATTCAAATTGGAAAAATCGGTCTTTCCCTGTCTATAAATTATGCCACCACCAACAAAACCAACTATATACCAATGGCTGCTGAAATCTCTGAGCTAGGGATTTAATATGAATGCTATATGTGTGTAAAAATAATATGGGGTCAAAAGTAGAAAGGGCTAAACACTGGAATAATCTGGATAAACAGTACACTAGACTTGTGATCTTTTTAAAATTCCATCTAGAGACTAATTTGGGTTAAAAAATACTTCCAGAAAATGAAAAGCTGTGCTGCAATTGTGTACAATGACTCAAAATTCATTCTGATGTCATACATACCTAATTAAAATAAATTAATAAAAAAGTACTTCTAGAAAAAAATTTGAAACTACTTAACATTAGTATTAGTCCCAAATCTCCAATTATCCAAGATAAATTCTACAAAACTTTAATGGGGGAAGGGTGCTGCATGGGAGCTTAAAGTTACACCTGGGTGTGACAAAGGACAGTATCAGGTTGTCAAAGGCATTTCACAACTTGCAAAAAGCTCCAAGAAACCCCTTTGCCCAGAAACAGCAGGAGAGCAAGATGGTGTCCTCTCACATACCTATAGGCCACAGACCAATGCAGCCTCTGCTCAGCTGCTTTACTGACTGCTGTCTAGACCAACCAATGACCAAAACAAGTGAGTATGAGAACCCAACAACCTGCTCACAATCCCACTCTGGGGACACACCTGTATACAAATGGAGACTGGCCTGTCCCCTAGTACCTACTCTGCATTTCAATAAACTGCAAGTCTGAGCCATTCTGAAGTCCTGCCAGGTCACCCGCTGTGCCATCATTCCTGGAGCACTTCTGCCGTTCTTCTTCTAACTGCAGTTTCAGTTTTCTAATCTGAAATGGAAAATAAATGTCACTGGCAAAATCCACTCTCTCAAATGAAGCAGATGCTTGGCCCAGTGGCCACATCACAGAACAAAGCAGATTCTCATCATATTGGCCATACAAATCATTCCATTCAGAAATTATTTTCTTGAGTGCCTACTAAGGAACACATGATTCTAGGTACTAGAGGTAAGCTCTAAACAAATATAAAAAGAAGTGAGCCCTAGGACCAGGTGTCCCAATAAAAACAGCCATATTTTATTATTTGTGTATATTTATGGAACAGTACATCTTGTGGGTATATTACTTTTATTAAAAATGGAAAGTTTCACAAGCAGTTACAATTTATTCTTATCACCAGTAATGTTTAATTTAGAGATAAGTGAAATATTTAGAAAGCTTTCTATATACAAAAATGATTGGAAATGTCCAAGTGGCTTCCCAACTGTCCTCAACTCTATCCACAGTAGTCAAGAGGAAGTTTGCCACGAACCTCATGGGGAAAGGGTGAGCTCTGCACTGGACTAAACCCACGCTTCCCAGACACCTCTGACTTCTGAACATTCATGGGGTTGCCAGTATTCTCTGCCTTGAGGAAATCATTACAACCATTTCGAAAAGGGACGTCCTTCCTCTTCTGCACTCTTCCCCCACAAGACTATACAGCCCATAACCTTCATCTCCTAACCATTCCCAGTGCCTGGAACTCTTCTGCTGTGCCCTCTGGAAGTGTCAGTCCATCAGTAGCAAGCCCCTGCCTCCTTCAGCATCTTCTCTGAGCTCTTCCTTTACCTCAGTGCTCATCTACATTCTTCTGCAGTCCCACCAAGTATTGGGTGTTTTGTTTTTGTTTTTCTTCCACAGCCTCCTACCACTGAACCTGGAAATTAATAGGTGTCCTCTTGTTTTCCTTGCTGGTACTGAATTATTCTACACCCCATCCTCCTTTAAAGGCACAGTTCTTAATTTCATCTCTTCAAATTACACACACTACCTCCCTCTCCTCACCTCCATCATCCCACTCCATCAGCATTTTAGTTCCTCAAGACCACCCATCTTCATTCTCAGTAATTTCAAGAAACATCTACAGAGAGGCTCTTGGACTCATCTCTCAGTTTCTGGAATACTTCCTCTCCAAGGATCTTGCTATCCACCCTTTCTTGTCCCCAGCCACTCATGCTATAGTCATAGATTAGGATCTCAACATCAGAGAACAGTTCCTATACAATTCAGCTCCATGCATCCTCTCTCACCACGAATCCTAATCTTTCCAACTCATTATCTATAGACCCTAACATACTTCAACTCCACTATACTTCTAGTCCACTGATTCTATCGTATTTTCACAGTGCCTTGATGTTTTCTTGGATGTCCTCTCAATCCTCCTTATCCAGATTAATTTCTAGGTCCAGTAGACTCATCATTCTCTTCTATACTCCCTCACCTCCCTTGCCCCATTATACTTGCCTAGTAAAATATAACTCTACTCAGTCACGACCTCTACCCATGGAGCTGACTGTAGCTAGTGAAACACTTATAATAAATGCATTCACATAAACTTTTAACATAGCATATAATTTACTTCTTAATTACATTCACTATTTATTATCTCTGATCTCTTCTCTCTACAATGTAAGATCCACTGGGACAGAATCAGTTTCTGAACTGATTTATTCACTTAAATATCCCAAGTGCATAGAAAAGTAACCGTTAAATAGTGGTATCTCTCTCAACACTTGATGAATGACTGAGTAGGAGGAGTAAGGGAAAAGTCAACAAAATAATTTAAGAAATTTTCCCAGAACTAAAAACAGAAGTTCCTAGAATTGACAGGGTCCAGTGTCATGCAATAAAACTTCAAAACACATCACTGAAATTTTAAAACACTAATGAGAAAGAGAATAGGACATGAGCTTTCAGAAGCAGGGTAAAAATATGTCACCTAAAAAAGATTTAAAAATCAAAATGTCCTCAAACACTCTTAACCACACTGGAAGACAGAGAAGTTTGTTTAAAATCCAAAGGGAAATGCTGCAGACCAGAAGAATTAGATACCAATAATCAAGCAAGAGAGTAAAATAAAAGACACTTTAGGCCCAGAACATCATGAAAAGTTAACAGCCCACATACCCTTTCCTCAGGAAGTTATGGAAGATACACCAAAATAAAAGAATAAATAAAGGAAGAAGGCATCAGACTAGGAAAAGGGAACTGAGCCCGAATCATAGGCAGAGAAAAGTCCCACGTGCCAAGACAGCATGATCACATCTGCATGTGCAAGGAGAGAGCCATTAGTTTAGAATGGGTCAAGTCAGAGCCAAGACTTCTGAAGATGAAACAAGAGAATACCTGATGTATGTGAAAACAACAAGAATGGGTTTAAACTACTGCTTAAAACTCTGTGGCTAAATTAATGATAAACACAAAGAAAACCAGGAAAATGAAACGAAAAGAAAAACCATAGTATTAACAAATGGTTGTGAAAGAGATGAAAGTCAAGCCTAGAATGTCACATGGCTTCCTTGTGAGTAATGCTCAGAAGTCCTGATGACATAAACAGACTAGAATTACACTGTTCCTTCATTAGGAGGATATGAAGATGGGGAAGTATGCACGTCCAAGACAGGGACAGAGGACGAAAGACAGCTAAGTTCTCATCTTCCACAGAGGAATGTCAACAGAGAATGCCTAAAACAGAATGATCAAGAAGCAACATAAGCAGGTTACAAACCAAAAGAGTCAGCTGTAAACTAAATAGAAATGGTCAGGGCTGATAGAGGAGTCAGGCAAAGGACTGCTGTCTCCACTCACTTTGCGGAACTCAATGACTCACTAGAGATTGTGTCCTATAGTTTTTTAAGAGTAAGAAACAACAAAGACACAAAATATGCACTATCTTTTTTATCTTTTAAATTTCACTTGAGTACTGAGGTTTAAAATAAGCACATTTCCAATTTCCAATGAATAGTTTATTAACAGTCTGCCATGTAACTTAGGTAAAGTTAACAATATCTTCTAAAAAGAAGAAAGTCTTTACCTGTGATAGTAGCTCTTCCTTTTCTCCTGCAAGTTTCTGTAGCCTTACGTCTGAAACAAATGAAAAAGGCTATAAACTAAATTTGTAATGAAGTAGTATATAAACAATTAATTTCTCAAATAGCGAACATCTGATAAGTTACATTACCTACAGCTCCAAGTATGAAAAGAAATAGAAACTTTCATACTATTACTTAATTATCCCAAATGTATTTCCACACATTGATGTTTATCAGGGCACCAAATACAACATTTGCTCCTAAAGCAGTGATTTTTCCAGTTAAGGGGCAAACTGAAGCACAAAGGAGACCACTTCCTTGTTTCTAAAATTTACAAACTTTCACCAGTAGACAGAAAAACTCAAATGCCAATGGGAGTCCCACAGGCTTCTACTCTTAGCAGGAGAGCTCAAAAGTTGTGAAAGACAGGGACTGGGCAAGGGCAAGCTAGAGCCAAGAAAACAGAGGACCACAATGCTAGAAGGAGCAAATTCCCACAAAAGTTAGTGAGTGAGAGTCGGAAAACTCTTAAGATGGGGGCAGCCATGGGCAAATCTGGTGCTGGGAAGCAGCGTCATTAGGGCTTGCTCCCAGCCTGTGGAGTATGTTGCTTCTTCCTAAGCAGGCACCAATATAAGCCCTGTTATAGTTTGGATATGAAGTGTCCCCTGAAAAGCTCCTGTGTTAGAAACACAAACCTCAATGTAGCAAGATTCCAAGGAAAAAATATTGGATTATGAGAGCTATAACTTCATCAGTGGACTAATCCGTTTGGTGGATTAATAATATGAATGAACTACTGGGTGGGAACTGTAAATAGGTGGGGCATAGATGAAGAAACTAAGTCACCAGGGGCATGCCTCTGGAGACTGTATCTTATTCCTGCCTCCTTGCTTACTCTTCTTTCCTTTCTACTTCCTGACTGAGAGGAGCTGAGAAGCTTTCCTCCACTACACCCCTTCCACTATGATGTTCTGTCTCACCATAGCACAACAGAGCTAGCAGACCACAGGCTGAAATTTCTGAAACCATAAGCCAAAATAAGTCTTTCCTCTTCCAAATTGTTCTTTTCAGGTTATTTTGTTCACACTGATGAAAAGCTAAGTAACATAGGCCCCTGGGTCTGAGGAGACTACAATAGTTCAGTTAAAGAAGCACATCCCACAATTAATAAGGGTCACAGCCAAATATAAGTTCTGTTTTCTTCAGCACTTTCCAAACAGGCAGAAGAAATACTCTGAGCTACCCTAGACTCTACTTATTCCATTCTCTAGATCTTCCCTCTCACCCACCCAGCATCTTCTACTTTATCAAAGTGCCCTATAACTACATTTCAGAAATTCTGCACATTGAAGAACCTGCTTACTAACTTTTAAAATACTATCAGCTTGTGCCACTTTTCCAGCACCTCCTGCTCCTTTTTGGAAACCTTGGCATATATAAAAACAAGATGAAAAATGTAAAAGGATTGTTTCTTAATAGGTAAAAGTGAGCTGATGATACAGTAACTATCTGTGTTATTCTTCTTCCTTTAGTAGGACTGTTAGGGACAATGGATGGGCACCCTGGTGGTTTCCTTGGGAGAGGTGCCACTAGGTTCTCAGAGTGACATTTAAGAGGTCCAGATTTTAAGAGGCTTAGAAGCCCTGCTCTAGAAATCTCGGGCCTCTGATACCCATCGTTCCTGATCATCTATTTCTTGCCTTAAGAAATGTGATGGCAAAGAGCTATCCCTGAACTAAGTAGTGAAACACAAAACCAGATGTTCCAGGAAGAAAAAACTAAAAATACACTTGGAAAGTTGCTGCCAACCCACAGCCTCCCTGGGATGGGCATGCTTGACTTTTTTCGTGAAAAGCACTGGGTAGAGACCCATGGTGCTTCCATCCAGGGACCTTGTAGTTACACTTAACTGCCTCACAATGACTCAGATGCTGGTTACCCAATGTCAAAAGATGTCTAAAGATAATACATCCAGATCTTCCTGTTAGGGAGCTAGATGAGTTTCAGATGGCCCTTATCCTGTTTTTATTTTCCAAGCTGGATTATGAACAAGCTAGAAGTCCAACAACATTGATCCAAGATAAAATAGCAACCAGTCTTACCTAGTGGCCCTTCTCCCGCTGACTCCAGGACCTGAGCAGCTTTCTGAGACACAACAGTAATGGCACCAACCACTGGTTCATGATTGACATCACCATTGGGAGTGCCGTCAGGAATTATAACTAAACCATGTTTCTGTGGGAAAGGGAAAAAAAAACACAACCCACCATCACAAAAGATGGCTCATATGGAAGCAGGAAGCTCTGTGAGGTAACTCTGCAACAATGTATGTTTGCCACGGGGAAACCTAGTTAGAATCAATTACATGGAATATATAGACACCTCTGTGAAGAAAATGACTTAATCAAACCAGATCAAATTGTCGTTTGTATTCAGGCTAGGAAAGATGACAGGATAAGAGAAAGACAGAGTAAAGCAGTGGGGAAACTGAGCTCTAGCTCATGCTCACATACCTCTCCTGTCACTGTCTCCTGCAGGTCAGCCAGCTCCTCTCTGAGCGTATCTCGCTCATTCCTAAGGCAGGCAATGTATTCTTTCTGTTTCTCTAGGGCCTGGTTTTAGGAAGGGTAGCAAGGGAAAAAAATGGCACAGAAAAAGAGCAAGTGAAAGGTAACTAATTCAAATAAGCAAAGATAAAGGCATAAAAAGCAAGGAGGCCATTAAAAGCTGGGAAACAAGCAGTCAGGGGAGGAAATGGTTATATGGGTATACATCTGCAGAAGAGAGCTTTAGTAGAAACTGGTTCTCATGCATAAATTTAGCAAAACATGCTTATCACAGTAAGCAGGAAAAAATCTTTCTTTTCCAGTCAAAGAAGAAAATAGGAAAAGGAAGATGAAGACAGCAGCAAGAGTTAAAATTTTCCTCACTGACCTCCTTAGTACATTTTCATTTGGTCAACAACAACAAGAAGTATTTCATGTTTAACTAAAACAATTTATTCAAGAATATATCTGCTCTCTTTAAAATAAAAAGTTGGTTTTGGAAGAAAAATAACCAGTATACGTAAGTTATTTTAATTAAATATTGGCTGTATGATTGTTCTCCAAATAGTGTGGCAAAATACTCAAATACCACTTAGTCCAAAATAGCAAGTCTCCAAAGGGATTTTCCAGGATTTCTGTTAATTTAATAAAATACAATTAAGACTCATTTGGTTTTCTGATGTACTTTCAAAATGTGAAAAGCAAAAATAAAACATTGACAAAATAAATATAGCCCACCTATGGAGGCTGGCAGATTATGGGTTCCAGGATAAAGCTTTTAGGTCCTGGCATGTATTTAATTTACCTATGCCTCAATTCCCTCATCTGATAAACAGTAGAGATAGCAACAGTGCTCACCCCAAGGGTAGAGGTTTAAAGGGGTACTCAGCAAAGAGCACTACCTGCAGCAGCCAAGGCCACAGGAGAGGTTCAGAGAAAGCAGACTGGTGTTTCCACTGGGAACTCCCTGAATCTCAGAACTATCAAAGGTAAGGAGGACAATGCAAAAGCAGAAAAAAAAAATCAAATCTACTATGTAGTAACCCAGACTTTAAAACATTACTACCTTAAGTAATCTATGCAGGGACCTCACAACTGAGCTACTTCAAAAAGTCTCTCTATATACTTATTCTTGTATTTAATGTTTTCTTCCAGCATTCCCATAAACCCAAGAAGTTAAATTACAACAGGTAAACTTATCTCTTAGTTGACTAGGTTTCAAAGTGGGCCAACTGCTTAGTTACTATACAATCGAACAATTTTTAAAAATTATTATAATTCTATTCTGCAGCCAAATTGGGACTAAAAAGGAATCATAGCAATGACCATTTGTGGAACACAAATTATATAGCAGGAGCTATTTTATGTACCCATAATTTCTCCCTTATATGTAATTTTATATATGAAATATCTCCTTTATGTACTCTGCAATGTACTACTTGTCTTATCCTCATTTTATAGATCAGAAAATTGAGGCTCAGAGAAGTATTTTTTTGTATGTGTGTGTGGTGGTGGTGGTGGTGGGGTCTTCCTTTTGTTGATTGGTTGGTTGGTTTTCCCCCAAAGTCACAGTAAGTGGCAAGACCAGAAAATGAATCTAGTTCTTTTTGGTTCCAAAGACCTTGCATACAGTTTTTTTTATATCACAGTTCTATAGAGGTTGCATTATGTTACTTGATTATCATCCCAAATGATGCTAGAAAAGTAGGTCACAGGGCAAGTCTGCTCTTATCCAATTGCAATGTCAATATCCAACTTCCTTTTTTTTTGGCAGGGGCCAGTGAGAGTAACTGGGGATTGAACTCGGGGGCATTCAACCACTGAGTCACATCCCCAGCCCTATTTTGTATTTTATTTAGAGACAGGTTTTCACTGAGTTGCTTAGTGCCTCACTCTTACTGAGACTGGCTTTGAACTTGATCCTCCTGCCTCAGTCTCCAGAGCTGCTGGGATTACAGCAGGATTATGCACTAACCACAGTTGAGCTAACTTCCTTTTATAGTTTGTATTTGTATTATATGATCTACCTGTAAATTAATTTGAGTTTCTAGTACCATATGGTCTTTACTCCAACACTTGGGGATAGCATTAACACTCTATTAGATTATTAACAAATGAAACATCAGGAGAACAAAGCACAGTGATATCTTCCCATCAGCGGATAGCCACACTTTAATTTCTGCTGGGTTAGGTACTTTTAGTTATTGGTATCTGCATGCATAATTATGCCATGCATCACCACATGTAACTGAGTAAATGATCACTGTCACAACATGCTCTATAGAAACAATACCACTGAATATAAAAGACCGCTTAGGAACAGACCAATTTGAAACCAAGAATTCTGGCAAATGCTAGTATATGACATTTTCTCTTCTTTCCACATTTGTACTGCTGGGTTTTAATTTTTACTTTTAGACTTTTTAATTTCATCCTCCCACAATTGTAGATGGGAAAATAAAATATATCCTGTATATCTGTCCATTTCACCACAAAGTTTGAAAACTACCAAAATACCTTCTAATTGGATAAAATGTATTCATGCTGGATTTGCAATCCTGTGGCATTACCTGACCATATATAACAACTACCCTTGTGTTTGCATGCAATAATAGTTCCTACAGTTGATTTTTTTTTTTTTAGAGAAAGAGTACATGTTTGTGGAGATCTAAATAATTCTTTATCCCTAACCTAACCTCAAATTCTGGTCAAAAGGCCAAACAGAGATATATGCAATATATATGGCTGAACTTTGAGGCAACAGGTTAAATCACCATATAATTGTTCTGGGCCACAAATATCTTACTCAGAATGGGAACAAATGTATGATGGGTTAGCCAAGCACACAGGGCCTTTGTATACACTTACTCTACACATGGGCATTTGGGGAGAACTGCAGTGGAACTAGAGGCAAGACCATTGAGCTCATTGAAGGAACAACTAGAAAAACTGAACTCTAACCTGGGAATAACAGACATATTTCAGCAGGAAGTCACAAAATCTGAATCTTGGAAATGATGCTAGAGACAAATGATGTATTAAGTAGTCACTGACCATAACTGAAATGTGTCTTCAAAGTTAAAAGAGGATTACCTTGAATCTATTAGAACGGCTAATAATAATAATAATGGCTACTTACAGTAAGAAAATAACACGTATTGGAGAAACTGTGGAGGAATTGGAATATTTGTGCACTACTAATGGGAATGTAAGAGAACATAGTCACTATGGAAAATGGAATGACTGTTCCTCAAAAATTTACATAGAATTACTATATGATTCAGCAAATCCACTGCTGAGTATTTCAAGACAATTGAAAGCATGATCTCAAAGAGTTAACTGTATACCATGTTCACAGAAGAATTATTCAAAACTTCCAAAAGGGAAAAGCAACCCAAGTGTACATCAATGGATAAATGTGGTATACAATGGAATATTAGTCAACTTTAAAAATTAAGGACATTCATTAAGGACATTCATTCTGACATATGCTACAATACTGATTATTGTAGAGATTATGCTTAATGAAATAAGCCACTTATAAAAGGACAAATACTATATGATTGTACTTATACAGTACAGTACCTACAGATAGAGTAAAAAGATGGCTGGCAGGGATGGCAGCTGTTTGATGGGAACAAAGTATTAGCTGGGGAAGATGAAAAATTCTGGCGGTGGATGGCGGTGACAGTAGCACAACACTGTGAATATACTTAAATGCCACTGAACTATACACTTAAGAAATGGTTAAGATGGTAAATTGTATGTTGTTTGTATTTTAGAACAATTTTTCATAAAACATTCTTAAATGGCAGCAGTATAGAAATAGAAAACAGAGCTTGGGGTGGGAGGGACAGGGGTAGTAGATGTGGCCAAAAGGGAGGAGTGATCTGCTAGGCACAATGGTGCATGCCTGTAATCCCAAAGACTTAGAACGATGAGGCTGGAGGATTACAAGTTCAAGGCCAGCCTTAGCAATTTAGCAAGAACATCGTCTCAAAATAAAAACTAAAAAGGGCTGGGGATATGGCTCAGTGGTAGAATGTTCCTGGGTACCAGAGTCGGGACAGGGAATAGAGATCCCTTTTGGGAATGGAAAACTTCTGTATCTCAACTTATTATATACAGTATCCTGGTTGTGATATTTATTATACTAGTTTTGCAATGTGGGAACATTTGGGAAGACAGAATAAAAGGCATACAGGATCTTTCTGTATTATTTCTTATAGTTGCATGTGACTCTAAAATGTTCTCAAAATTAAAAATGTTTAATTTTAAGAAGTCAAAGGAATGCATAATTGTACAGCCACAGAATAAAGACTTCCAGTTATTCATTCAAAAAATGTCCAGACAATTAAAAAGCCAAGTTTATAACTTAACCATCAGCCTGCCCGTTTGGTAGCAAAGAACATTTTATTGAACTAAATGTTTTAAGAGTTTCTAAGACTGGTCCACAATACTCAGTCTCAAAAACTGAGACAACTATACAAATTAGAAACCCCGGATCTGTAGATTTGTGCTAAAGGAAATTATGTAAAGTCCTAAAAGAAGCCCACTGTAGACAATGACTAGATTTTTAATTATACTTTACAAATTGCCTAATTTGTAACATAAATTTTTCATATCTCATTTTATAGTTCCCAAGTAAAAGTTTAAATAAAATCAGTAGTTCACAACCACAATTTCAAAATGCCTAATAGAGTTGCTCATTCATCCCTCAGAAAGCTTTCCTAGGTTTGGATGAAGTTTCAGAAACTCAGTAACTTAAGCATCAGAAAATTATCTAAAAGTAGTTTAGTTCTTTAAATTCTTGATCTATGAACTCCTTTGTGTTTATTAACTGAAGATGAGGTACCTGGAATGGTGAAAAGAATGGGGTACAGCTGACCACCAGCTGGGCATCAGAATGGCCCTAAAAGGGAAGGATCTGTTGCAGAGCATTCACATCTGAGCATGTCTGTCACATCCACAAGTGCTTTTGTGGATCTCTGCCAACATTTCACTGCCCTATCTAATCTTAAACAAAACAAAAAAAACAAGACTTTCCTCATTTGTTTTTTGTTTCCTTTCCCTAAAAAGGTAAGCCTCTGGCAACTACGTAGGACCCACGGACCCACGGCAGAACAGAAAGCTCATGCCAAAAGACAGGATTGTCAGTTGAAGGACACCTGAGGTGAACTGGTGGGAAATTTTCAGTTTCCAGAGTACTTGGAATCTACCTGCAAGACTAAGCAAAAAAGCAATGAGGAATTTTTCCCTTATCTGGGCTCTGCTTTAGGGAGTTCTGGATTTATAATTAAAGATGATGTCACAGTTTGGCAACTCACCCTAGTCTAACATTCCTATCAACTTCCATAATTGAACTGATTTTAATCTCTTCCCATTTTATTCACTGAGAATTTATAGGAGGCTCATAACTTTTTCCCTATCCCCACTCCCTGTCTTTCTGCTTCTTATTCAGATTCTTGTAAACATATCAAACTACCCACAAACTTTGAATTAAATGCCTGTGGCTGCTTCTGGATATGGTTCCTAGGAGCAAGAAGAACACCTTCTTTTAAAGTTCTACTCATAGGTTTCACAAGCTCCAAGTCGGCTGGAAAGATGAATTCTTTCCAGGCACAGTATCAGGTTTTCCCATGGAAGACCCTCTGTCTTCTGCTAATCATATTTCACTCAAGAACAATCGAAAGGCCAGATTTTTAGGAGTCCCTAAGTTAAATTCTATTGGTCTATTCCTCATCAATGATGAGCTTCTAATCAAAGCCCAACTTCATCTCATACCCCAATTTTTTTATCTTTCCAAAGAAGTGTCTCCTGGAGGTCAAACACTTCTTTTGTCATGGTGTCTAGTTTCTGCTGCATGCGCTGATTCTCCTGCAGAGGAAGAGGGGAAGAGAAGTAATAAAAGAGCAGAAGAAAAAAGGGAAGGAATCAAAGGGAGGAAAACAGATAAAAAATAAAGCTGATAAACTTTTTAAAAGTGTGGGATAAACAGAAAAGGCAAGAGTGGTTTGCTAAAAGGAAAGATGACATCCAGGGTCTTGCAACAGGAGTCTCACTGGCTTGCCCCTACAAAAGTTGGGGTGGGGCTTCTAGGGGTGCAGTTCACTGGCAGAGTACATGTTTAGTATGCACCAGGCTCTGGGCTTGATCCTCAGCATCGCCAAAAAAAAAAAAGCAAAACCAAGCAAGGGGACTGGGAATAACTGTTCCAACCACAGTTATGTGGCAGCAAGCCAGCTAGATTTCTGTGTACATGTGGCTCCATATGTGTACTCTTTCTTTGATAACTGCTTTTCCCAAACATGGAACAACTTACATTTCTAGAATTGTTTATGAACAAATGATCCTTTATCACAGAGAATAAGTAGGATTTTTGAATTTTATATTTTAAAACAGAACTAAAAAAAATAAGACCTGTATTAGCTTGATAACTGATTTTCTGTTAGCAGAATCTATAATAGTAGGAACATCATGAATTATAAAGGAAACATCAGTTAGAAAAACCAGAATTTAACATTTAGCAATTCTCAAAGAATTCTTTTAATTAGGCAATGATACTTACTTGATATCCTCTTGTACTTAAGTTGCTTTGTTATACATTATTGGTAAATTATCACTGCCGACTTTCCCTACTCATACTGTAATTTGTGATCCTCCTGACTTAGCCTCCTGATTCCAGATAATCAGGAGGCTAAGGCAGGAGGATCACAAATTTGAAGTAAGCCTTGGCAACTTACGGAGACCACCTCAAAATAAAATAAAAAAGCCAACAAATGTAACTCAGTGGTGGAGTGCCAAAGGGTTTAATACCAGGTATAAAAATAAAGACGAAAAAGTTCAGGAGATCTCATATACAACAATGTGAATACACTTAACACTACTCAACCATATCTTTTAAAATGTTTAAAATACTGGGCTATTGAAGGGGGAATGTTTATAGGGTTCATAGTCATAATTTGTTTTAAATCTGCCTTTATGTTTCATATTTAAAATTTTTTAGGAGACAGCCAAATGTGAAGACACAATGAACTCTGTAGCATTTTACCTTTCTTCTCCCAGCACACATACCTGCATCCTAATCAACTCATGTTCTATCAAAATTGAGTATTCCCACAGTTCATGGACATACCTCAATAAGCTCATCTCTTTGCCGAAGGCCTTCTTTAAGTTCATCCATCTTATGCTGCAGCACACTACACATATGTTTCTGCCTTTCTAGCTCCTGTTATTAAACAAAAGATATCATCATTTATACGGGTCATGGCAGAGAACATATGTGATAAAACACAGAGGCCAAGTGTGAGTTTCAGACACATGTCTGGACTGCCGGTTTGTAGGAACCTAGAACAACTGTAAATTCCACAGAAAGATTTGAAAATCTTAAAAAGTTTAATCTCATATGAGAAAGCAAGTAAGAGAGAACCAATTAACTACACAGAAATTTAATGGAAAAAATGTAACCAAAGGTAGGGAAACTTTACCTAAAATGATTCAAAAATCTGAAAGCAATAAGGGAAAATGAAGCAATAAATTAAACTACATAAAAATCAAAACTTTTTAGGTTGGCATGGTAGTGCACATCTGTAATCCTAGTAACTCAGAAGGCCAAGGCAGAAGGATTTCAAATTCAAGGACAGCCTGAGCAACTTACAAGGCCCTGTCTCAAAATAAAAAAATAAAAAAGGGTTAGGATTTGGCTCAGTGGCAGCATGTTCTGGGTTCAATACCCAATACTGGAGGAAAAAAAATGATGAAAAAGTTCTAGAGATCTGATGCGCAACAATGTGAATGAATACACTTAACATCACTCAACCATACTCTTTAAAATGCCAGGCATGGGGGCACGTGCCTGTAAACCCAGCTATCAAGGGGCTCAGGCAGAAGAATCACAAGTTCTAGGTCAGCCTAGGCAATTAAGTGAGATCTTATTGCAAAAAACAAAAATAAGACGGGGTGGGACTGTAGCTCAGTGGTGATACTACTATGTTCAATCTCTAGTACTACAAAAATAAATAAGAAAATATAGTAAAATAAAATGATTAAAATAATAAATTTTATGTTGTGCTTTTTACAATAAAAATATAAATTAAAACCCAAAAGCAACACCTACATACATACTGAATATAAAATGCAATGAACCTAACTATATATTCACAGAGAAGATAGAGTAACCTAAGCACAGAGAGAGAAAACTATTTCAAGTAACTTTTTAAAACAATAGTTTGGCTATACATAGCCTAGCAAAAATAAAGGCCATACCAAACCAAACATGTTTCACTCCTTTCAGTAATTATGTATGTGTTGATGTTGGTATTGCTATTCTGAGTAATATGGAATAAAGCAGTGAGAATAAAATGTAACATAACTGCTGTCATCCCCAGTGACTTTGAGAAATAGAAATTGCAGTGTGGGAAAAAGGAGATACAGATATTAAGACAGAAGAAGTTAAGTAAAATCCCTAAGGTCCTGAATATAAACTGGGACTACCAGCATGAACTCATAATAAACAAACAGGGGCTGGGGATATGGCTCAAGCAGTAGCACGCTCGCCTGGCATGCACGGGGCGCTGGGTTCGATCCTCAGCACCACATAAAAATAAAGATGTTGTGTCCACCAAAAACTAAAAAATAAATATTAAAAAAAACTCTCTCTTTAAAAAACAAACAAACAGAAGCCCCACATACATATTTCCCTGATATATCCAATAAATGTCTATACACAGTGAGCAACTCAGGGACAAGAAGCACCCCTATCATCCATACTGCTCCACTGAAAGAGGACCAGGATTCATTGGGGAAATGGCTGATTCCAAGCCTAGGCCAGAAAATATACAAAATGAGGCAAGAACATCTTCTTCTGTCAGAAAGCAAAGATAGCTTCTTTAGACTTCTTTAGACTTTAGACAAACAATTAGACTCATCAAAAATAGTGGGGAATCAATCTGAAGAGGCTCACACTAGCCAAAAGTGGGACAATTTGAGCATCAATAAGAATAAAAGCTGCAATGCACTGAAAAAAATTCAAATGTTTGAATTCATGACTTCATAATGATAATTCCTTGTTTTGAAAACTTGTAAATAAAGGCAAAGAATTAAGCCTTTATCTTACCTTCCTTATGTAAACCCATTCCCTATGTAAACCATCTCATCTGAATAATAAGAAATAAGGAAGTTTCTCTTTAAAGTGGACTAAAGCTAATAAAGCAAAAGAAAGTAAAACGTCTACAGGAGAAGATACTTGCCACTCATGTATCTGATAAGTGACTTGTATTCGGAACTTATAAAAATTCGTATAGCTCAATAATAGACAAATAATCCAAGTTTAAAAAATGGACAAAGGATCTGAATAGACATTTCTCAAAGGAAAATATACCAATAAGCCCATGAAAATCTACTCCAAAGCATCAGACTATCAGGGAAATGCAAATCAAAATCATATCCACTAGGATGGCAAGAATTAAAGCCAGACAATAATAAGTGTTGGTAAGGATGCAAAGAAATCAGAACCTGCATAAACTGCTGGTAAGGAATGTAAATCAGTGAAGCTGCTTTGGAAAACAGTCTGTCATTCCTCAACTGAACAGAGAGTTACTCTATGGCCCAGCAAATTCACTCCTAAGGGTATACTTAAGAGAAAGGAAAACGTGTTCACACAAAAAAGTTTTACAAAAATGTTTCTTGGAAAAAATAAAAAATAAAAAAAGAGCACATGCTGACCAAATGTGCTAAAATAAAAATAGGGAAAATAAAAAATTAAAAAAAAAATTTTTTAAATGTTTCTTGGACCATTAAGTTTTGGCTAACACATCATTCTTTAGGCTGGATTTGGAGATCACAGGGAAAAAAAACTCCAAATCCCTATTGACCTCATCACTTTTTAAATGGCTGGATCTTATTTTCTGATCCAATAAAATGGTATGATACAAGATAGGCAATTACCTTTGATTTTTCTTCATTTTCTCTATAAAATTCCGCCATCTGTTCCTCCTGTTCTTCAATAACATCTTTAAGGGTGTCCACTTGATAGATCAAATTGTTCTTTTCATTGTCTAATTGTGCATTGGAAACCATGGCTTTCTTGTATTTTTCTTCCACTTCAGACAAAGACTCCTAAATGATAAAGTCATCAGCTTGGTATCTTAAATATGTTCATTGTATAGTACATAAGAAATATCACAGGAAATTATAGCACTGGCACAAACATATAAAGATACATTTTCACAAAATAAAAGCAGTCTGGGAACTCCATGTTTAGTAACATGCACATAAAACAAGAAGACGATAATAAGCCAATAGAGCCTTTCTAAGAAATATATTTCCTCTCTGCTCACCAAGAAAACAAATGAAGCAGCAATATAGCTTCTGAAAGGTGTACACGTATGTGGAAAACATATTTGTAAGAGTCACAAAATAATGAATCATTAATATTTTCAGAAATGTTACTCCTGGTAGTGTTCAAAATACAGTATAACAATAACAGAATTTTGCCACTTCCTGAACATCTGTTTTCCATACTTTCCTACTGTGTGTGATAATGCTAATGTAAATATGTAAACTTTCTTCTAGCAATTATTCAAATTTTAATCATTTTTTATAAGTGAGCAATACAAAAACAAATATTTAAAAGAGAGCTACCACAAAATGCCTGATATTTTATATACCTCAAAACTTCTACCTAAAATCGCTTATAAATGTTTTTCTAATAATTATATTTAATTTGGTAATTACTTGTACCTATTGATTTTTTAAAAGCAAAAATGAAAAACATTTCACCTAGAAAAAGAAATTAAGCTCTAGAAATAAATTTTTAAAAATACTAGCACAAATTTTTACAAACCAAGGTTCAAGGGGAAAAGGTCTCCAAATCCTAAATCCTTACATTTATAATCAGTTAATTTTTGGCAAGTATGGCCATATATTTCAATGGGAAAAGAATAAATGATAGATTAAACTGAACACTCACATATGAAAAGGATTAATTTAGGCCCCTATCTTAAACCACACAGAAAATTACTCAAAATGAACAATACAGCTAAAACTATAAAATTCTTCAGAGAAAAAATATAAGTAAATCTTCAGGACATTGGGGTACATAGTGGTTTCTTAGGTACAACAATGAAAGCTTATGAACCCCCTACAAATAAAATTAAAAGATAGACTTCTTCAAAATTAAAACTTTTATGCTTTAAATGACCATCAAGAAAATGAAAAGACAACCCACAGAATGCGAGGAAATATTTGTAAATCCTATAACTGATAAAGAACTTATAGCTAGAATACATGAAGAAATCCTACAACTAAACAATAAAAGACAATATAACTCAATTTAAAAATGGGCACGGACTCAGAAATATCTCCAACCAAGATACACAAACAGCCAGTAAACACATGAAAACCATATTATTAGACTTCAGGGAAATGCACATTAAAACCAAAAAATGAAGCTGGGTGTAGTGGCTCATGCCTATAATTGCAGCAACTTTGGGAGGCTGAGGAAGGAAGATCACCAGTGCAAGGCCAGCATGGGCAATTTAGGGAGACCCTCAGCAACTTAGCATGACCCTGTCTCAAAATAAAAAATAAAAAGGACGGGGATGTAGCTCAGTGTGAAAGGATCCCTGGGTTCATTCCCTAGTTCCCCCCAAAACAATGAGATATCACCTCACATTCACTAGAATGGCTATAATCTATAATCAAAAAGAAAAAAACAAGGTATCAAGTTTTAGGGAAGATGTGGAGAAACTGGATCCCTTATAATTGCTAATAGGAATGTAAAATGGTATAGCTACTTTGGAAAACAGTTTGGCAGTTCCTCAAACTGTTAAATATAGAGTTACCATATGATCCAGTAATTCTATCCCTACTTATGTACCCAAGAAAAATGAAGATAGGTCTACATAAAAACTGTACACAAATGTTCACAGCAGTATTATTCATAATAGCAAAAATAGTAAATGATATGTAGTAAGTAAATCTATATATGAAATATTATCCAGTCATTAAAAAAAAATACCAATACATGTTATAACATGGATGAATCTTATAAACATTATGTTAAATGAAAAAACAACCAAAAAAGATCACATACTGTATGATTCTATTTATATGAAATCTCCAGAATGGGCAAATCTATAGACAAAGCTAGCAGCTGCTCAGGCTGAGGATGGGAGTGGGAGTGGGAGAGGAAGAATGGGGAATGACTGTTAATAGGTACAGAGCCTCTGTGTCTGGGGTGATGAAATGTTCTAAAGCTAGGGTTGTAGTGGTAGGTGCACAACTCTGTGATTATGCTGAAAACCACTAACTATGCACTTAAATGGGCAAATATTATAGTGTGTGAATTATACCTTAATAAGAATACACACAAATACATTTCTCTCTTTCTCTCTCCAAAATCATGCTTCCCCAAAAGATTTAAACTAGTATTAGAAACATTCAGTCTAAATAAAGATTATAAGCAAAGTCAACTGTATAATAGTACATATGTAATAGAATATTAATGTAATGCAGAATTTAGTATGATTTTTGTTCATTTGACAAGCTAATAGTTTAAAAAAAAAAAAAAAAGTTCTTAACACAATTCGGTAGGGTAAAAATGCAAATTTTCAATTTCCTCCCAGACCCACTGAATCAGAAAATCTGGAGGTAGAGCCCAGCAATATCAATATATATATTTTAAAAGGCTCCAGGTAATTCTTGTGCACCCTAAAGTTTTGAAGTCACTGGGTAAAGGCTTAAAATATGACTGTATATACCTATATATTCTTTTCTCTAATAAAATGACAACACTAATTTATTTATTATGTATATTAATATTTATTCACGCCTAAGATTTCATCAATCAGTTGTCCATTCTAAAAAGATGTTTCTGGAAACAACAGTGGAGAAATGCCAAGTTCCAAAAGTAATGTTGTAAAGGGCAGCAGGTCTAGTATTCCAGGCACATATTTAACTAAATTATAGTCCATAACCCTGTGGCTCCAAGTATAAATTCATATTCTTTCTTTTATTTTTAAATGCCCATATAACTCTTAGGACAAACTTTCAGAGCCCTATGACCAAAACCCTCAGCTAGTTTGTGTGCTACTTGATTTAATGGACATAATACCTTAATCATTTTATTCTCAGTGTGTGCCCACAGTAGACACACACTGAGAATAAAATGATGATGATGTATTTTATTTAGACAGGGTCTCAACTGAGTTGCTTAGCGACTCAGTTTTTGCTGAGGCTAGTATATAACTGAACTGGCCAAGTTATAATGTAATACTTATACCCATAGTCTATTAACTCCTCTAGTTCTTCCTGGGATTACTTAAGTCAAACTCATTTCTCTCTTTATTCCTACACTTCTTCTAAGAAGTAAAGGCATGGGAAATATTTGGAAGAACATTTTCTAAAAGGTCTTAATTACAAAATGATCAATAAAAATGAACCAAGTACCTATGTACTTTTACAAAGATGCATGAGTTTTGTTCTTGTCCTCTACATCTCAAAACCTAGTTAATAACCTATGAAACCATACAAATTGATTAACATTTCCAAATTTATGAAGAGACCGAGATAGCAAATATGAAATCCATAAATATTATCAACTATTTGTCATTATATGTCAAGTGTTAGTAAAGGTGATACACACTTAAAGTGTTTGGGAGAGTGGAAGATGATCCATCCATTCAGGCTAAGATCATCAAGGAAGTGGAGTGTGAACTGTTTCTTACCAAAAAACATTTACCAAAGATGGACTTTTTTTGGCTAAATCAAGATTATGTTGGACCCAAGTGATCGAAAAGATAAGCTGGTATCGCCCCTTCCTCGTGGCCTGCTGTGAAGGTAAGCTGGTGTCCTTCCTCATGGCCTGAAAAAATCACAGAATACTCTACTGCTAAAAGTTTGAGGGAGATACATCGAGTATCTTAGTACCAGTCCTGCCTCTCAAATTATCAAGAGGAAGTTTTGCATTCAACATTTTTAGAAATATACAGGGTCAAACCCTGGCCTCTAAGATTAGGGGTGTTGGGTGGGGATGGAGATTAACTGGATATTCAACCAGGAGTACTCCACAATTGAACTACACCCCCATCCCTTTTTAATTTTTTTGAGACAAGGTCCCACTAAGTTGCCAAGACTGATCTTGAACTTGTGTTCCTCCTGTCTTATCCTCTGGAAAAGCTGGGATTACAGGTATGTGCCACCATACCCAGCTTCAGGTAGGTTCTTGACTAATGTTATGACAATAATACCTAATAATAATTGCAAGGTATTATAAAGTATTTACATGTTCTTTATATGCCTTACTGAATATAATCTATGAGTAACTCCATCAGATATTTACCATCATCCCCATTGTGTAGATAACAGATGACAGGGAGGCTAAGTAATTTAAGTTTGGTCAGATAGTAAGCCAAGATTTTAAGAATATTTTTAGTAATTCTGAAATGTTATCTACCAGTTAAAAAAACAACTGCTCCTAAAAGTACCTAAGCAAAACATGATAAGATTTTCACTGCAAGAAAAACAATACAGATAAAGCAAATTTCTTCCTTGACCATGTGCCTTCCAGAGACATCAGTGTTTGGTGGAGAACCTACCAGGCATTTCTTATTCATTCATATGCAGTTATTGCTTGCCTCTGTTTATGTTTTTAAACATAAATTATATACTATACATTGTATGCTACAGGTTGCCTTTTTTTAATGTCTTGGAAAGTTTTCAGTTGCTAGAAACAAGATTTACTAAATTCCTTTATTTACTGCTGTCATTTCACATTAAAATTTAGTTAGGTATCAATTTTAATAGTTTTTAAAACGAACTTAGTTCTTTAATTTATAAAAATCATTAAAAACCTTTTAGTTCACTTGTTTTTCAAAAATATTTTACTGAATTTTATGGGTAAGTACACACTAAACAGTACTATGGAATGTGATAAACACTGTATTGCTGAAGGCTCAACTTTCCTGATTAAAGAAAGGATAAAGGGAAGAAGACTTGAGGAAAACACTCCAAAGGCAAACATAATAATCAAGAATAATGTTGCTGGACTTGGTGGCACATGTCTGTAATCCCAGCAGCTCGGGAGACTGAGGCAGGAGGATCACAAGTTCAAAGCCAGCCTCAGCAAAAACTGAGTCACTAAGCAACTCAGTTGAGACCCTGTCTAAATAAAATACAAAAAACAGCTAGGGATGTGGGTCAGTGGTCGAGTGCCCCTGAGTTCAATCCTGGCACCCACCCTCCCCACAAAAAAAAGAATAATGGCATTTGCAGTGAACCAACATACTTTTTAAAATAGAATATATCACAACACAATGCTTCATCACCAGATAGACTTTCCTCCCAAGGATAAACATAATCTGAAGTCAAGTTCAGTTATATACTAGCATGAACTAAAAAAAAAAAGTGGGGGGGGATCATAACTGTTCATGTCTCAAATCTAAGCTGTTCTTTTGTATACTTCAAAGAATGCAATAAATACAAGAGAAAACATCTTTAAAAAATTAAAACAAGACTGCCTCTGAATCACTTGTTTGCTTTCCTGATGATACACTGTTAGGTATGAGACTTTAATATGCACATATTTATTTAATGTACCGAATTTGCTTCCTGAACCCAAGATTTTTCTACAAATTATGTTTTTAAAAGTTTAAATCAGGATTAAATCCTGAAGACTAGACCAATAAGATTATATGAGAAGAGACAAGGTCCCACTAAGTTTTCCTGATGTTTACTCAACCTCACATGGTCTTTTTTTTTGGTGGGGGGGGGGGGGGTAGCAGAAATTGAACTCAGAAGCACTCTACCACTGAGCCACAACCCCAGCTCTATTTTATATTTTTTATTTAGAGACAGGGTCTCACTGAGTTGCTTAGTGCCTCGCGATTGCTGAGGCTGGCTTTTAACTTTTAACTCCTATCTCAGCCTCCCTAGCCACTGGGATTACAGGCATACATGGTCTTATTAGCAGCTTTCAGGCCTCCTTCATGGATACTCCCTATAGGACTTCCCACCCTTTGTGGTCCTGAATTTGAACTTCATTTAAGTTTCTTATGGACCAAAGCACCGGCATGAAAGTGGTGGCTGGGAGCGCAGCTACTTCAAATCATGTCCTGCTCATGAGGTTCATGTTTTGTCCTTTGAGCATATCCTAAGTCACCTTTCTGAATGTCTTGCTTTTGCTTTTTTAGAGACTTGGTGTATATTTTTATTGCAAATCATGATACTATATGCAGACCTAAACTTTGGGTTTCTTCATAAAACTAGGCTTGACCCTTCATAATGAAACATGGGTGGGGAAAGAACATGGTAACAAATGCTATTTACAACCCACATGCTAGGCAAGCACACTATCACTGAGCTATACTCCATACCCCTTATCTCATATATTTATATTGAAAGCTACTAGTCATCCTTGTTGAGAAAAGATAAAGCCCACTTAAATTTACCTCCAAATTCTTTAAGGCACTAGAGATCTTTTTGGCCTAAGTAAAAACAAAAAGAAAATATAGGCCTCATATCTTCTGATTCCTTCCTCCAAAGGGGATATTTATAATAATACTTTCTCATTTGCTTTTTTATATATATATATATATATATATATATATATATATATATATATTTTTTTTTAGTTTTCGGCAGACACATCATCTTTATTTGTATGTGGTGTTGAGGACTGCGTGCATGCCAGGTGAGCGCTCTACCGCTTGAGCCACATCCCCAGCCCCTCTCATTTGCTTCTTATGCTTGCTTTTAATACTGACTGAATTTGATGATAGAAATAAGTAAAATCCTTTCATTTAGCTTGGAAGAATTTTAAGGTTCAATTCTCAATTTAAAAAAAAAAAATTCTTGAAATATTTTTAGGTGTTTGCCCAATTAAAATTTTTATGGCTAAAACACAAGAGATGTGCAACTATTTTACAAGTCTTCAGAACTGTAAGGTATAATTATTTGCTGAATATTCCAAAAATTATACTCAACATCTAAACAAGCAGAGATTGAAAGTTTGCCTTTCCTATGCTTTGCAGGTTAAGCACATGCTTGAAAGACAAACACTGTTAGTAAAGCTATGTGCAGTGGGTTAACAGAACTTGTGAAGTCACCATAACCAACACTTCTGCATACAGAGCATGCTTGGGCTGCAAAATGGACCCTGATACCTTTAGTTCTTTAAGCCCCTGCATGTATCTCCCTTCTACATCCTGTATCTGGTCCTTAAGTTCATAGATATCCTGCAGGACATAGGAATGAACCATTGCATAAAACCAGGCACAAACATATCTTAAGTCTTAAAAGAGTCAGATGAAAATACGACTTATTTTTGTACATTCCAAACTAAAAGAAACCAAAGCTATTACCCCAAACCACTAAAAGGGCAAATAGGTTAAATTGATAGTGGGGCTGGTGTAAGGTCTGGAGAAATCAAGCTAATGTTAAATATTTTCTTGGCACTAATTCTACTGAAAACAACATTAGTAAATGGGGGTAGGGCTGTATACAGAAAAAAGGTATATAAATTATAAAATTTTTAATTTAATAAATCACTTAAATAATTTTTAGCCTGCAACTAGTAAAATATAGAGTAAAATCAATTATTAGCAACTTTGATTCATGTGTAAGCTTCAAAAATATTATGAACAAAGTTATCTTTCAATGACTTGGTTGCTGACCACAATTAATTTGGGAAAAAGAGAGGGAAGTTAAACATATTTTGAATACAATGTTAAATGAGACATTTTAACCTGATGATACCACAAAAATGATAAGAAAAGCATTTGCTCTGAATATTACCACTGAATTATTAAAAAAACTAAAATAGGTCAAATTTTAAATGGAAAATATTATTTCCCTTGTGCCTGACCCTGTTATATAAGGTCTATTTTGGATACTCAGTTCAGGTGGGACATAACTGCCAGAGGGCCCCAAATGCAACTCTGCTATTATAGGCAGGATCAACTGCTGAAGGCCAATCATACACATTTTGGGTATTATGCTTCCCCTGCCCACTTCATTCCCTCCCTGGGAGATTTGTCTTTTACTCATTGATTCATTCAACAAACATTTACTAAGGATCTATCAGAAACCAGGTGCTAGGGCACAAAATCTCATTCCTTCAAGGTGGTCATTTAAAGAGAGAGTTCAGTCTGAGAATGGAAGACCTTATTCTCATGTCCTTTTGTCCCACTAGAATGTAGCATCCAAAGGCAGGAAATTGTCTTATTCAAAAATGCACCATCAGCACTCAACATCTTATAAATAGTAAAAGCTCAATAAATACTGACATTTTCAATGCCACAGCTATGCTGGACTGATCAACTCTTCTTCTGTGTCCAGCCCATTTCACAAACCAGACTCCTGTTCCAACCTTACCTACAATCTTACTTGGTCACCACCTGTTCTACCTCCTCCACTGCTGTGTCAGTGGAAGGGACTTTCAGACTAGGCAAGATCATCTGAACCCTGGACTTTGCTCAGCATTTTGCTCTGTCATCCTCTTCTCTTTCTCAATCTTCAACCTTACTCTCTACTGGCTCAATCCAATCCATGAAAACAATAAACACTCCCACTTTTTTTTTTTTTTTTTTTTGGTGCTGGGGATGAATCCAAGGCCTTATGCATGTAAGACAAGCACTCTACCAACTGAGCTATATCCCTAGCCCAACACTCCCACTTTTAAAAGAAGGTTAAAACCTCTTAATCTCTTCTCGCCCACCTCTACTTACTGCCCAACAAATTTCCAGCCTCACATATTCACTTCAGATTATGTTTCTTACATTTTCTCCCTTCCATTTTGACTTGCCCATCTGATGATCTTTATTGTTCAACCACAGGGTTATTATTTTTCTCTATTGTGATGCTTCCTTTGAACTATAGCCAAATTTATTTTTAATAATTCAAATCAGAGAATACTGGTCCCCTACTTAATATAACAGAATTGACAAGGGAAAACTGAATTCCTGGGCTGGGGCTGTAGCTCAGTGGCAGAACGTTTGCCTTGCATATGTGAAGCATTGGTTCAATCCTCAGCACCACATAAAAATAAACAAATAAAATAAAGGCATGCTATCTATCCAGAATTACAAAAAAAAAAAAAAAACTGAATTCTTTTCAGGCTGGCATAGAAGATGCTTTGTGATTGGGCCCTCATTTCTTCCCAGACTTCCCTCTCACCCACCACTGCTTCTTACTTCTCAGTCTATCCTGTGGCAACTTCGATATAACATTCTGGTCCTCTGCATGCATCTAAGAAAATCCTCCCTCTTCAACTTCTTTGCTTAATTAATATTTATTCTCCCTTCAAACTCTGGCTCAAATTTGTTCTTCTCTGAAAAGACTTTTATTATCTCTTCTCCTAGTCTAATTTAGATGATGCCTTTCTCAATTAACTTAGCCTATTCTTGGTATTACTATAGTATCACACAATCTGGATTTATTGCTTTGAATCAGTTTGTCTTCTCTATGAAACAGTGTGGCCTCTTGAAGGCCAGAATTTGTTTCCTTTCTCCAGGACCAAGTGTTCAATAAATTTTGAATGAAGAAAGGAAGAGAGGAAGGCAATTTCTTTCAGTATCCTTCTCTGTTCCTCACAAATTTCAGATTGAGCAAGTAGACTTTCAAGTATATTTTTTTAAGTTTTCATTTTATAAATTAAAAGGTTAAAAAGACAAGAGACACAACTAACGAGTCAAATAAGTGTTTCATTATCTCATGTATTTTGGTTGCCAAAATATTATTATTACTTCAAATATTATTATGAAAAAAAGATAACTATATTCAAGTAGCCAAATACTACTACAATGGCTCAAAAGACGAATATTTCCCAGTCTGTTTCTTTGTAAACCCACATATTTTCCATTTAAAATATGGCCAGTTAATTCCGATAGAATTGCTTTTATACACGTAACAAAGTTGGGGTTTTTTTTGTTTTTTGTTTTTTTTTTTGCATTTGTAGAACTTATTCTAATACCATCAAAATTTCAGGAAAGAGAACAAAAAAAGGAATAATCTAATCTCTTTCCCTGCAGGCTCTGAAATATCCAAGTCAAATTTTTAAACTGTATTATTAATTATTTTTAAGGAATTTATAGTCACTTCTTTCTAATAAGTCACGTTAAATATTAAAAGTTCCAGTACACTACAAAGAAACCAGAAGACTTTTTAAAAAGCAAACCAAAAATTGCGGTTTACCCGCAATTCACTTAAAGAGGTGTCTGGATCTATTAAACTGCTGGTGTCCCCACTTCCTCGTCTGGATGAGTTTCCACTTAGAGGAGTTGTTGCTGAGGCAGAATTTCGAGATGAAGGCTAGAAAGAGAGAAATATGATACTTGAATCTTATTTCTTTAAAAATATATTTGCTATGGAAACTAAAAATGGGGTGGTAGAAGGGTGGTAGAAGCAGATGTGCACTTCAGATGGATATACTAAAACAGTGTAGTCAGGAAGTTACCAAGTACCATCACAATGGGCAATTTAAGTTGTTCTGGGAGAGAGCCATCAGAGAAGGGTACAGGCCTACTAAGCATAATTTTCTTAACTCAAACACCTTATTAGAATCTAGAATTAAATAACCAAGAAGGAAATTGTTTTTAATGGGAGGTGGTTCTTTTCTTTCTTCCTTCCTTCCTCTCACAATCTTTTTTGTGCCCCTACCACCCAAGCTACATCCTCCCCCAACCTAGTTTGTTTATTCTCTAAGTTAATCATTGCTATATTCAAATAGCACTCGTGTGATCACAATATACTAATTTAAGGCAGTTTTAGACCTTTATAACTGATATGCTAATTGGCACTTCCCCTATTTACTTCCTAAAACTGCTTTAAGAATCTCTTCTTTTTCTAATACTTTGCTGATAAAGACAGAGATTCTATTTGCAGCTGAAAGCAACAACACTGCCTATCAATAGGAATTCAGATTGCTCTTTCCAAAATTAATTTCATGTGAGTATGCTACTGATTAATAAACGATATAGATCTGTGTTGTCCAATATGCTAGCTACTAGCCACATGTGGCTTTTGAGCATTTGAAATGTGGTTAGACCAAACTGAGATTAAATATAAAATATACACCAGATTTCAAAAGCTTAGTGTGGAAAAAAGGAAGAAGTATATATATCATTAATTTTTCACATTGACTCTATGTTGAAATATTTTGGATATTTGTATTAAATATAACATAACTTTGCCTCTTTTAATTTTTTAATGTGACTACAAGAAAATTTAGACTAATGTATATACTTAAAACAGTGGCTTACACTGTATGTCTTCTGGACAAAGCTGATGTAACTTTCTTGGATATAATATAAAATTATTCCTAAAAAGTGATTTCCTTAACCAACTTTCTAAAGCTACTTTTAGAAGAAAAGTTAAAGTTAGAAACTAACACAAAAAAGTTACTTTATTTAAAGAAATAACTTATACATAAAGAAATCAAATCCTCAGTTTGTCACCACCACTCCTAAACACATTTTAATTCCAGTGTTTAATGGCTTCTCAGGATAAATTTCTAGAGGAATGAAAACCAAAAGAAGAACCAAAAGCTAAAGAGGTGACATTCAATGAAATAAAATGCAGTCTTTTCTCTTCCCAGGGTTTCACATGATTTAACTAAAGAGGAATTCTGAGGGGTCAAGGACAGGAAATAGATGAAGGGAGCAAGAGTAGCTCCATCAGGCCAATTGTAGTAAAATAATGAACAAGTCATAGAAAAGTTTAATTGACCTTGAGAACATAATTCCCTTAGGAATTTATATACTCACCCTTGTATAATTTTCAGCATACTGTTTGTCAGATTTTTCATCCAACTATAAAAGAACAGAGATAAAAATCAGAAAAGATGCTTAGTATGTTGATTTTTCTTTTAGGAGCCAAAAGAAGTGATCTCATTTGAGTTTCCCAAGTTCAGTGATGTTTAAAACCTAAAAGTAAATATACTAAAACCAATATAAGACAAAATGTCAAGAACTTTATTTCTTATCCTAAGAAAGACATGCATTAAGCAAGCAATATTCATTAAAAGGATAGATTTTTGGATAGATTTTCTTTTCATGGTATTTAAAATGCATTAAAGAAAACTATATATAAAATTAGGTTTTAGTACTGCAAATGTTAATACAAAAAGTGTATACATATCAAAAGAAAAGTCCTGATAAACCAAAAGCCAAAAAAAATTTCTAAACATTAAGACACAAACAGATAAAGACTAGTATACTTAGCCAAAGAAGTTCAGATTGAACTAAAGCACATTAAATATAATCATCAAATATTTTTTCCTCACATCATTAAGAATGTTTTTGTTCTGTTTTAAGTAATATTTGCATACATGGCCAAAGAAAATGGGGATAGTGATATCAGAAATAGGTCTTTCTCCCTAACATACCATATTCTGACCTCCAATCACCAATGGCAACCAATCCGTAAATCATTAAAAATTCTGATACTAGTGTCCCAGATATATTCTGTTTCTTCTATTCCCTTACCAAATTCTCAATGTTTTGAGAAAGTATTTCATTTTTCTTCATAACATTTATCACTCTATACTATATTTATTCACTTACTTAGGGTCTGATCTCTCTACAGAAGTCCTGTTTTTCTCTGTATACCTAGTACCAATAATAACATCTAATATATAGTATTTAGTATAAAATTTGTTGGATATATGAATAAGTACATCCTATACTCCATCTGTACTTATATATTTATTTACCTCATTTATTTGAACAGCTTTATAGTAGTCTGTTATCCTGATATATCATAAGTGAATCAACCCATCTCTGCTGAAAGGCTTTGGGGTTGTTTTGGACAATGTTTCAAGAAGGGAAGAACCTCAAAGTTCTAGTCTAAATTTCTGATTTTAGAGCTAAGGGGGAAAATTCAGAGGTGAAAGATTTTGCTGAAGGTTGAACAATTACTAAATGTCAGAGTTGGGTCCAAACCTCAGTTTTATGAAATGCAGTGTTCATGTTATTTACTTGCATATACTATCCCAATTACCGCTAGGGGGAAAAGGCACATAAGGGTTTAACTAAAGAAACATAAAATATACCCAGACTCCAAACCCTACATCAGCCTTCCCAGTCCAAACTAGAGAAGAAATCTGAAAACCTTCATCAGTTAATTATTAAAATACAAAACATTATTATTACTGGTTCTACTCAGAACACTTTAACTTCCTCATATTTTTTTAAAAAGTTTTTAGTGTTCTTTTTATTACTCACATTCATCATGTTTATAAACACCTTTTATTATACCAGTAACTGAAATATTAGACATTTAACTCTAAATGTTACTTCTTGCTACATTACTCTCAAAAAACAGTTTTATATGGATTTTTTTAAAACAATATATAAAATGTTTTGCAACAAACAAGTAATAACAGTAAGCAAAAGTTGTTTTTTAATGTTGTCAATTATTGCCTTAAAAGATAATAGTCCTTCCTCAAATCTGTACTAGTAAAATGCACTGCCTGATATTTAACCAGTTATTCTTCAAGGAAAAGAATTATTATATCTGAATAAACTGCCTTATTTTTCTCAGAGTGTTTTTGAACTCATTTCTGCTAACAAGCTAAGGAGAAAAGCAAGAAATATTCAAAATAAAAATATTCGTCTATTTAAATCCTTCTTCCTATTTGCTGTTTACAAAAATTACCCCCAAACTCACCCATTTTGTAGCAGAAGGTATCACCTTGGAATAATCTTACATTTCAGAAGTTGGCATCACCAAACTGGGCCATCACAACATTGAATCTTACCACTTTCTCTATCTTCTGACAGATCCCAACTGTCGCAACTCAAAAGAGATCATGCGCCAAACCTCAGGGATTGTTAAGCCAGCAAAAAATGCCCAGAGCAGTCATGCTGCAGTCCAGTTATTGTGGCTGCAGTGACTTGGCCAGAGATGCTTTGGCTCTCACTTCTGAGACTTTTACTGTAAAGCTAGGTGAAATCTGGTATTCTAAAGCCCCAGGGGATTCAATAGCCAGGATGTCTAACTAGCAGCAGTGCAATGACAAGTTAATATTTATAATGAGACCCAAAGAGTCTGCCAAGATCCTGAAAAAGCTTTTCAAGTTTAATAAAATGTAATCATGTTTAAGATATAAAACTATAATCTACAAAGGTATTCATAGTGTATTTGTTAAATGTAGTCAGTAGATCAGAAAGAATCCTCTGTTTAGTGTGTGTGTGTGTGTGTGTGTGTGTGTATAAAACCTGTTTATATATATTTAAATATGTATATTTACATATACAGATTAAGTATCCCTTCTTTAAATGTTTAAGTGTTAAGATTTTGGATTTTTTCAGATTTTAGAATATTGGTATATACATAATGAGATATGTTGGGCACGGGATCCAGTCTGAATATGAAATTCACTTATTGTTCATGTACACCTTATATACATAGACTGAAGATGATTCTACACTTTATTTTTAGTGTTCCAGAGTACTGACTGTGACCTCTCACAAAGTCAAGAGTGGGATTCTTCATTTGTGACACTATTTTGGTTCTCCAAAAATGTCAGTTTTTGGAGAATTTCTGATTTTTTGGATTAGAGATGCTCAACCTGTATTGGCTTCTTATTGCTATTCAAATATTGTTTGAAAAAAGAAAAAACAAAATGGAAGATCTGATTCCCCAGCCGAAGAAGGGAAGAAAACAATCATTTTTAATAAGTTCCTAAAGCAAAACTGGCTGACAATTCCAATCAGAAATGGATTTAATTATTAGCAATCATCAAAATTTTAGTTAGCACACTTACATTATGTTCCTTTATTCCAGTTAAACCTTTAGAACAAAAATGAAGCCAATAAAGAAAAAAAAAATGCCATAGAGCTAAGGTGACCATAAATAGTATACAGACTTGCAGAATCAGGACCTGACTTTCAACACCTCTTAGCTCAGAAGTTATAAAACTATTAGCTATAAAAACATATTTGGTACACACAATGGAGCAGTCAGAAAGTATCTTCTAGGGTCTGGGGCCGTGGCTCAGCGGTAGAGCGCTTGCCTAGCATGTGCGAGGCCCTAGGTTCAATCTTCAGCACCACATAAAAATAAATAAAGTAAAGGTATTATGTCCATCTATAACTAAAAAAAAAAGAGAGAAACAAATATTTTTAAAAGTATCTTCTAAAAATTTGAATTTATTGTCAGCATTTTAAAATCAGAATATTTCACAGTGAAATTGCAGATTTCCAACTTATCTTTAAAAATGGGTGAGGGGCCTATCAATATCAAGCCAGCCTTTTATTTGTCTACAATGAAGTGAATCATAGCATGCTCTGTGAAATAAATACTATTAGGAAAAATTACTTGCTCTAGATGGAGAAACAGCAAATGTTTTAGGCTTTTCAAAGAGACAATATTAAAAATATCACATAAGTCCTTATATAGTCATTAATAAAAGCCAGTGAATTGAAGACTGTAAAATAACAAGATTTGCAAGCTCTACTCTAAGACATTTTTTTTTCCTTTCATTAAAGAGTTACATGTAATTGGTAGAGATAGGGAGAGATTTAAATAACTGTCAACTTTTTCATTTCTGTGTAATTACTAAGTAAATTTCCAAGAAATAAATGTAAGAAGGACATAACCATTAACTCAGACACCCTAAATTGAAGAATAACAGAAACAAAATCTGTATGAGAACAAGTATACAAAATAAATGTAACTGTCCATATCTGGGGGGGGGGGGGAAGAGGCTACTAAGCAAATTAATATTTCAAAATGACTTGGGAGGTAATCGTCTAATTTTATATGTAGAGAGAGTCCTTGATTCAACCCACAGCAAGCTGATACTATTGCATAGGCAGGTTTGAAAGCCAACAATCAGGAATATTTAAAAGGCCACATTTGAAATTATTTTCTAGGATTAAAATAGTTCAGAAATAGCTATTTGAAATAATCCCTGAATTGCTAATTATAATTAGACATTAGAAAACTAATGTCTAACTTTTCTAGAAGGAAATGCTACCATTCATCCCCTCCAAAGTGCTTGATAATCAGGACAGCACTGGTCAGTGGGCAAAACAACACTAATACCAGCAACAAAGGGCAAATGTCACAAAGATGAGATCAGCAGGTAGATCCTAATCTGATGGTTAGAGCTCCTTTAATAAGACAAATGACCCAAGTTATCTCTGCTGGACAATCTTTCCTTAATTCAGTTCCTAATGAATGTGAAAACAATGGATAGACACATTTCTTCAAAACAACACCATAATCTACATGTTTAAAATCTACTCAGATTCATGGGGCTGGGGATATAGTTTAATTGGTAAAGTGCTTGCCTCACATGCACAAGGCCCTGGATTCAACCCTAGCACCATGGGGGAAAAAAAAAATCTATTCAGATTCTTCCCAGTTGTTATCAACTAATGACATTTTACTAAGTAGTATACTTTCTTATTCAACTTTTAAGTCTACTTATCACTTTATAGATTCAGCAAAGCCAAAAGGGGAAATTTTTTAAAAATTTTTTTACATTGAGATAGTCACAAAGTTGCCCGGGCTGGCACTGAATTTTCAATCATCCTGCCTTAGCCTCCCAAGTCTCTAGGATTACAGGCACGCGCCAATACTTCAAAAAGGGGGAAAATTTGTAAGATCAATCAGGAATATCTGGATATAGGGTAAGAATTGGATGGCATTAAGGAATTGCTTTTTTATTTCATTAGGTATGATAATGGTATAGTACATCTGAAAAGATTTTGAATTAATGGAAAATGACAAAATGTGTAGAATTTCCTCTAAAATAATTCAGGAAAAAGAGTAAAAAACAGATGAGACAAATTGGCAAAATAGTGATAATTGCCTGAAGCTCCTGATGGGTTCTATGAGCAAAAATAATCACAGGAAAAATAATTTTTTCAAAAGGACATAATAATAAATACAGTCCAAAACAAATAGCTATAGTTTATGTTAGTAGATTCAAATAAATATTTCCTAGGCAGTAAATTAAAGTTCCTAATTTTTAAAAAGTTACCATATTAACTGTTAGTCACAAGTGTAAGACAGAATCATTGTGACATGCGATACACTCACACTGGTCGTATCTGGGATACTGATGTTATCAACCTCAGAGACAACACTTCCCCTACGATTGGAGCGACTAAAATAATCAGCAGCAGAAACCTTTCAGTCAGAAAAAAAATGAGATGCTTTAAAAGTTAAGAAAAAAGAGAAGAAAAAGATAAAAACATTAGCCAATAAGGAGAAAGTTTGTTTAAATTTTGGTGTGTGATAAAATACCATGAAATGAAATAAGAAAATTTCACAATTAATACTCAAAAAAGTAAAAAGAAAAGAGAAGGGGTTCCTAAGTGGAATCACAGTTCCCTAAAATAAACTATTTTATTCATTTTAACTTGAATTCTATACTATAGATTGTTTACTGCCCGAGGGCAAGAAAATGTATGCTTAAGACATCTGTTACCATCAACAGGGGGTCTCTAGAACACTACTGAAAGCCTTTACTGTATTTCACAAAATTTATAATTCATTATAATACTCACTCTGTTGAGTACATACATGTTGAATACTATAGTATTTTCAAGGTACTTGCCAAAAATTTGACTCAATTTCCACAATACTCTTTTTCGTATTCCCCACGCCAGGGATTATAGGACAAAATAATGAAGGAAGGGAATCACACTGGTCTTTTTTGGGTTCCTCAAATTCACCAAGTTCTTTCCCATATAAATACTCAGCACTGGCCTAGAAAGTTCTTCTCCCAGCCCACTGAGCAGCTGACTTGTCCAATTTCAGGTGTCAGCTCAGAAGTCACTTCCTCGAGAGCTTTCTCTTACCACTCCATCCAAAGGACTACTCACATACAAACCTACACTTGTATGTTCCCTATCATATTGCCTGCTTTTTCTCTTTATAGTCACTATAATTTCTTTTCTTTTTGTTCCTTTCTTAAAAGCTTATTTCCTAATTTTTTTCACTAGCACATAAACTCCAATCATGTCAGAGGCTGACAACATTATTTGTAGCACTTAACACACTGCCTCAAATTCAAAAGATACTCCATTAACACTGAATTAATAATTTTTAACCTTGATCAGCTATTTCTTACCTCAGCTGACCATTTACCTTGCTTTAAAACTATTCTCCTTAAAGGAATTCAGAAGCCCAATTACAGAGACAAAACAGGCTTAACGGTATAAAGTTTTGCTAAGGATTAATACAATTAAGCAATGCTATTTTTATTCAAAACAATAGCATACTTGGACTCACATGTAGTAATTATCGGCACCTACTATTTCAGAATCTTGATAGGTATTTTCCACCTTGTCATTCATTTAATCCATATTAAGCCTGACTACAAAGATAGCCATTAACATCTCCATTGTAAATATTTAAAAACTGCTATCGGCACAACTATTAAGTAGCGAAGTGCATATGAGACCAAGCATCATTACATCAAAGCCCCTGCCTTTTCCACTCCATTGCCTTCTGAGGTGCTTTCAGATGTTTCGGTTTCTTCTTTCTCCTTTAGCTGTATGCATGAGCATTAATTAGTTGGCTAAGGTATCACAACTACTTTAATTAGGTAAATCAAATTTTGGCAACAAGTCTCAAAAACATTTGGTGTTCCCTTTCTTTATGAAAACTTTGGATTTATAATCTTTCACATAACGTACTTGCATTAAATGTCCTTGGTTTTTTTCTAAAGAAATCACAGCTTCCTAGGGCTCTTTATTCTAGCTCCAAGCTAACACACATCCTCAACAATGTAATTTCCAAATCAGTTCCTTAAATATCACAAAAATGTCATTAATTCTATAAATTTTCCTGCTTCATAAAATAACCTTCAACTATATCATTTGTATTCTAAAACAGATATCTGTTGCCTCTACAATTAATAATTAGTTGAATGTGTCAGACAAGAATTTTTAAAATTTGTGGTATTGGTAACTTTAAAAAGGTCTATTCATAGTCTCAAGAGCACACATTATTTGGCAAATTATTCATACAAACTAAATTTAAGGAAAATGTTCTTTCTGTCAAATGCAAATTTTACCAATAGATTTCATGTGATCACACACTGTTGTCATTTTAAAATTCATCATATTTGTTTGCATGCAAACCATGCTCACCACACTCTCCCTTCGCCCATGACTGGCACGATCAGAAGATAGAGAAGATACAATGCTCGCGGTGTCATCGTTGACCAACTATAGATATTAAATGCAGATAATGAAAAAGATTGAGTTTCACTACAGGTCTTACCTGATTGTAAGCATGATAGAGAAGGTTTGAGAAGCATACAAACACTCCATATAATTGGCACAATCTGTTGTGTGTCATTAAATAGAAAAGCTATTGCAAAGCATAATGAACTATCATTAAAAATCAAAAGCTATTTCCAAAAAGCATAAAAAATAAAGCAGAATTTTATACTGAAATTAAACAAAGTGGAAGACATGAGTAAAAGCCAAAACTAGCTAGGGATTTCATGCTTTTTAAACATCCAGATCCTTTGGGATCCTATCACAGAGCCAATAATTATATTCAATGTTTTAGTTTGAGAAAGGGGAAAAAAAATTTCAACATTCAATAATATGTATCAAAGACAGAATTTCCTACCAGCAAGGACACTGAAGTGATGAATCGTTTTTCCTTTTATTCATCCCTATGTAATTTGTAGAGATATATCTAATATTACCCTACATGGATGGGGCAATCTTCTTCCTGCTTCCCCATTCTGACATCACTAGGAAACCTTTCTGGCATCACAAAGTAACTCTGAATCCAAGTTGCAAATGAAATAGGATATAGCCAGCTCACAAGGGCAAGGTCCTACACTTTTGACTGAAACTACATTATCAAGTTCTATTTGCAAGGTGCCACCAGTCCTGGAACATTAAAAAAATGTTACCAGGCCCAAAAATTGACAAGCAGAATTTTATTACTAAATGGGTTAAAAATAAACTTCCTCCTTATGTGAAAAGTCTTTATATCCTTAAACATCTATGTATAATTTTTTATAAATATAGGAATGGCATTTTTGAGAACTGCCACTTGGACATGGCAGAAATGAACCAAAGATAATTTTAAAAGAAAGCCCACAGAGCTCATCTATTCCATTCCACAAAGTAAATCTTTGATAATAAACTGATTAAATAATTTCCCCAGTTTTGACATTATTGAGAATAATAAGGTAGATTCTAAAGTCATCATTTACCTTTGGGAATGTGAATGAATATAGCCTTTTATTGACGATATGGTAATATGCATCATAATTAAAAGCATATACTCTTTAATCCTATTATTTCATGATGTGCAGATTACCTTGAAGATCCATTCATAGAAGTACTTAATAATATAAATGGATAAATGTATATTTATAGATAGCACATTTATTTACATGTATTATATAAAGTGTACATAGCACATTTATTTACATGTACTATATATAGTGAACACAGAAGTCCACAATAATACACATAGATAAGTATATATATAGTTCATTATAAAACTGTTATAGGAGCAAAAATCTGACAACCTTAATTGCCTATGAATAGGGAATGATTTTTAAAATGTATACCTATGCATTAATGGAATAAAACTGCCATTAAAAATAATATGCTAATATGAAACTATCTCTAAGAGGCATTAAGTGAAACAAGTAAGGGACATGGCTTACTTGTTAAAAAAAATTTAAAGTCAAAAAAAGAGTGAAATAAATCTCTATGTTCTGATATACAAAGATACTTTAGAGAAAACGTCAAGGAGCAGTATGTGGTATATAGGAATCTATTTGTGTTCAAAATAAAAAGCACTCATATGTGCAGAAAATATCCTGAAAGGTATTATAAAAACAGAGGCTCCTTTTGGGTATTGGAAATGGGGAGGAAAGGACCTGGGGAATTTTACTTCAGACTTTCCTTAACTGATATTATTTTTGTAAAGTCTGATATTCCACAAAGACTAGGTAACTAGATTTATTCCAGTTTTATTTTCCATAAATATATGAAAAATTATATATATATATATATATATATATATATATATATATATATTGGCTTGTTTTATTTCTTTTCCTTCCCCTCTACTTACAAAAGTGCTGGTGAGCAAGTGAAATGGCACAAGACAGAAGTTCAGATAGAAATGAAAAACAAAAGGTAACCAACCAAACACTGAATTATCCCCACTTAGAAGATAAGAAGTTTCACAGAAATGAGAAATACACAATCTTAAAATTTTCTTAATGACCATGATTCAAGACTCACTTGAGAAATTATGTGCTAAGGAGAAATTAGTGCTTCATTTTGTGCAGTGAGGGAGCATCATAATCCATGCTCAAAGCAGTGAAACACACCACATTCTTAATATTCTAAACTGTGAATGCAGGTTAACGAAACAACCAAAAGTTTCTATAAAACATGCAAAGAAACTAGACAGCTCACCACAGGACTGCTTCGGGCTGAACTTGTTCTTGATGAGTAAGAACTGTATTCAGATGGCTATAAAGTTTCCAAGAAGAAAGGTTTTATAATAATGATCAGGTCCTATTTCTGCTGAGAATACATTAATGGCCCTAGACCTAACTTGACCATGATCCCCAAGGCAAAAGGTAACTATTACTCTCCGGTCTGAAACAAACAGCCCATAGAAAGAGAGAGAGGAGAGAAAGGGGATGCCCTGAGAAGTGCTGCTCAGAACTTCAGGAAGAATTAATGAGCAAGAAAAGAGGTTTCCCTACTTATTTCTCTCATATTTCAAGTCATGACTGCTAGCAGGCACCTTCTCACAGCGTGGGTGAGATTCAAGACTGGCTAACTGAGTGAGTGTTCACAGCTTGTTAAGTAATTACAGGTCAGATTGAGTGATTTTTTCTTTGTAAGTCAATAGTACCCTCCTACATCTCCCTGCTCTTCACGACTTCCCCATTTAGACTTACAGTTCGAGAACTATAAGGGTTATATAATCCACCATCGTAGAATGATGCCTAAAGAACAAAAGAAATACCATTTATCTATTGTACATCAAAGTTATTTTGAAAATGTCTTAACTTTTTTTTTTTTTGAGTACTCAGTTCCCAAAAAAGTTTTTAAAAATGACATAAGGGTATAACTTTCCCAAGTAAAGACTAAAGGCTACCAAAACATTCATTGATATACACACAACAATCTCATCATAACTTTAAATTTGTACTTCATTAAAAAAAAAAACACTGACTTTAGCATTTTCTTTCATCATCATGTAATAAAACTAGAAGAACCAATATTTAGTTATTTATTCTCTCTAAAGAGGAAATAGAGCAGAAAAGGGAAATGAAGTACAGAGAACATTTTGCCCACTATCACAATAAAATTAAGTTTTCCCAGTCCACTAGCATAGGCCATGACACAACAAACCACAGCTTAAAAGCCACCAACCAACAATTCACATATTACAGAGAGCTACTGCTTTTGTTTTTCTAGCCAGCTTGCTTTATCAGATCCTAGATTAATATGGCAAAGGTTGTAGCTGTTCAAACTAAAATATGACATCCCTTTCATAGGCAGCCATCTCACACTGTGAGTACATGGAACCCATGCAAATCTATCTTCTCAGTAGAAAGTGGATTCTAAAAAAGACTACCAACTATCAGCAGTACCTACCTCTGAGAAGGGAATATGCTTATTTTTAATGCCCTACAGTTTTGTACTTTAAACACAGGCAGCACATTATGCAGTACACATGTCATTAAAGCCATGTGTTCTTGACTATTTTGGAGGAAGGCTATCAAGCCACAGAGTTAGCCCATGCCAGCTGCCCCACCAGCACTGCACACACTGGAATAAGAAAATACCAACCAGGCTGGCACTTCTCAGCAGACCAGAATTTGCAGTAGGGGAGGCCTATGAAAAAAGTGCATTATTAAACCTAAAGAAAAGCTACTGGTAACTTGCAGGTAACACACTCCCCCAATAGTACTAACCCTGTGACTCTTAGATGTTGCCAGAGGGTCACTGCATAGGGAAGAAGACTGTTGAGAAAGAAAGACAAAATAGATAAACAAAAACAAAAACAAACTGGTCCCACCATTATGAAAGCAAAAGATTTCAGTTTATGATTTTATACTCCATAATTCATTAGTGATTCCTGAGTGGTTAGGGTAGTTTAGGAACACATGAATTAAAAAAACTTTAGTCCTTAGAAATCTTCTTGAACACCACTGTAAATGATAAGAAAGAAAAACACTTGGACCAGTCTTTTATAAATGTGTCTATGTCCTTTAAACACTATTGTTAGGATATGAGATAGGAATCTAAGGAACCACTGAGAAACAGAGAGCACTGCAAGTGGTAACCACATCCGGTCATTAGCAGCTCCTGTGATATTTTCAGTGATTTCATAACAAGACTCCTAATGGGCTTAGGCTGTTTTGCAAGGAAGCAGATAAATGAGTTTTGAGTTATCACTACACACATTCTTTTTCAAATACATTAGAGAACCTATATTTCAAAACATGCTGTGGACAAAGTGCCTTAGTTTAATCAGCTATAAATTATACCAGTCACAATGAATCCATGCACTACAAGGGCACAATATTTTTTTTTAAAGGAACTAAATCTCTCTTTTCTGATGTCATCTGAGGATACAAGTTCTCAGTTCTTTTCACCAAAACCAATGAAGTTTTGTATGCAGGTTTATAAATTATTCTTTTTCCAGTACTGACTTGCATACACTAAGCAAGCTCTCTACCACTGAACTAGACCCTCAGCCCTGAATTATTTTCAATGTACTGTGTGTCATATATTTAACGTGTTTCAAATGTGTGATCTGTTAAATACATTGGGAAAAACAAGATTCAACACTGGAAACCTAATTACATTCTTCTCATCTCGTGTAATTTATTCTTTCACATGCAAACTTTACTAAAAGGGCACCCATTGTGAAGCACATTGATGCCTACAACTTATTTTGAAATGCTTCAAAAAATAAGATGAATCAATGGATGGATACAGGAATGGAGAAATAAATAATTATGTGATAAAGGAAATATAATAAATTTTATAATCTAAGTGACAGGTATGGGATGTTTACTATATAATTCTTTGAACTTTTGGTACATTTAAAATTTTCACTTAAATTTTTTTTTTGGGGGGGGGGGAAATGGAACTGATTTATAAACAGGGTGATTCAATAATCCCCACTGTTTGAAAGCACACTCACATGGACTACATGAAGTCAGTTACCAAAAATGGATTCAAACACAGTCATTCCCATATTAGTTACAACTAGTCAAAATGCAAATGAGGAATTAGAAAGTTAAAAGTGGATAAAACACAAGAAGTCAAAAAACTTTAGACAGACCCGAGTGTAGTAAGCAGAGGTGGGTTTGCTATGTCTAAGACTGCTATAGTTTCTCTGATCAAAGTAGAGGCCACTCTGAAAAAAGCAAAATGAAACACATTTTTCTTAGATTAAATGCTGTTGACCAAACAACACACAGGGGCAAAACCTGACATTGCCAACTTCCTTCTCCAAAACAATGTCTTTAAAGCATTGGATCATGCTAAAAAAAGTCAAAGCAATAATTATTTCAAGTCTCTCAAAAGAGATTGGTATTAGGGCTGGGGTTGTGACTCAGTGGTAGAGCATTTGCCCAGCATGTGTAGGCATTGGGTTCAATACTCAGCACTGCATACAAATAAATGAATAAAATAAAGGTCCATCAACATGTAAAACAATATATAAAAAAAAGAGATTGGTATTAAAACATAACTATTTTCAAACTAAGTCATTACTAATTTTTTTTGAGAGAGAGAGAGAATTTTTTTAATATTTATTTTTTAGTTTTCGGTGGACATAACATCTTTGTATGTGGTGCTGAGGATTGAACCCGGGCCGCACGCATGCCAGGCGAGCACGCTACTGCTTGAGCCACACCCCCAGCCCCATTACTAATTTTTATTACTTTAAAAAACAAGAACTACCTCCGAAAAAAATGAAATAAAAATAAGCGATTTATTCTCATGTCATACTTAAGAATGTCCTTGAAAACCTAGGACAACTGAATAATTACCACTGTTATAATCCATTTGGCAAAGCCACAGAAATGATTAAAGAGTTATTTGGTTCCAAACTTTTCCTCATCCCATTATTTGTCAAAATAAATTGATCAAATTAAATTACAAGAAAGAGAGTGCAATATGGTTTGGCCTAAAACATCAATGGCAAATTCATTTTTAATACACTATACAATAGTTTTATACAACACAGTTACTTGAGAAATCATCTATAAAATTTCCTCTAGTCATCTTTTTTACTCAAGGTTAAGAAAATATATGCAATCTCTGACTTAAACGACTTCCCTCTCTACTGTTGACACTGCAATCAGGGATATCCCTACTCTTACCCAAACCCTACCCCTCCTGCCCAGGCTTTCCTGCACCACTCCCAACTCACACCCCCCAAGGAAGTGCCATCGCTCACCTTTCCCCAGAGCTCCCAATACCCAACCATCCAAGGCCTCTCTTAAATCTCTCATCCATTACATTCTCACTCCCACTAGACAAAGCCAGCCACCCACCTCCCCACGGTAACCCTAAAATAGCAGGGAGCTTGGGAACTGTGCTTCTTTTACCAGTACAACATCAGCAAAACAGGAAAAAGGCATTCCTAGTGTCTCAGGTGGGCATTCTGAAGATGATTCCCCACTAAACTAGATATTTAGCAAAGGTGGCTAGCATGGAAAAAAAGGTAGTTTGCAGCTTAGTTACATTACAGGTTAAGAAGTTTTCTGTGAACTAGGGAAACTGTCATTACATACTTTATTGTTTCCACCAGAAAACTCATTCCAAGTTTCAAAACAAAACAAATTTTCAAAATGAAACCTACCATAATTCCATAATCAAATCAATTATAAGTTCTAAAATAAGGATGAAAAACCTCACTATTCTTGAGGTATACTTCAAAAGATAATTCATAAATGAAAACACCTCATTCATTAGCTTCTTGTGATACCTTACTAACCTAATTCTAGCCCCAAAGGTTGGCATATGCTAATCCAATATTAAATCTTACAAGTAAAAACAAAATCACTTCAAAAGTTTCTGGTAACTCATCTTTCAGCATATTTTCAAGTTCCAATTATGCCTTAAGGGCATACCAAAACAAAACCAAAAACACCAAAGCAGTCATAATTCTTACTTAAAGTAATCAGTAAATTATGATATGTGACACAACAGAACTAACCAGTGGGTCTTTATGAAAATGAGAAGATCGCTTCTTCGTTCCATAAGAGTGACTGTAAGAATGATTCTGGAAGTAAATATTTTAAGTTAATGTCAATGATCACATAGTCAAGTTTTTTAAACAATTTTTAAAAATTTGTCTTAAAATTATATGAGATACATAGTAGTAGTATTCATGCAATCCATTTCCCATCCATTAATAAATGATTCATTGCACTTGGCATGGCTAAGATACCTGGCCTCTCTACACATCTACATCCACCCTCACTTTCCAGCATCCAGCTTAGTGTCTAGTCAGCTATAAAAAAACTTGATTAGGGCTTAGAGCTAGTCAGGATGATGGTGGGTACCTTTACCCCACATCTCAATTGAGTCCCTTCATTTTCTTTATAAAAGTATAGATAACAAAAGACTCCAACTCCTTCTATAGTCCTCTTTCCTAAAGCCAAAAGCAATCCTTTATATAAACCAAATCAAATTGAAAAACAAACAATGTAACATTTCACTGCCCAGGACAATACTCATTAACTCAGTTAGTGGTCCTACAGCATGTACTGCTCAGGAGGAATAAAGCCAAAATGGTACAGACTGCCCCAAGTAGCAGCAGCATTACTAAATGATCACATTATACAAGGATCCTCAGAAATGAAGGCTGTTTTAATATATAACTTCTCCAAGAAGCATAGAGCCAAGTGTAGAGAGGGGAATACTAAGAAGTCTACTGGCAGACAAAGAAATCCAATACAGGGAGCCAGGCACAGTGGTGTATGCCCATAATCCCAGCAACTCAGGAGGCTACTAAGGCAGGGGATTACAATTTCAAGGTCAGCCTGGGCCAGACTATCTAAAAATAAAATAAATTAAAAAGTCTGGGGATGTAGTTCAGTGGTAGAGCACTCCTGAGTTCAAGTCCCAGTGCCTTAAAAAAAAATGTATATGTGTGTGTATATAGAGAGAGATACATATACATATATAAATGTACATATATAAATATACACATAAAATAAATATATATAAATATATAGGTATGTAAAGTGTGTTTATCTATCAACAGCCAACAACTATATAACTATAAATAGCAAATAAAAAAAATGAAGATATTGTGTCCAACTACTAAAAAATATATATTAAAAAATTAAAATTAAAAAAGTCAACAACAGACTGCTCTAGAAAAACTATTTGACATGCACAGCTAGATCCTGAATCAATAATTATAAACCCAGTTTTCTTTCATTATTGAACATGCACCTTTCCTTCTATACATTAGTGTGACTATTTTAAGAGATGTCTAGGTAATCTAGAAACTCGAGCAACCTGCTTACCTAATATTAACCCCAGGAAAACAATCTATAGCTTAACTACTTAACTAATATGACATTACCAAATCAAGCCAAAATGCCTGAACATCATTAATGCCTAAAACATCATCTATCACTGTTGGATACTTTCTATTCACCAACCTCATGCCCGCTAGCTTGTGACACATAACATGAAACAGGCCTGGGGAGCAGAATGTGAATCAAACACTGTTAGAAACATGTCCTCCAGGACAATGAGTGTTATTAAGGGAGTGGTTCACTATTTTAAGAAATAATATTACTACCAATCTTAATCTTGAATAGGGAATCAAAACATTTTTATATATACTAGAAATTCTAAAGAAAAAAATTACTATTTACATAATAAATTATGCCACCATTACAATAATTTTTGCTTGTTAATCACACATTTTCCCCAGAAAATCATAAGAAAACCATGAAAGTTAGTCAATCTATGCTTACTAATAATTGGTATTTATGAAGCAAAACTCCACACTTAACACAAAGTCATGCACTACATACTAATGATGAAAGTCTTGATGATCTATCCTTGAGAGTATCATACTTGATTTCAGGAAAAGATGAAAGAATGGTTGTATTTCCAAAGTAAAGAATATAAAAAAGAAGATGGGGGAAAAGTAACATTTGCAGGTTAAATTCCAGCATTATTTTAAAGACAAAAAAAAAAAATCATCAAATACAAAAGCTATTACATTTGAATTAAAGAATTTTCTTCCCCTTAATCGTTCCTAGTATAAGTTATTGCTGAACTGTATGTGTAATTACAAATGTATGTTCAAAGATGGGCATAGTGGATCACATTTATAGGCCCAGCTATGCAGGAGGCTCAATAAAGGAATGCTTACGATAAAGGAATGCTTACGCCCAGGAGTTCAAGGCCAGCCTGGGCAATAGAGCAAATATCTTAAAATCCCCACCTCTTAAAAACTATCAAAAAGAAACAATTTATTTTTCTTTCAAATATCAAATTCATAATCAGTAATGGTGAGATGATTCAATCTCAGTATATTATAACACAAAACCTAAGGGAGCCTTCAAAAGTAAGGATTACATATACTGAAGTCAATGATACTTTTAGTTACATGACTATTACTATCACTTCCCACTATTTGAAAAATGGCAAAAGCAGGGAATGAACAGGCAATGAGGCAAGACCAGGCTTACAAAAGAACCACTGCAGCAACAAAATGCAGAGCATTCCCTTGGATCTACTCTAAACACACACCTGATAAACTTATTTCCTCAAGAAAATGCTAAACAATATGAGAAACTTGGTCATAGCAAAATATGGAATGCACAGAATACAATACAAATGTGACATTAAATATAAATCAAAGAAAATATACAAAATTCATGATAAAAACCACAAAATCCACAATTAATCTAGGGTCCTTTAAAAAAGTAAGGGTTGAGGAAGTAACTTAATGGTAGAGTGCTTGCCAAACTACACGCAAAACACTGGGTTCAATCCTCAGCACTACACAAAATAAATAAATAAATGTTTAAAAAAAATAAAAACCACAAATATAAAAATAAGATAGTATGTGTGATACCAAAATTTCAAATCCAAGAAAATGAAGTAAATAGTAACTACACAAAATGGTGGTTTCCTAACATTTTTTAAGCCTTCTAGCTTACATGTTTAAAGTCATCTTACCCAGCACGTCAATGTATAAAATAAATAACAGCAATGAACAAGTTCTTCAATTATTTTAAACACTAATTGTTTGGTTAAAAAAAAAAAAAAAACCTTTATGACTCTTACATCCATTTAGGATTTTATAGAATGCTAATCAAAAATCTGGTCTAAAGTAATGTTTTCCTAATTACAGGTTACAAGCCAGTCATGAAATCAATTTAGTGGTTTCAACTACCATTTTAGAAGATAAAATATTAGAAAGCATTGAGCACATTAAAAGTTAACATTATTTTGTGAAACTTTTGTTTCAATAATATTTTTCATATATTTGTATATTCATATACACACATCCAGGGATCTGCATTATATACTAGATCATGATATAAAAAATATTTCTTATTATAACGGCCGCAATTCTAAAAAGCTTAAAATATATTAGAAGACCAGACTATACAATCTACTTCTTATATAGCATTAATATAATAGTATGAACAGAACAAAGTCACGCCCTTCGTGCATGATAAATTGGTCATTTACAACGCAGATGGCAGAAACATCAAAAAATGCAATTCATAAAGTATTAGGTTAGGAGAACAATTTTACCATTGGTTTAAAATTATTAAAAATGTTATTGCTATATCAAAAAATACTTGAGCAAATTTCTACATGTGTGTGCTTTTTCTTTTTCTTGCAGAAAAGCAAACAATAAGGAGTGTTATTGTTGCATATGTAACAAAATTTTCTAAAATGCATACAGGTGTGCATTTGGTAAATGATGTACAATGGTAAAATATGACTTCATGGTGAGAGATGTTTCTCAGAAAATAAAGTTCCTTTTCTACAGAAGTTTCATTTACTTTTTTTTCTCAATTAAAATATCTTAAGTTAAAAAGATATACCTTTAGTATAACTAAAATACCTTTAGTTTAAAAAAAAATCCATGGCTCAAAAAACATATTACTCAAGTCACACCTCTAACATATAAATGATTCTATCTCATCAATAAGATAAATTCAGCGAAGAGAAAGAACATATCTTCTTATACTCTTTGTTGTACCAATTGCATTTTGCATAGGAATAGATTTTTAACAAACTGAACTGAAAAATTTATCTGTTATAATTCTTTCTCCAAAATATAATGCAAAAGTTCGGCTGGTTTTAAAACTGCTCAGTCTATCTGGTACGGGTATACATCATAACTGCCACCAGAACAACTGGGCAAACGAAAAGAGTTTTGCTTAATAAGTGAAAGTTGCTATTTATGTTGCTTAAAAACAAATGATGTATCAAAGGAAGGAAAATTGGGGATATTAAGGGTGCTAGCTAAAACATTTCCAAATTTGCTATTACAATCTATTTAAAAGAGGAAAAAAAAAAAACCTCCAACTTTCAAGAGAAACCTGCCTGAAAATTTTCACATGGAAACAAAATAAAGTAGAGCAAAAGGTTGTAGAAACAAAGTTCAGCAAGTGTCAGTTTTTATCAGAATGCACCTATTACTCAAACCCCAGGACACTGAAAATCAATGAATGTACAGAACTCTATCACCACACATTTCTGGATTACACACCATGATGTCTCTCCTCTTCAGTGTACTGGTTCTGCTCCAAAGTGTCCCAGTAATATCCTTTGATGGGTTCTTTAGTAATATTAGACAGTATAGCAGTAAATGACAAAAAATAAATTATAAGGATATTTTAAAAACTAAATTCATTGAAATTATATCAAGGCTATTAACATATAAATAGAAACTAAAAGTAAAAATCTTTACCCAGGAGAAATGGCAATTATTCCTCCCAGTGTAATTCAAGATCATATCATTTTCTAATTTTGGATCTCTACCTTATTGCCCTCTAGTATTTCAATACACAAACCAATAACCAAGCATTTCTACCCCATCTTCAATACTGGAACTGAACTCAAGGATACTTGAACACTTAACTGTATCTCCAGCCTTTTTAATTTTTAATTTGGAAACAAGGTCTAAGTTGTAGAAGCTGGCTTCAAACTTGTGATCCAGCTACCTCAGCCTCCTGAGTTGCTGAGATTACAGGCATGCACCACTGAGCTGATCATAACCAAGCATTTTTAAGATTAATTTTAAGGCAGCCTTTAATATTCCACACTGCTAATGATCTCATCATTACACATAACTAATAGATACAGATTGTCTCAATAATAAATTGAGGTTTTGATTTATTCTCCCTCCCCTAGCCCTACCATTCAGTCTTGAACTAATTTTGCTTTTTTTAAAATACTAAATCTATAACATTAACACCAACATTTCGAGCTCAAATAGCTTCTGGCAAGTCACCTTTCAAAAGGGTAATATCTGCGAGGTAACTGAACAAAAGGATAAAATCATAAATGCAGCTGCCTCACATCCAGATCCTATTAAGGTTCTCACACCAAATATGAGGTTCAAAAAAGTATTAGACCTCCTAATACATAGCTTGTAAGTAAAGTTTTTTTAAAAAAATAAGGGGCAGAGGGCTAGAGTTGTGGCTCAGTGGCAGAGTGCTTGCCTCGCATATGTGCAGCACTGGGTTCGATCCTCAGCACCACATAAAAATAAATAAATAAAGATATTGTGTTCATCTACAACTAAAAAAAATATTTTAAAAAATTATATGGTAAAGCAGAAGAAAATTCTGGCCATCATTTATTACATTTATTTACACAGAGGACAAAAGTTGTCTAACATATTCAGCTTAGCAGATAGCTATTTTAAAAAGCAAATAACCAGAGACTAAAGGTGTAGCTCAGTGGTAGAATGTATGTTTAACATGTTCAATCCACACCCAGCACCCTGTCCCCCGAAAAAGCAAACAATCTTACGAAAACTTAGAACTCCCAATATTATCTAGTTAAAACAGGAAAAAACTCAATTGTATTTCTTTTAAACAATATAATGAGTGAGCATTCTGACTTATTTCTGGGAATGTCCACATATCTCCAGTGTGTTTAATGTATACACTTAGAGATAACAGAGTACCATAGTCTCCTCTAGGGTGTAAAACTTCTATTACTCTTCAAGTTCACACATTGATTTTTTTTTTTTTAATATTGAGAACTTTATCCCATAGTAACAGATTTTCATTAATTATTATGGTGGGGGAAAAAACTGACCCGGAACAATGGCACACCTATAATCCTAGCAATTCTGTAGGTTGAGGCAGGCACAAGTTTGAGGCCAGCCTTAACAATTTAGCAAGAACCTCAGTAACTCATTAAGACCCTGTCTCAAAATTAAAAATAATAAGGGTTGTGGGTGTGACTCAGTGGTAAAGCACTTCAGGGTTTAATCCTTAGTACCACAAAAACTGGTAAGTTAAAATTATCCTTACATTTGTTTACTAATACAATTTACACACACACACACACAAAATCAACTTCATTAGTCTACAGACACTCTAGGTAAATACCACCCTAGAAGCTTAATGGTAGATTTCTTTTTTGTTTATTTGTTATTTGTTTATTTAAGTCAAACTTGGTAGATTTTGCCATTTAAGTTATACTAACATAATCAAGTTTCCCTAATGTCATACAAATTTACAAAGAAAAAGCCTGATACCAAATATGTGAAAAATCACACTATGAATATAATAGAAAACAAAGTAAAAAGTTATACATTAAAAACAAGGAGTGGGGGCTTAGGTTGCGGCTCAGCGGTAGAGCACTCGCCTAGCATGCGTGAGGCACCGGGTTCGATCCTCAGCACCACACAAAAAGAAAATAAAGGTGTTGTGTCCATATACAACTAAAAATACCTACATTTTAAAAAGGGGGGGATTATTTTCATAGCCCCTGACATTCAACTTTGAAGCGTTTGTTAACTCACTACATGATTCTTTTCAAAGTATTTAAAAAAAAAAGTATCTCCTGAGGAAAGCATTAAGAAAGCATTTTCTTTCTGAAAAACAATCCACTTTTTTTTGGACTAGGGATTGAACCCAGCGGCACTCTACCACTGAGCCACATTCCCGGCCCTATTTTGTATTTTATTTAGAGACAGGGCCTAATTGAGTTGCTTAGCACCTCACTAAGTTGCTATGGCTGGCTTCGAACTTGAGATTCTCCTACCTTAGCCTCCCAAGCCGCTGGGATTACAGGCATGCACCACCACACCCAGCCTTGAAAAACCACTTTAAGCCACTGATTATCTTGGACTTTCTTGAAGATTTGTTAATATTCTTAAAATTCTAAAAAATATGTAACTAACCAAAATATTCATGATTCAAAAATTAGCCTATGCACTTACTCTAAAAAGAAAAAGATTACATTCATAAACAAAAACAACCAGCATGATAAACTATTTATGAGTACAAAGATGTCAATAACTAACATGTCAGAACACACTTATCATTATCACACATTATAAAAAAATAGGAAGAAAAATTAAGAGTTGGGGGAAAGTAATGAGAAAAAATCATTTTACTAATGAAAAATCTATATGTAAAAAAATATATTATATATGGCATTACCACTGTAAAAATTAAAAGCATTGATTTACTATAAAGCATAATTCCCTAAGAAAAGAGAGATGAGTGTTTAAGCACAATATGCAAGTATTTAAGGAGCAAATTCTCATTTCTTTTGATTTTTAATAACTTATGCTAAAACACCAGAACATTCTATAAACTATTAATCAAAATGTCAAAGCATAATTCCTATACATATGAAAAGCAAAGAATTTTTTAAATCAACAGCTCAAATTTTCCATGTAATAAAATTGTAATTAGCCACCCAAGCCTCAAAGCTACTTCCCATTTAATAAACCGTCACTTTTTAAAATATGAAAGTAGGCCATGCGCAGTGGCACATGCCTGAAATCTCGAAGTTGGGGAGGCTGAGGCAGGAGGATTATGAGTTCAAAGCCAGCCTCAGCAAAAAGTGAGGGGCTAAGCAACTCTTTGAGACCCTGTCTCTAAATAAAATATAAATTAGGGCTGGGATATGGCTCAGTGGTCGAGTGCCCCCTGGATTCAACCCCCCGATTCAGAAAAAAAAAAAAAAAAAGAAGAAAATATGAAAGTAGGAGAAATCTAAAAGTCATACCCAAGCAGATATTATTCTATAAAATCAATCTTATTATTTTGTGATAATTTTCTGAAATCAAAGGGCCTTGTATAGAAAAATAGAATAGATATGTTAATAGATGAAAATATTCAAGATTTTAAAAATGATTTACTTATAGCAATAATTTGAGAGAAAGCATCTTTTTTTTCCAGTGAAATAACTTTGACAATATTTCCACTTTAAAAAAAAAAAAGGAAAAAGAATATATGAACACTATCTGATTGTTTATATAACCACTGATTCTGAAGCAAGCTCACATATAAAAGCTTTGCTACTATGGTATGTAAACAACTTAAAATACCAACCCTGTGACTGCCAGGACTTCGGAAGGACAATGTATCCTCAACTCCCTGATAAAAATAAAAATAAACAGTACAAACTTGTGAGTGACTACATTAAATTAATGAAGAAAAGCATTAGGGACAAGTTTATATGTTATTACAAACCAGATAAGAACGGTGATGACTGGACCGGTGAGAATACCTGGCCCTTTCGGAATCTTCCTGGGAAAGGAGAAAGTACATGGAAGGTTATTCAATGAACAGACAGGTGTTTATCAGAAAAATGGAGCAAAAATCAGTAAATTAACAGTACAACATCTTAGCGCAGGCAGGTTTGGACAACTTCACTTTAAAAGCTGAGTTTGTGGCAATTGCATGCTTTGGTTAGAAAGCAGAAATAATGTTGGCAATTTTTATCATATGTATGTACAACTAACCACATGTAAGGTACTTTCTACATCTGACCAAAAGAGCTCAAGACACCAAGATAAATATACACAGTTATACTTAACAAACAGATGTTGAGCTCAGCATTAAAAATAGATGTTTAGCGGGGTGTGATGGCACACACCTATAGTCCCAGTGATTAAGGAGGCTAAGATAGAAGTACCACAAGTTTGAAGCCAGCCTTGGGAACTTAGTAAGACTCTAACCCAAATATAAAAATGGGCTGGGGATATAGCTCAGTGGTAGAGGCTTCAAACCCTAGTACCAAAAAATAAAAACAAAAACAAAGTAAAAGAAAAAAAAAACTACTTATGCTTAGAAAAACATCACATATTTTAAAGTTGATTAAATTATCAAGAGTCATACCTGATGTGGTTTATAAAGATTGACTATAGCTTAACATTAGTTGACTAAAGCATATATAATTCTAAATTTTTCCATATTCTGTTATTAGCAATGGAGCACTAAAGCCTGACACATGTGAAATCAAATGGCTAGCCCTAAGAACATTGTCACCTAAAACCAAAAGGAATTTCTGATATTTCATAATTTCAAAGTCAAAGTATTAAAGTAATTTATACTAAAAGTCTACACAAAATGTCTTAAGTAGATTCACTTCTGTCAATATTCACAATATCTTTTCCAAAAACAATCAATGCCACAACACCTCATGGCAATCCAGCATGATCATTTCATAAGAAGAACAAATACATGGGGGTATATATGACTATTCATTTCAAAATAGAAACAGTAATTCAACCAAAACATAATAGTATATTATCTCTTTTTGGTCATGATCTTTGAGTATAATTCCAAAAATATCCTGGTTGACATCTGCTATGTACATTGCCAAATTGATCAAATTTGCTCTGACATGTATTGATAAGCACCATTATGATTCAATGTTTCAATTTCCAATCGGGTGTTCTGATCGTTTAGATTCACATTTTCTGCTATATAACAGTCACATACAGGAACCAAGCATATTTCTTCATTTTCTTTATCCAGTTACACCACAAAAGTTTTGGGAGTATATGCATTAGCCTGGCAGGGTATACAGCTTAAACAATAACCAATGCCAGTCTGGTTAACTTGGTTAGTTTAACCAACCAGGAGGCAAATTTATTCTACATGCTCCTCTCAGCGAAATTAATTCTACATGCACCTCTCAATGTTATTTTGGGTATTAGAGTAATATTCAAGGTTTAATGTTCAAGCTTCACTTTATGTTAGCCTTTCTTCTCACTGTACCAACCACATAGGAGTATTTGTTTAAAAAAATCTAAAAAAGCATATTCCATCAAAGATGCAGCAAAGACAGTTGAATTCATATTTATTTTCAATTATTATTATAATTCTAAATTAATTTAAATACCTTATGAAGTTCAGATATACCTCTATATTTAAACAGTTTTTGGGCTGGGGGTGTGGCTCAGCAATAGAATACTTGCCTAGCAAGCAAGCACCAGGCCCCAGATCCAATCCCAGCACCATACACAAAAAAAAAAAAATGAACAGCTTTTCATTTAGCTCCATTTGAAAGCCTTGCTTAAAGAGACATCAGAAGACTGAAAAGAAAACATAACTCCCATATAGGCCAGGCAATTTGAAGAGAGAATACAGTTTATTCCCATAATCATAAACTATACCTTAAATAAGCACTATCCAACAGCCCTTTCTGAGAGAATGAAAGTGTTCTTTATTTGTGCTCTCATTACATGATAGCTAGTAGCCACATGTGTCTACTGAGCACTTGAAACTAAATTTTAAGTTGTACTTATTTTTGGTCAATTTAAATTGAAATTTAACACCTACACATGACTAGTGGCTACCACACTGAACAGAAGAACTTCTCTAAACCTAACTAAAAAATAAATGTTCAGGTAAAATAGTAAGGCAAGCTCAAAGAAACTTATTATACCAAAAACATTCAAAACACATGTTCTACCCAGAGTCTACCAAGAATCTACCAAGAGTCTGCCAAGTATCACCTCTCTTATATTAGGCAAAGAAAGCACGCGGGAAAATTTTAATTACTCCTCATACTTTGAAAACTTTTGCATAGTAGCAAACAGAAGGAAACCCTTGTATAAAAGACTCTAGTAACAACTCTATAATTATGTTTAAGAGTTCAAAGGGTCCTTAGAGACCACCTAGTCTGATCCCTTCATTTTACAGGAAGGAAAGTTATACCACAGAAAGATTAAGTAAGAGGGCTGGAGCTGTGGCTCAGCAGAAGCACACTTGCCTGGCGTGTGTGAGACATTGGGTTTGAGTCTCAGTACTGCATATAAATAAATAAAATAAAGATCTATCAACAACTAAAAAGAAATATATTTAAAAAACAAAAAGAAAGATTAAGTAAGTATCTGCAAAGTCATAAACCTGGGACAGGCATACAGATCCTCAGGCTCACCAGACCACTGAATCTTAAAGATACCATCCTACACTAGCTAATTCTTCATTAATTACAAGGAGCCAGGTGGTGGTGGTAAGGTATTCTGGTTTTTACTCAAGACTCCTCCTTCTCTGGAAGAACAAAAAGCTTCATCTCCCAGGTATTTCTAGAGTAGGATTTAACTGCCAATGGCTTTTCTTGAATTAACAGCACCACTGGCCAAATATAAATTACAGTAAACCCTGTTTTTAGGAACGAATTACAAGGCAGAGTATCCCTTTCTTGCATAGTCAAGGAAAGCAACACACATTGTCATTACTCCAGGAATCCTCCTTATGATTAAAGAAACCTGAGTTAATAGAATGATGTTGTAAAAGATGGATGTATATTTGTTCCAAACGATCTGGTAAATAATGTTTTAACAAATTTAAATTCAACTTATAAAAATAAAACATACTATGTTTTGGAAAAGTTCACTTGAAGTGAGTATGAAATGGTTTCATTAAAAGAAAACCACAAACCAGGCCATGATGGCACACAACTATAATCCCAGTGGCTTGGGAGGCTCAGGAAGGAGGATCATAAGTTCAAAGCCAGCCTCGGCAAAAGCAAGGTGCTAAGCAACTCAGTGAGACCCAGGCTCTAAATAAAATACAAAATAGGGCTGGGGATGTGGCTCAGCAGTTGAGTGCCCCTGAGTTCAATCCCTTGTACCCTCCCCCTGCCCCCCAAAAAAAGAAAGAAAACCACGGCCCCCTTGACTATCTTCTCTATCAACAAATTAAATTTTCTAAGTTCAGGCTAGAGTCACTCCTTCAGTTTCAAATTGGAAAACATTAGAAACTGCATCTACTCCTCCAGACATACACCAACATGTTACTGATTAAAGACAACAGATTTAAAATCAGAATGATTAGGTTCAATGAAAGTTGGCTAAACTAAGATTATCTGGAGGCCCAGGAAAATGTAGGCTCCACCTGGTTGTGTCACTTTGCAAACTACTGGCAGCTGTGGCACTCTCTACCTTGAAAATTCCAACTCTGCCAAGAACTATACAGCAAGTTATCTACTTTAACAATCCTTTATCTTCTCATCTATAAAATGGAAATAGTGTTACCTGTCTTAAAATGTGAAATGGAACCTAGGTAAAAAGCACTAATACAGCACACTGATCGATGCACAGGGGTTTCTCAAGTTAGCTTCATTGCTGAGTCCCTGAGCCCCATGTCCTTTTGTTCCCTAATTCATGTTCCAACAAATCAGTCTCACACAAAAAAGTATTAAAGTTAGGGGAGATTTTCATGGTCCTTGAATATACAAATCAAATATTAGATTTCTAATAATATATGCTTTTCTATTTTTGTTTATTTTATTTTTTTTTTTTTGGTTTGCTCTATAACATTAAAAGCTTTGGCCATTTAACTTTGGAATGATAATACACAATTTAAACAACAAATAAAGCTAATTTTCCTGGGAAAATGTGCAATTAAGTGATTTGTTTTATTTACATGAAGCATTTTTAATGCATCAACAATAATACTAACCCACAGAAGGCACATTAAATAAATTAATTAATTAGGCTAGCTTTAGTTACAATCAGGAACAAACTCCACTCCAAAATAACAAACACATCCATAGGGAATCATGCAATTTAAAGTTACCAAGCATCTTTTTTCTTTCTTTTATAAAACAATATCTCAATGAGAATTACGATAAAGGTTTAAGTTCAAGGGTCATTACATTATAAATATTTTAATTCTGGTTATACCTTAAAATGCTGCTATAGGAGAAATTTGCTTATGGAAGCTGCTTGTTTATCAGCAATCAGACAATGGTTTTTAACCCTGCAGGAGTCATAGACTTTCTCTTATGATAAAAATACCTGTGAGCACTTCCCATAAAAATACACATACTTCTGGTCTTGGGGTATTCAGTGAAAAGAGTACTTGCCTAGCACACACTCAAAGCCCCTGAGTTCAATCCCCAGCACTGTCAAAAAAAAAAAAAAAAAACAACTATACGTACTTTCAATGTCTACACATACTTCCAAAAGTCTGCATGAGATTTTAAGGTTTTATATTCTACCTCCCAAGTTCAGTCACATACCAAGTTCAGAACCCTTACAAAAAGAGACAGAAAACTAATAAACTTTGAAAAACATTCAAATTTAGGAGTGATTCACAATAACTTTTACTGATTTACGAATTGCTTTTAGAGCTAACAAACCTGGAAGCTGTGGTAAAGGACTTGGAAAGGAGCTGAGAGAGCTGAGCTAAAAAGAATCGTTTTCAGGGAACATGGAAGAATGACTTATGTCATCTCTTCACGGAGACCCAAGGGACTCAGTTTTCTTAATGAGGATGGGGGAAAGGAAGGATATGAAGAAGAAAAGGACAAACCCATAAGAAGAAAACAAGCATTCATTTTCTCAATCTTTCTTTTTCAGGGGCACTCATGAAACGAAAGTGAAGTTGCTGATCACAACAGAAAATGGTTGGATTCCAAGTACACATTTGGTCCACTTCAGCCAGAACAGATATTTCATGACCTTTAGGTTCACACAGGCCAAACACTTCTACTTTGCAAACCATTAGTCAATGTTTTACTTCAAAACTGCATTATGTCAGCAACTTATCACAACATGCAGGACAGGCAATTCTAGCCTACCAGCCACTTGTGAATCTGTCCCCATTTCTTGTCAAAGGAATGATGAGAGTGCTACAAATGCAAAAGTTTCATAACTGAACAGTTTCCAAAACACTATATTCTCCAAAAAATTCTTATTCATACATATTTGCCCTAAAGAACATGATAGGTGACTAAAAATTACACATTCACCTATACAAAACTACGAAGCTAAATATGTTCAATAATAGAAAGATGCATGGTTCTCTGAAGTTTAGAAGATCATAAATTGAACTTATATGTAATAACTGTCTCCTGTTTATATTTTAGTAAAATCCTATGAATATAAAAGACAATACATTGTAACATTTCCATTTTCAGTCAAAATTTCTATTTGATATTTGAAACTTTATGAGGTTAAAAAAATTAGCAACATCAACTATTTGTGTTTTTGAACTATGATAAAACATAGAATACATAAATTTCTTTTTAACTCACTAGCAGAAAATCCACCACTAACATAAAACAAAAGTGCTTAATATTTCCCCACAGGTGTTTCCCCCTTATACTAATACAATATCAAAAATATTTTTATGGGGATTTTTAGGGCCAAGTCAATGTCAGAAGGAAAGCATAAAAAGTATTTCATTTTAGTCAGTTCAATTTCCATAAGCCTTTTTCTGCTTTTCTGATGATAATAGCGTATCAAAAATTTGTAAGCTAGGAAAAAAAAGTATGTAAAATCAATCATAACTCCCAACACAGTCAAACCAAAGTGTTGACAGTAATCAATATTCTTTCTAGAAGGTTGACCCTATAGATGGGTACTAATTTTTGTAACACAAAATTGGGTCCTACCAGTTTTACAGTTTCACTTGTTTTTCTTTTTCTTTTCATTTTTTTACATGAATATTTTTAATGATTATTAAATATGTCTCAAAATTATAAGACTGATCTGTCACTGTTTTACTATACAGATATCACAATTAATCCAAATACTAGGACATTTAGGGGTATACTAAATAGTTTTGTCATCTCCACACCTACTTTAGTGAACATAAGTAAAGCACTTATTATAAGAACTTCTAACAATGCATACACAAAAAACAAAATCATTTATTATTTAAAACAAATATTACATTTCATTGATTAACACAGAATGGCTTATTAAAACACATATAGCAAGTTAGACTATTCCCAGTGTTTCAAAAGGAATCAGAATTAAACGGGCCAAGTATTGATTTTTGGGGGGGCGGGGGGTAAGCATGAAATTATGGTTCTATTTCCCCAAATTACCTCTTTTTGTTGTCGTTCCAGTTCTCTCATGCGTATATCTCTTGCTTCTGCCCGGGCAGCGCGTTTTGCTGCTAGCCTTGCCTCTGCCTGAAAAGTAACATAAAACTCAGCTTTACAAAACAAAAACAACTTGTATACCACATTTGAGGATACGAAGCAAAAGGAACATGACTTTCTAAAGGAGGGTTGGAAGATGTCAGCAAGTTTGACTGGCCTCTTCAGTCAACTTCTATACATCTGTTTCTCTCTCTAGTTCCAAAGTCTCTCCTCACAGCTAGATTATTATCTTTAATGGCTTACCTTGCTTACACATTTAACATATTTCAAACAGTTCAATACATATGTCTCCAAAATGATCTTTTTCTAGCATTTCTTTCCCCATCAATTCAATCACACAAAACTAGAAATTTCAGAACCAGCTACTATTTCATTTTGAATATTGACAATATTCGGTCTCTAAATGATACCAATTCTCCATCACTGAATATCTCTCAAACCATACTTTTTTCAGGAACTCTACATACATTCTATATAGTCTCTTTCTGTCTCTTTTTCTAGCCTTGCCTTTTCTTAAATTGGGATATACTTTGCATGTTATCAAATTCGCCATTTAAACAAGCATACCAGCACCTCTTTGTAATTCCAGCTGTTCAAGAGGGTAAGCAGGAGGACAACAAGTTCAAGAGCAGGATCCTATCTCAGAAGAAAATAAAAAGGGTTGGGAGACTAGGATGTAGCTTAGTGGTAGAGCACTTGCCTAGCATGTGCAAGACCCTGGGTTCAGACCCCAGTACAACCAAAAATTTCAAAAAATCACTATTTAAAAGTATACATTCAGTGGTTTTTAATATAATATTATATAAGGACATACAATAATCACTACTGTGATAGGATATTGTCATCACCCCCAAAAAAAACCCTTTATTTATTAGTAGCCACTCCCTATCACACCTTACCTCCAGTTCCTGGCAACCACCAAACTACTTTCCAATTTATCTACCTTCTAAATTTGCCTATGCACATCTCATATAAATGGAAGCATACAACAGGAACACATCTCTTGCTTGGACTTACTCCAACTGCCTCCAAAACCATCTTCTTACCTCCAGAATCTGCCCTCTAATGCATACTAACACACTTCTGTTTATGTCACTCAGCCATGTAAAATACCTCCCTTGCTCCCCACTATTAATAAAAAACTATTAAAGCAAAAACTCCAAGAAACAATACAAAAAGAAGATAAAAGAGGCAAATACAGAAATAAGACTACTCATAGTAAGGTCCCCACGTTATTTCCCAGAACTTGTTACATATGGACCAGGTGCATCCCAACTCTCTCTCTCTCTCTCTCTCTCTCTCTCTCTCTGCCTGGACTCTATAACTGTGTTTGGCTAAGCCTCTCAGACTATCTGCTTGGCAGGAAGTACTCTCCCTTCTCTGATTTAGCTAAAATATTAAAATCTTCTATGAAGATTTCCCCGCATTCCCTCTTTCATAGAGCAATATAATATACCCATGCTTCTGTTGTGCTTTATTAATTGTAAGCTTCCATCATCCCACAACTTCATGCTTTAATGTCTGCTAAATAAACAAATAAATTTCAGGCCATAGGCCAGAGTCACAGTTAGGAAATGAGATAAGGAAATAACTTGAGGCATCCCATGAAACCTTAAAATCTGCTCTCTGGTTTCTATCTTACGGGTTTCCTCTGTCCTTGGCCACATCCTAACTCTGATTTAGATTATTACTTTTGATAACTACAGTAGTTGCTTCTTCCCATTTTATTATATTTGTGCAAGTCTTATAATAAAAGACTCAAACAACAAACAATGTTTAAAAGGATCTACTATGTGTAAGCAATTATGTGAGATGATTAAAATACACAGTAGGATATGACATTTCTGCCCTAAAGCAGCTCACAATCAAAGTTAAGGGAGATAAGCACAAGGATTATGGGGAACAAAGCAGGCTGGAGGAAGAAATTCCTTTTACCCAGCAAGGTCACAGAGGGCTTTAAGGAGAGAAGATAGTTTAACAGTTAACTTCTATTTAACTCCCTCAATTCTGTCAATTTCCCATTCTACTTAACTGGCCTTTTAATAGCAAAAACCATGCAAAATAAATTATAATTTACATACCCTTATGTGATAACCACTAACATATCCATAACAATTAGTATTCTCACATAAATTTTACATTGACTTCTATCTTTTAAAAATCTTATATTCTGGGGCTGGGGTTATGACTCAGTGGTAAAGCACTTGCCTTGCACATGTGAGGCATTGGGTTTGATCCTCAGCACCACATAAAGATACACAAAGAAAATAAAGATGTTGTGTCCATGTATAACTAAAAAATATTTTTTAAAAATCTTATATTCTGCTTCAAGATGTCTTCTTTACCCCTCTGGACTATGAGTAGACAACACTCTTCCTAGCCTTTGTATTTTATAGAAAAAGACTTAGAGGCTAAGTTATACATCAATACATAGCAAAAAATATATATATTTTAAACTACACAGTAACAAAACTTGCAAATCCTTTCTAACATAGAACCATGGCAATAAGCAGGAATTTTCATTGCCATGTGTATTAGCTTTGTACCTCTTTTAGAAATTCAACTCGAAAATGCCTACTCTACCTTCTAGGATCTGTCTATGGCCAATTCTGCACATTATACTAAAATGAGACTTCCTAACAAAACATAAGTTATACATCAACAGAATCTATTCTTTAATAAGACTTCTTTCACAACAAAAGAGAACAACAACAAAATTAAATAAATAAATAAAAACAAAAAAACCTTGGGCTCCAAAGACAAACTTTCTTTCCTTGGTTAGTTAGCCAACTTTATCTAAAACTCAGGAATTACCTCCTTTGGAGATGGTACTGAAGAAAGACCACTAACTACACACTTTAAAAGAAGTAAACAGAATTTAATATTCCCTTATCTGTTTCTTTCTATACATTGTTACCACATAGTAAGCACAGCAAGGAGTAAAGGTTGATTCCTACCTTCTAGAGACAAACATACTTTATAACTGACACATTTTTAAGTAGAATATTTTGAGTACATAAATTATACTTCTAGGAAGTACTACTAACATTTTTACCTCAGAATACAGTGGCATAAAAGAAGTGCTTTAGATTCATTTACCATGTACCTCACACACATAAAACAAACGGAACAAAGTTAAAAAACCAAACACACAATGACCATGAGCCAATATTCCACTTGTGGATATACATACAAAAGAATTAAAAGCAAAGACTCAAGATAATTTAAACAACAAGGTTCATAGCAGCATTATTCACAATAGCCAAAAGGTAGAAACAATCTAAATGTTCATCAATGGATAAATAGATAAAATTGTGATTTATACATACAATGGATTATTATTTGGCCTTTAAAAGAAAGTTTTAATACATGCTAACATGTATGAATCTTAAAAACATGATAAATGACTTAAGCCAGACACAAGAGAACAACTATTGTATAACTCCACTTTAATGAGGTACCTAAAGTAATCAAATTTATAGAGACCAAAAGTAGGTGGTAGTTGCCAAAGACTGAGGGGAAAGGGGAACAGGGAATTATTAATTACTGGGTACAGAGTTTCAGTACAAGAAGAATATTTCTAAGAAATATAAAGGTCATCATTATCAATGGGAAAAATTCTACAAAATCTGATTAGTCCAGCACTGTTCTCTTTGCGTTTATTATTCTAGCCCTTATGCTTTTAGGATTTCCTTTCCTGTGCCAATACTTTTTCATGACAAAAGGAATCTTGAGGCATAAAGGAGGCATTCTATCTACACCTTCCCCAGCTTCTAACAGATCTCCCAATCTTGGAACACTTCCTTTTTACTTTGTCATTCCACCAGAAGAAATGCCCCGCCTCCTGTCATTTCAGGTCAAACATGCCCAACCCACACACTTACTCTTGAACACATCTTCTCCATGATGTGAGCCTCACCTTCCTCAGGGACCTTACCCTATCATCTATCTCCTTAATCTTTACTTTCTCCTTCTATTGGTTTCTTCTCAAAGGTAGGTTCAAAGACTATGCCATCTTTAAAAAGCAGAACACAACAAAAAATCCCACCATACTTCAGTTCTATCCTGTGTTCTATTTACAGCTAAGTTTTCTCACACCTTCCTCCTCTTTTCTCACTCTCTTCAAATGATAGCAGTCTGGCTTCTGCCAAAGTCACTTAACTGAAGCTGTTCAAGGAAAGCTCATGAATGACCTGTACCAAACCCAGTGGAATTTTTAAAATTCTTATCTCAATTTTCCTTTCTGGACTTTCAATGCCATAATCACTCATTGCTTCTTAAAATTTTCATCTCTTGACATTCTGCAAGAGTTTTTGTTTGCTGGTTTTCCCCTTTACTCTGACCACTCTTCCCCGGAATCCTTCATGGGCACATTCTTCTCTGTTAGATCCTTAAATCTGTAATATAACTAAAGCTTCCAGGCTTGATCTACTCTTTTCATTTTAGGTTTTCTCCTGGGAGATAGAGATAGTCTGCAAATCTTTGTATCCAAGCCAAACCTTTCCCCCAACAATTCTGCTCTAACTGGCTATCAAACACTAGAGCTGTCCCTCTACCCACTAGAACCTTGAACTCACTATACCCCCAATTTAATTTATAATCCTTCCTTTAAACTTCGTCTTCCTCTTTATATTTGCCCTTCAAATGTTTCATTAGCCAAAATATGAAATAAGAATCATGAGGCTTCTTCCTTTTTTTTTTTATCTTCCCACCATATTTATTTAGTCTCAATGACCTCACTCCCATTAAGTTCCCATCTCTTGATTATTTCTTCTATCCCAACTTCCCATTCCACTGTCTCTGCCTAAATTCACACTCTCATCACCTCTCACCAAGGTCAGAACAGCCGCTTTCTGTTTTCTGCCTTCTACTAGTCCCTCCCAACAAGGTAGATAAGGTAATTATAGTAATATAATTCAAATCTGATAAGTTATGTATCCTTTAAGTGGCCCCCACAGTATTCAAAATCAAATGCATAAATACTTTCCTGATTGGTCCCTCCTTCCTCCCCAGCATCACCTCCTCCCACTCCAACTCCTTTCTAGCAGCATGAGATTCTCCTATTCTGGGAGTCTTCCACAGTATTCACATACATCCATACAGAGCAGTTACAAACCAATACACAAAAATCCACAAAACAATACTGTTTATGCAGATAAATGTTAGAACTTCAAAAACAGCGACACTTTCTGATTTTGTTAGTGATTCCCCATGATGGGGAGAAAGGGTGAATAAGCCTGGAAAATGAAACAAAGGGCCTTAAACTTGGTTTGTAATTTCATCTTTTCCCTTTCTTCCCTCCTATCTTTTTAAAGAAAAGATCTGAAGTAATTGTAACGAATCGACATTTGTTCATGTTGGGAGTGCTGAATTCGGGAATATTTATATCATTATCAAAACCTTTCTGTATTGAATAAGAATACTACATTGAGCCACTCATTCAAATGCCTTTAGAAGAAGAAAATCCTCCAGTTTAAAAACTTCTGTGACACTGCAATCATGTAACAGTTTTAAAAGCAGGCAAATTTAAAATTCATAATTTAACAGAAATGTACTGAACTGAGTCAACAGAGTCTGGAATTATCAGCCTGCGCTTATATTTATAATATAAAACCTATAAAATTGGCTGGAATAAAAGAGGTAAGGTATAATCTGGGCTTTTACAGACTATGCTTTAACTTCAAGGAATGTTAACTATAGAATTTTAGAAAGTGATACATTCAAAGAAAATGACTAACTCAGGTAACTAAGACTCAGACTTTGCTGTGTTTAATTTGTTTATTCTTCCATGACACTCATGCCAAAAGAACACTGAAAGACAAATTAAGAGACATAATATTTATTGTGTTGCCATGGTTACCAAATTAACAAATAAAAATTATTACTCCATTTCCTAGCAACTTCCTTTTAGTACAAAATCTTAGATACAATTTTTCTTAATTAGATCTTCCAATATATTTAACCATTTTCTAAAAAACTTTTGGTAATTGACAAATATTTAAATTTTTCTGAACATGAACATCAACATGTGTTACATAAAAACCTAGGAATTTTAACTCATCTTTTTTCTGGTGTCAAACAAATATATCTTTCTTTTATTCAGAGGCCTTTTGACAGTGAAAATATTCTTTTGGAATGATAGAGGAAATCTAAGGTTAAGGACTTTATTACTGAGGTCTGAATACAAGCTAATAGAGCAGAAAAAGTGAAACTTTTTATCTACAATGACATATCTAACCAAAATGAATCCTGGTTCTAGTAAAAATGCTTCTGGAGTGGAAAAAGGTGTTGCCAGCACCACCTTCACGTTTAGGTTAATGCTACTGTACTATCTGAATTTTTTTCCCTCTAAATCCTTGTAAATCACAGAATATGGCAAAGATTATGACACTGAAAGTTTCAGTCTGAGACAAAATTAAATCTTAGATCACAAAAATCCTCCTTTAATTCTGAATAGAGAAACAAATCAAGGAACAGTGAGATACTGAGACTAACACTTGCAATGACAGAAAAACTGACCAAGGCCATGCTGCGCATGAGGGTAAGGCAAAGGACAAGAGAGTGCTACCCTAACCACACATCCTACTGTCCTTAACTTTAGTTCAGTAAGTGGGAAAAACATGGAGGAAGGTCTGCACTCACCAGGAATTGGCTAAATTCATGCGTTAATACCACTTGAAGGAATTCTAAATGACTAAAACCACAACAACTTAAATTTGCTCTTTTCAAAAGAATTAACCAAAGAGATGGAAATATGGCTCAGGGGAGAGCACTTGCCTAGCATATACAAGACCCTGGGTTCAATCCCCAGTACCTGCCCAAATAAATAAAAGATCTTCCTAATAAAAACAGGAAAGGGGAGAATTTTGATTTTTTTTTAAAACTGGCTAGAAATGGAAAAAACTTCACTTTCTATATGGATGAATTTTTATGTACTAATACTGAGAACACGTTTAAGTTTTAAGTAACAGTAATTCTCAGTAATTCTGCCTCCTGCGGAGTTTTTTTTTTTTTTTTTTTTTTTTTTTTCCCAGACAAATCCAGTTTACATAGGATAATCTGGACCAAGCACATAAGATAATTTAAAACATGTCAGAGGGCTGGGGATGTGGCTCAGGAATAGAGAGAGCACTTGCCTAGCATGTACAAGGCCCTGGGTGGATGCCTAGCACATGTCCAAAAAAAAAAAAAAAAAAAGTAAGTGTGTGTGTGTGTGTGTGTGTGTGTGTGTGTGTGTGGCAGAACTAAGAAAACCTCTAGACTTGATTTTGAAAATTCTGTAGCATTTTAAGGCTGAGACCAAAGAGGGATCTTCTTGAATGCTATACGTTCTCACTAAATGATCTCATTCACATTTATGGGTTCAATTACTTCTATATACTCACAACTCTTAAATGTTAATCTACAGCCCGAACCTCTTCATTGAGCTCTCGACCTATATTCTCAAATCACTTCTTTATAATGTCCATGTAGGTGTCTAACAGGCACCTTAAACACAACATATATTCATAGTCCCTCCCCACTCCACCATTCATCCAGATAAAAAAGCAAAACGTCTCTCTCTGCCATTCAACTATAATTATTCATTGAGCACTGACTATTTAACTTCTCCTTCCAACCACCTTTCACCAACTCCACTGTCACCATTCTAAGCTGGCCATCATCATCTCTATAGTCTCAGGCTTCATTTCCTTGAATGCACTAAAGACCCTCTGATAACAATTTCCAACCTTCAGTAAGTCATTCTTTTAAAGCTCAAATATGATCATGTCATAACCCTACAAAAAATTTCCAAAGCTTTCCCTTGCTTTTAGTACAAAGAGCAAAATCCTAAATACAGGCTGTAAGAACCTATGTAGGATTCTCAATTTCCTCCCTATTGACCTTTGGGCCAGATATTACCTTGATATAGGAAGCTGAACTGTACACTAGGATATTTAGCACCATTCCTGGCCTCTATCCACAAATGCCAGTAACACGTCTTCCCTACTCTAATCTCTTTTATTGAGACAGGCAAAAATTTCTCCGTACATTGCCAAACATCTCCCAGAGAGCAGTGAGTAGAACCATTGACCTAACTCTGGCTTCTCTATCCTCCTTGCTTCCAGGTTGATGCTATGGGACGGACCACAGTTAAGAGTGCAGAAGCCAAGTGCAATTTTCGGCTCTAGCCATTCTTAAGGCAAGTTACTTCACTTCTCCATACCAAGGATTCATCACTGATAAAATAATAATAGTAGACTAACTCACAGGATTGTTGTGAGGATTAAATTCATTTAAAGTCCTTAGCCCATGCCCTCAATATTTACTGAGCAATGACATCAAAAAATTTGTTTTTTAAAAAGGAACTATATTCTAAAATGAAAGATGGCATTAATGCTCATAATTATTACTGATTATGATAATTCTCTACATTTTAAAAAAGCTTTTATCCCTGCCAAAAGTTTACCAGAGCCTACAAATGAATAAATTACTAAAAGTAGTGAAATTACTGTGAGAAGACCATTCCATAAAGCAGTTAACACTGGAAAGTATTTTAAAGTAAGCAAAATTCTCCCCTGTGTATCTTTCTCCTGAAGCTGTTAATCTAGAATCATAAACCACAAACTTCAGATTCTCCAAGATGCCTAATCTGGCCATTAACTTTCTTAGGCAACAAAATGAAATCCAACCAAGGATGCATCAATAGATAAACATATATAAACAAAAGGTAGTACATACACACAATGAAATATTATTTGGCCTAAAAAGGAATAAAGTTGTTTAAAAGAAGAAAAAAGGAATGAGATCTGGTATATGTTACAACAAACATGAATCCTTAAGATATTATGCTAAGTGAAATAAGATACACATAGAAGACAAATATTGCATAATTTCATTCACATGAAACATCTAGAAGAGACAAACTAATAGAGGCATAAAGTAGATTAAAGGTTACCAGGAGTTGAAAAAGTGAATACTAGGGAGTTATTGCTTAATAGTTAAGAGTTTCTGTCTGCAGTGATGAAAAAGTTTTGGAAATCAATAATGGTGATGGGGTGATAGTTGCATAATACTGTGAATGTGAATGTCATTAATGCCACTGAATTATATACTTAAAAAAAAAAAAAAAAAAGGAAACCAGAACATTCCAGCAGCCACATGAGTTATATAACCATAGAGCTACCATTCTTCCTTATTATCACAAGTACTTTTGTATTCCAAATGTATTTACATGTATCTTCTGGTCAATGTAAAAATCTCTGGACACTATCAACTACACTCCAGTTCTTATAGATTATAATCAGTTCCTATGTCCGACATTCATTCTTTAGATTTAAAAGAACTGTGCATATGAACATCAATTTCTTTTTCTTGGGGGGGGGGGGGGCAAGGAATCAAACTCAGAAGCACTCAATCACTGAGCCAAATTCCCAGCCCTATTTTGTATTTTATTTAGAGACAAGGTCTCGATGAGTTGTTTGGCACCTAGCCATTTGCTGAGGCTGGCTTTGAACTTGAGATCCTCCTGCCTTAGCCTCCTGAGCCACTGGGATTACAGGTGTGCACCATTGCACCTAGCGTCGGTTTTTTTTTTTTGTTTGTTTTATTTGGTTTTTTTTTTTTTTTGTAAGTCATAAATCTTAAAAGAAATCTCAGAATTTTAGAGCCAAAAGAAATCTCAGATCATCAGTTCAAAAACTAAACAACATTCTGATGAATTCCATTGGAAGAAGTGTGCATAAAACATGTTTTCTTCACAATTTCAGCTCAAAACAAGGAAAGCAATAATATTCCAGGCTTTAGTGACACCTTCAAATGACTGTTTGCAGGGTTGGGGTGTAGCTCAGTTTGGAGCACTGGCCTAGAATACACAAAGCCCTGGGTTCCATCCCCGGCACTGCAAAAAAAAAAAAAAGGAGGGGGAAGAGGAGGAGGAGGAGAAGAAGAAAAGATTGTTTGCAAACACTTCAAGAGGCTTCAATTTCTTCTCATAGAAACATTCATCAAACTGAATATGGGAAGGCAGCAGAACTGGCTTTCATTCCACCCTTATCTTTCTCCTCTTGAGACAGAGGCTAGCTGCCTAGAGGTCCCCGATTCAATACACTAGATATATTCTTTCAGATTTTCACTAAAAGCCAATAAGCCTTCAGATTGGTCTTCTGATAATTCTAGTGACCTTGCTGACAACTTCTGACACCTCCAAAAACTGTAAAAGACTGAGCAATGTTCCCATCACAGACATGCAAGGCTCCTAAATCCACCCACGTTCCTACTTCCATGGAACAGACTTCAAACATTTCAACATCTTTTTTAAATGCGTTCAGGTTTTGCAATATAAAAAGGGTTCTAGAGATGGACGGTGGTGATGGTTGCACAACAGCATAAACTTACTTCATACCACAGAACTATACGTACACTTAGTGGCTAAGATGGTAAATTTTATGTGTGTTTTACCACATATTTTAGCATAAAAGTTATCCAGATATGGAACACATTTATATTCTTTGTTTCCTTTCCTTCTCATCCTCTCTGGTTGTCTGCTTTCTTGCTAACTGAGAAGCATGGAAACTTGAACAGATACTAGTTAAGATGAAAAAAAAAAAAAAAGGTTATTTTGCTTTATTTATGGTCTTCCCTATCTACTTCAAAAAACAATCTGAAGTGAGGAAAGACAAACTAAACTCTTAAGATTTAACTGAAGAAAAAAAAGAATAAGCTGTCATTTTTATTGTTGTAGAGGTTTTGTTCATTTTTATTTGTTTCTAACGCAAGTCAATATTTTTTGGTGAAAGGGATGATCACACTGGAGAAAATAAGGATCAAGGACTATCCATGAATGCCAACCGTCCAGTGTATGAGTGGAAGCATATGAATGGCTATGAAAGTGTTAAAGAAAAGAGAAAGAATTGATTAAAGGAGTTATTTTAGAATTATAGGAATGAAGAGGAAACAATTTTCTATACCTAATTCAAGGCAAAGGGGTATTTAAAGTGTCTCAAGACATAAAGCATGGTTATAGTGGGGGGTTTTTGGTACTGGAGACTGAACTCAGCAGTGCTTAAAAACTGAGCTACATTCCCTCCCCTTTTTATGTTTTATCTTGAAACAGGGCTGGCTAAGTTGCTGATGTCCTCACAAGTTTCTGAGGCTGGCTTTAAACTCACAAGTTCTTGCCTCAGCCTCCTGAGCCACTGGGATTATAGGCACACACCACCAAACCCAGCTTTCACTATTTCTTTTTAATAAGCAAAAAAAAATAGCCTCCACAAGCCTAACAATAGCCTACGAGACAGGAAGACAGTATTATTTCCATTTTACAGATGAGAAAACTGAGGTCAAGAGAAGTGACTTCACAAAATTACTCAACCAATTATTAGCCAGAGCCAGAATTCAAAACCATGTTTACAAGTCTGCAAAGTCCACTTCTCTTGGAAGCAGTATGGTAGAGTAGAATAAACAACAGCTTTAAATGGCTGAATCGGAGACCAGATTCTAATACCTTTTAGATAGTTAGCTCTCTCCTTCAGATGATCCCTCAACTGTAAATAACACTAATAATAATACCTATCTTACCTAGATCAAGATTTCTGTGAGAATCAAGATGCATAAATGCTTTCAAAGTCATGAAAAAACAAGCTACGGGGGAGCTGGAGAAGATTAATTAAATAGTGTAGTATAGGAAGTGGTTAAATGCACAGACTGGAGCCAAAATTCATGTACCTAAACCTAAGTTCTTCTATTTCCCAGTTATGTAACCTTGGGAAAGTTATTTAACTTTTCTGTGCAATGGTTTCCTCATCTGTAAAACGGAGATAAAAATAAAACCAATCTCAGAATTTTGCGAGGGTTAAATAAAATAATGTATGAATAATGCTTAGGTTAATATTTGTCATAAAGTAAGGACTCACCAATATTGGATATTAGACTCCAACCCAACTTTTAAAAGAAAGGATCACATCAAAAAAGGGGAAGGAGGGAGGCTGAGGTGTAACTCAGTGGTAATGCACTTGCCTTGCATGCATGAAGCCATGAGTTTGATTCTCAGCACCAGACAAAAAAAAAGGGGGGGGGGGGTCAAATACTTAGTAAAAATACAAAAGAAGCCTAGATGACGCTGGCATTTTCTTCTCATTTAGCCCTCCAAATTTGGAAGTAAATATTTTGAGAAGTTTCAATTTTTAAGTAAAACAATGTGGCTTCCAAAATGTTTCATTTGTGCAGATACTTAAGATTATTGAAACATAATATCTACTTTTTCACTTTTAAATGTCTTTTGTATTTTTATCTAAAAACATGTCATCAGACTGGGGCATAGTTCAGTGATAAAGCTTGTGTGCATGAATAAGGTCCTGGTTTCATCCCCAGCACAACACACACACACACACACACAAAAAAAAAAGCTAAGAATGTCTCATTTAATTTTTTTTAAAGTAATTTTGTTAAAGTAGTATCATGAACTTCTTTAACTAGTTTTGTTAAAGTAATATCATGGGGATTGAAATGAAGAAAATCATGTTACATGAATTTATGAATATGTTAAAATTAGTCCCACTATGGGCTTATTGTACAACTATAATGTAATTTTTAAAAGTATATTTAAAATTTAAGGCTAAACATCAGCATTTAAATATAGAATTTTAGAGTATTAAAGGAAAAAGTAACATCACAAATTTGTTATCAGTTTTTAAATAACTTTTGTTTCATATACTCTTCAAGATTTGGTTTTTGGTTTTGGTTTTTTTGGAGAATCCTTTATTTTTTATTTACTATATATGACTGCAGAAAATTTGGTTTCTAATTCAAAAGCAAACTAAACAGCTTTTAAGAGGAAAAATATAGATCAATTAAAAAAAAGAAAACAGCATTAATAATAAATAAGTTATTTACTAAGAACAAAGAAGTGATATGGGAATAACTCTCACAAAAAGAATATAATTTAATGCTAATCTAAGCAATTCTTGTACCAGATTGGTTTACGGTCAGTTTGTAACTGAAGACAGAGTTGAGGTCTGAATCAAGTTGGTATCTTGCTAAGAAATCCAAGGTGGAAGTTATCTTAAATATCCATTATATAAGGAATTGCTGCTAGTAATTTAACAGGTGACACCGCTTCTTATTTTCTTTTTCTGAATTATTAACAAACAAACAATGCTCCAGAAGCTCTGCTACTATAAGAATTAAACAAAAAATTTTACCACAGGGCTGAGAATGTAGCTCAGTGGTAGAGCGCTTGCCTGGCATATGTGATGCCTTGCCTGAATTTAATATCCAGTACCACCACCAAAAAAAAAAAAAAAAAGACTTGGAAAAAAAATTCCACTTCAGTATTTCAAAAAAATAACTTAAAGGGGTTGGTGTTGTTTCTCAGTGGTAGAGTGCTCACCTAGCATGTATGAGCACCACATAAAAATAAAATAAAAACATTGTGTCCATCCACCTAAAACTAAAAAATAAATATTTTTTTTTAAAAATAAGTAACTTAAAAACTCTGAATAGGCACCAAATAAGAACTATTTCTGTCAAAATTCACATAGCACCTCTTGGAACTACAGTCAAATGAGCATTTCAATAGTTACATCTCCAACATTCTAATTAATTACCCTAAGTTTAAATCCTGAAGATTAATTATAAATTTAAATACATTAGGACAATACCTTGAACTCAAAATATAATGAAAAATTAACGCAGGTGAGGTGAATAGCTATCTAAGTATATTTTATTCTAATACAGTATTTTAGAGGCTAACAATATCTTATTCATAGTAAACATTCTGAAACTAGCTCAATGAATGAGTATCTATATGTCACCCCCACACTTTTACAATACTCTCATCTGTGTAACTTGGTGTTGAGAAGGAGTTTACCAGACACACCTCTCTGGCAATGTTACTCAAAGCTTCATCTTCTGCAGAAAATCGATCTTTCACAGGTGTTCGTTTCCTTCCAGAACCAGGAGTCCCCATCTTGTGTTCTTAATAGCCTTCCAACTCTGTAAGTGATTTCACTGTGTTCAGCCCTGAAATAAAATAAATGCAGTAAGTTAGGATGTTTCCCTTTATGCAGTTTTAATGCCCATTTATACATTCAACTTTAACAGAAGATTTATATTTGTCTTTGGAAAAATTAGTCAATAACTACTTTTGCACACGATCAATTATTCCAGTAAATTTTAGAATATTTAAACTTAAATTAATTACTAAACCTCCTAACTTCACTATGATATTCACAACAACTATGAAAGTATATTAGCCTCAGAAAACGGAAGTCAGCAGCAATTCTGCCTAACAGTTTAAAATTAATACAACTATTTCTAAAATCTATTTCCATTCCTGAGTGAAAGGCATTTCAGAAAAGTCATTCAGCCTAAAGTTTCAGAAGAACATGTTCAAGAGGTTTTAATACCTTAAAATTACATAAAGATAACTTCTTATCTTTATGTAATCTAAGAAATTCTTGTACCAGATTGGTTTACGGTCATTTGTAACTGAAGACAGAGTTAAGGTCTGAATCAAAGTTGGTACCTTGCTAAGAAGGTAGCAAGGTGTAATTTAAGAAACAATGCCAATTAAATCATGACCACATAAAAAAACAAATGAAGGCTTGTTATTCAGTAATTAATAATAACCAACACTGTCCATGCAAAAAATATGTATCTGTTATTTTCAGTTACTATAGGGACTGAAGATAGAGCAGTGAACAAAACTGATGTAAACAAATGACTAAGTATACATATGTGGGCCAGGAACAATGGTCCACACCTGTAATCTCAGTGACTCAGGAAGCTGAGACAGGAGAATCAAAAGTTTGAGGCCAGGCCAGGCAATTTATGGAGCCCCTATCTCAAAATAAAAACTAAAAAGAGCTGGGGCTGTAACTCAGTGGTGCAGCACCCCGGGTTTGATCCCAGGACCACCAAAAATCATCCTCATCATCATCGTCATCATCACCACCTATAACTCTATCATAATTATCATTATTAAATAGACCCATTTTTACAGTTTTGCCATGTATATTTAAGTCTATGATCCATTTTCAGTTAACTTTGGTATTATGGTGTGAGTCAGGGATCCAACTTTATATTTCTGCATGTGAACATGTATTTATCCTGGCACTATTTTTTGAAGACTTTATTCTTGCCCTATTGAATTGTCTTGCCATCTTTTTTGACAATACTGGAGACTGAACCCAGGGGCACTGTACCCCTGAGCTAAATCCAGCCCTTTCTATTTTTCATTTTGAGACAGAGTCTCCATAAGTTACCTGGGCTGGCCTTGAATTTACAGTCTTTCCTGCCTCAGCCACAAGTAACTGGGATTATAGCTATGCACCACATGCCCAGCTTGTCTGCCACCCTTATTGAAAATCAGCTGACCAGAGAAGTAAGGGCTTATAATTCAGCAGAATGGCACACACCTGTAATCCCAGCTACTCAGGAGGCTCAGGCAGTAGAAGCACAAATTTGGGACCAGCAACTTAGAGGCACCCTGTGTCAAAATACAAAATAAAGAAAAGGGTTGGGATACAGCTCAGTGGTAGAGTACCCCTTGGTTCAAACCCCAGTACTTTAAAAAAAAAAAAGGGGGGGCAGATATTTTTTATTTGTAGACATCTTTTTTTGTGTGTGTACCAGTTTTGTACTCAGGTCACTTAACCACTGAGCCATATCCACAGCCCTTTTTTGTATTTTATTTACAGACAAGGTCTAACTAAGTTGCTGAGATTGGCTTTGAACTCAGAATCCTCCTGCCTCAGCCTCCCAAGCCACTGGAATTATGCATTACTGTGCCTGGCTAAGACACCAATTTTTATTTTATTAATCTGTATGTGTATTTTTATGCCATATCACATCATCTTGATTACTGTGGCTTTGCAATAAGTTTTAAAATTGGAAAAAGGAGTCCTCAATTTTTTCTTGTTTAAGACTGATTATTTTGGATCCCTTACATTTCCATATAAATTTTGAATCAGTTTGTCATTTTATTTGCGGGGGGGGGGGGGGGGGGGGGGGTAAATGGTTGAAAAAGAAAAAAGAAGGTAATCAGGATTACAAAGCAGTTACACTGAATCAATAGACCAATCTGAAGACAACTGCCATCTTAATAATATTAAGACTCCAATTCATAAAAATAGGATTCTTTCCAATTACTTAGGTCTTCTTTAATTTCATTCCACCATATTTCATGTTTTCAATGTGCAGGTATCTCATACATGGAAACTGGAGCAGAAAAAGGGAAAGAAGGCTGTAGGTGGGGGGGAAGTGGTGGAGTAGGAGAATGAGGAGGAGGGAGGGAGGAAGGAAGGGAAAGGGGAAGAAATATGAAATGAATTTAATAAAAATCATGTTATATAACATATAAATGTGCCAAAAGGAATTTCACCTTTATGTATATGTAGAAAGTACCAATGAAAAATAAATAAAGGAGCTGGGTGTGGTGATGCACATCTGTAATCCCAACAGCTCAGGAGGCTGAGGCGGGAGGATTTCGAGTTCAAAGCCAGTCTCAGCAACTTATCGAAGCCCTAAGTAACTCAATGAGATCCTATTTCTAAAATATAAATAAGGGCTGGGGATGTGACTCAGTGGTTAAGTGCCCCTGGGTTCAATCCCCAGTACCATCCATAAATAAATAAATAAATGGAAGATCAGTAGATAGAAGAGGAAGAAAAAGAGGAGGGAAGAGGGTAAAAGGGGACGGTGACTGAAATCAAATTCCTTGCAAGTATGATTTTGTCAAAATGAATCCAACTATAATTATAATACTCTAATAAAAATTTAAAAATTTAAAAAATAAAAATAACCATAAACATTTAAAAAAAATTTTTAAATAAAGGTTGGGGATGTAGCTCTGTGGTAGCATGCTTGTCTAGCAAGTATAAAGCTCTGAGTTCAATCCCCAGTAATGCAAAAAATGTTTTTGTTTTTGTTTTTTGTTTTGGGGCAAGGTAAAGCTTTACTTGTGCCAGAAGGGCGTACTAGGGAGCAAAAAATGTTTAAAAGTAAAAAAAAAAAAGTCTCTGGGAATGGTGGTACATGCCCATGATTCCAGCAACCCAGGAGGCTGAGGCAGGAAGATCAAAAATTCAAGGACAGCCTCAGCAACTAAGTGATTCCAACAGCAACTCAAAGAGACCCTGTCTCAAAATACAACATAAAAACGGCTGAGGATGTAGCTCAGTGGTAGAGCACCCCTGGGTGCAATCTCTAGTACCAAAAAACAAAACAAACTTGTAGATCACAAAAAATGAAATTGGCAAGACCAGGAGGGCAATGACTAGACAGATAAATAGACAGACAGATAGATAAAAAGATAAATATAGATATCATTATTCATGACAAAAAAAAAAAAAACACATCTAAAACTTAAATTTTTTCTATCTTTAGTCCTATAATGCTTGAATCACTTAGACCAAATACTTAATTTAAAAAAAAATAGCTACGACACATATGCTTGCTAAACGTATTGTTTGTTATCAGACATAGATGATTTAAACCATTCACAGGAAAATAAGTGTGCCTCTGCAGAAAGTATACTCTTTAACTTTAAAATAGTCAAGATTGCTCCAAGCTGTTAAAATGTTTCTACTTGAAAAGTGGGACTGTAGAAATAACAACAAAGTGTTCAGAGCAATTTAAAAAATTAAACATATTTCCTAAAGCAGTAAAAATATATAAAAACTAGTTAAAATTCTGATGTTCATAATAAAGGTATATATAGGTTTCAAAGTAAAAACAACAGAAAAAGTTGAGCTATGATTCTTTAATTGGGGTAGGGTGGGAGGTGGATAATATTCTACCTCTGAAAAAATAAAAACATTTTGATATGCACCCTAAGGCTTTTCCCAACTGCTTAACCTCTTCTTCTAGGAGGGAAAAGCTGAGACAGGGAAAGAATAATAGGAATAAACCAAATAATAGCATTAAGGAAGAAAAGAAAAACACTACTATTTTATTTTTCCTCCTCACACTGAATCCTAAATATACCATCATCATAAAATGCTACAATACCAATTTTTGAGGACAAGGAGAAACTATATTTCCTGGAGCCACAACCTAATCTTAAACAAAAGAAAGGGAAACCATCTGCAGGCTTGTGTCTATAAATTAAGTCTGCATGCTGAATTCTTCAAACAACTTTGACTGTAATATAGCAGTTAAATACACTAATGTGAACCTTGGTCAAAGGGTGGAACACTAAGTTCCTTAACAGCTTTCTAGTTTAAGAAGTGACATAGCTAAAGAACTATAAACTCAAGTGTTTCATTCACTAAATATAGAAAACATTAAGGTTTTCATGAGGCACCACATGACCCAGGGACACAACTATGCTAGGAGACAGCATCTGGTAACAACTAAGAGTTTAAAGCAAAAACTACATGGTACTCTATACTTTTGTGGAAAAAACAGAATAAGAATTTGAGAAGAAGCTAATTTATCTGAACTCAAAATAATCCTGTAAAACAATCTATCATTCCAAAAGTCCAAGAGTTCACATTTGTGATCCCAGTGACAAGTGTGAAGGTGTCTGAATTGGAAGGCTATTTCAAATTATGGTATGGCCTCCCTGTGTCAGTAAGAGTAATGATTTTTCCCTTGTTGTAAAACATTCCACTGATCCCTGGCAAACACTCTCAAATAACTAGAATATAACATCAGTGCTGTGACAATTCTTTGCTCTCCTTGTACATCTCTTTATAAAAACTTGCTCAGTTTTCCCTAATCATCCTCTTTCCAAAACAATAAATAAATAAAATAGCCAAAAACCTAGATCCTGGGATACACCCTAAGCAGATTTCCAGCCCCAAAAGAGCCTTAATCTTATGAAGACAAATGTCCTTTATAATCCCCTCTTCTGTGGTTGCCACTTTTCCTAAACCACAAGCCTTCCTGACTTGCAGCAGGGCCAGGCCAGATTACAGATATGTGGTAGGTTCTGTCAGATGAGCTTTGACAAGGCCTCAAAATAGATCCCGGGCACCAGCCAGGGAAACTGCCACTCACAAGTTCCAACTTCATCATACTTGAACTTCTCAGCACTTAACTTTTTTTCTTTAGTCTCTCTCATTTAAGAGGACAAAGGATCTTAAACCTCCTCCTGGCCATTAGTGAACTTTTATGTTAATCAAAATTTAAAAACTGGACCTCCCTTATTCTGCTTACAAACGCTTTGCAGAATAAAAACTGAATCTGAAGGTCTGGGGATGCAGCTCAGTAGTAGAACACTTGCCTAGCATGTGTGAAGCCCCAGGTTCAACTCCTAGCACCACCACAACAAAAGAATCTGTACCTTCTTCCTGCCGTGAAAAATCAATCCATCAAAAACACTATGAATTACAAAGAGATTTTTCAGATCCCAAGCTCCAAAGAAGTTGGTTTTTTTGTTTGTTTTGGTTTGGTTTGGGTTTTTTGATACTGGGGATTGAATTCAGGGGCACTCAACCACTGAGACATCTCCCCATCCCTATTTTGTATTTTATTTAGAGACAGGGTCTCACTGAGTGGTTGAGCACCTCACTTAGCTAAGATTGGCTTTGAACTCGTGATCCTCCTGCCTCAGCCTCCCAAGCTGCTGGGATTACAGGCAATGTGCCACCGAGCCCAGCTTCCACAGAATCTATTTGTATTTTTATTACAAACAGATTAGGATGCAGAATGTAAAGGAAGAAGTCAAACTATTTATTTCTCTATTAATATTAATTATTATTATTTATTATTAACTATTATAATTATTAATAATTATAATTATTAACTATTAATATTAACTGTTAATAATTATAATTATTAACTATTAATATTAGCAGACTTCAACAGTACAAAAAATTAAATAGACTATATACTTTTCTTTTTTTCAGTACTGGTGTTTGAACCCAGGGGCGGTCTACTACTGAGCTACATTCCCAGTCCATTTTAAATTTTGTTTTGAGACAGGGTCTTCCTAAATTGTTGAGACTGGCCTTGAACTTGCAAGCCTCCTGCCTCAGCTCCCAGAGTGGCTCAGATTATAGGCTTGGGCTATCAAGCCCAGCAATAAGTCCAGCATATATACAATGTTATTAATTGACATAAAACATAAAATTCTGAAACAACTGAAGAAGATGTAGCCACTTAACTATTACCAAATATAAATGGTTTGTATGTGAAAATACCAGTCTTCAAACTACCGTGTTTCTAATTGAAACAAATGAAATTAAGCATCTGATACTCTAATATGTCTTAAATCACCTTATAAAATACATTTGCAGTTTTTTTAATGAAAAAATGGGTAGAGAATACAAAGTAATTAAGAAGTCTTTTCTTCTACAAGCCTATATAGTCCAATATAGGATTTAAATAAATTTTTAAATTTTCACAACTTAAGTCCCAAACTCCCAGTCATACATTCAAATATACACTATATATACATACTTAAAAACTAGAGCCAAGACTTGTTTTACAAGTTTTTCATTATAGTAGTGCTTGTAGTAGTCTAAAAACAATCTAAATGTCTGTTAGTAGGGAATGGTAAATTATGGAAAATGAATAAATCAGGATCCATCTACACTAAGCAGGACATCCAATCTTTAGAAAAAATGAGGTGAATATATACGTTCATCATATAAATATATATGTATGGGAGGGTTCCAAGATACATCAAGGATTAGAATGAAAGGTACAGGATATTTCTCCTAAACGTATGCTTGTATACATATAATAAAAAATTGAGAAGACACACAAAAACCATTAGCAATGCTTGCTTGGATTAGGAGGTAGGGGTAAGGAAAACCTAGGAGTTTGTGGCAGAAAGGAAACTTACATTTTCTTTTTAAATATTTTATCAATTTTTAAAAATCCCACAAGTTCTACTAAACCCATGAAATCAGCATTATCCTATATATGCCATTTTCCCTCTTCCTAACCATCTCTACTTTTACCTATTGCTTTGTGTATCACTAGAGTAAAACAAATGTATACATATGTAGCAAGTATCAGAGACTATCCAAGAAGTAGAATTCTCTTGGTTCCCCTAACTCCACCAAAATCAATAAATAATAGAACAAATGAAAGAGTATAGCATACAATAAACCCAGTTTTTATCCTAGTATCGCATTCCTTTTAAGTCTAGCCTAATTTATTTCAAGTTTTTAAAAGTGGAAGTGCAAAGTGCAACACTAAAAAAAAAAATCACTTCCAAAGATATCCTATCTATTATCTTAGAAGGGAAAATGGAGAAAAGAATGAAGTAGATTACTCACAAGGTAAATTTTGCTCAATTCCTTCCTTTAAAAGTTTTAAAAGCTCAGTTTTGAAAGATGGTCATAGAGCCTAATCTTTATTTGCAAACTGGAAAAGTATATTACATTTTTTTTTAGTCATGGAATCATCCCTCTATTCAGATTCTCCAGAGAGAAAGTGACTACCTAAAAGGAAAAGGCTATGAAATGGTTTCTATTTTGTAGGTGCAATAGATAGTGCTCCTATGTTAAGGACAAGAATTTTACTTCCTTCTCAATGATCCTCATCAACATTCCCAGCACACTGCAAGAAGAATTTTTTTCCCTCTACACCATGAACTGTGTTCTTTACACTAGGACCAGGATAAACAATTCACAGAGCTTTGCAAGAAAGTGCGCCCTCCCTCTTGCTAAATTCATTTCTAGTAAAAATTTGTTTTTAAGAGATACATTGCCAAATATATTTTGCATATCTCTTTTTTCCTTCATTATTGAGATGCTTAAATTTTGACCTAAGAAGAATTCACTTGCATATTTGCCCACCAAGGCTGTCAGTTATGGTGGTTTCCACAAGGGATTTTCCAAAAGGGAATCTCTATTCGAAAGGAACTGAAACTCTTAAGTCACTTTCAGCTGGACAAAAATCAAAAGCAACATTAGAGAATACTGAAAATAAGAATACATAAAGGGGGGCTGGGGATGTGGCTCAAGCGGTAGCACGCTCGCCTGGCATGCGTGCGGCCCGGATACAAAACAAAGATGTTGTGTCCACCGAAAACTAAAAAAAATAAATAAATATTAAAATTCTCAAAAAAAAATACATAAAGGTAAAAAAGGATGCCAAAGAATTAAAGAAATTTTGTAAGTAAGACCAATTAGATAAGTTTGGTATTACTTTAAAAAAATAACTAATTGAAGGTCTTCATGAGTGAAAAATAAAACAAGCTGAATCCCCCCTCCCAAAAAAAGGAAAAGAAAAACATGGTTAAAAGTATCAAGACCTCTGTGATTCAAAGTTATTTTGCTTAACAACATTTTGAAAGCCAAAAATGATCAAATTACATTTCAGCAATAAAAAGTTATTTCTAGTTTAATATCAATCCATTCCAAAAATAAATCACAAATTCAATACACACTTTCTTCTGTAACAAAACTTAATTAACAGTATAGTCTCATTCTATATTTTTAAGGATAGAATGGCAAAATGGGTAAGGCATTCCACTCAAAAGTCTATTTTGTATAATGCAAATTCTTTCAGTTAACTTTTTCATACCTTAGTGATGGTAGTTCTCCTTGCCAGGGTCATTTATTTTGCTTCTACACCCCTTCATTTATCTTGCCACATCTAGTCCAAAAAGAAAAAAAAAAAAAAATGGGCAAAATCACAACAATCCACTTAGTAATTAAAGCATTTTGCAAAATTTCAATTGTCATTTTCTTAGCATACTTTATGACAAAAACCATTCAGCAACAAACCTAACACTTCCTATAAAATAAGTAAAGGCATCTAATTAAACAAGCAGAAACAAACTTAGTTTTCCTCTATTTCACTGTTAAGATCCATATCAGTGATTCACAAGGTGAGTGATCTAACTTCCTATATGAATCACACTTTCCAAAATTCTTATTCTATACAAGTATAGTAGGTCATCATCTCTGTATTTGTTAAACAGAGCATGACATTGGTGAAACGGGGTTTTACTTCAAGAATTTCAAACCGTGGCATACTTGGAAGTTCCTGCCAACTAACTTTACCTGCAACATTTTGCACTCTCCAACAACTGCAGCTTTTCATATAGATTATCACCAAATAAAGTATTATTTTGAAAAAAATATTTCTTTAAACACTGATTAAGAACTTACTCATCCCTACCCTCCTCTCCATCTCTCAGTTCCACTACTACATCCACATTCTCTTCTCAATGTGATAACATAAAAATTAACAGCAATTCTGTCATCCTTACATACTGCTTTTAGTCAATTAAATTACAGTTTTTCTGTTTGTGGCAGAAATGCTGAGTCATTAAAAGAAAACAAGCTATAAACAATTAAAATTTAGGCTACAGCTTTCCCCCAGCCGTGTCTCAGAAAGCTGATATTTGTAACTCCCACGGTATAAAAAATACTGCAAACACTTGAATCTTTTTCTCCCCAAGAAAAGGAAGGGGGCTTCTTCTGGCTGGATATCCACAGAAAAAGGAAGCCAGGACTGACTGCAACTGTATAACTCAACAATCTGGGTGTGAATAATGCCCCATATTAGTCAAGCATTAACCCTGACCCACCTAGCTAGCTCCTGTTAGCCCGCGCTTCAGTTCAGGTCAAAAGAGCAAAGAGAAAAAAAATTCCATAAAAATGCTACGCCGTCCATCGGCCTGACACCGTTCCCGGGAGTGCTTCTCCCGGGACCGAAACCCTGAGTGTGACGTCGGGAACAGAAGGAGCTGCGGACACCCGTGTCAGAGGAGCAGCCGTCCAATTTAATTTCTCCCACAACTGGAATAACACCTTCCCACCCCGCGGAGGGAGGGTGCGCGACAGAAGATGCCCGAGATCTCGGCAGTCAAGCGGCGACCGGGCCCAGGAGCTGGGCAGTCCCAGGGTAGCCCGGCCCCCAACAGGGGTCGGCGGCGGCGCGGATCCTCTGGGCTGCGGAGGCCGGGAAGAGGGGCCTCCCAGCTCCCTGCTCACACTAAGCGGGCGGGAGGAGCGGCCCTTACCTGCCTCTTGGGCGGGCTGTGGCTGCGGCGCCGCCTGGGAAGGGCCGGAGCGCGGCTGGCCGGCCCGGCACCCGCCCGGCACAGCGACGAAGGGCGAGGGTCGCTGCGGCCAGAGTCGGTCCCGGGTTCCCAGCCAGGAGGGCCGAGCTGAAAGCGGTGGCTCCCAGCACCGGCGGCCGATCTATCAAGCTGGTGCGCCCTCAGCGCGGCGGCTGAGACAGCGGGAACCGGCCCCGGGATGAGCCGCAGCCCCAGCGGCAGGCGGAGGCGGCCAAGGAGGGGCGGGGCCACGGGGTCACCGACCCGCTCACCCGGAAGTAGTTGTGGCCAGGACGGCCCGCGAGCGCCGCGCGCTGCGGCCGGACTAAGCCTCGGCGAGCCAAGTACCCGAGGCTGACGGTAGAGATGTCCCAGGCAGCAGTGTGCCTGCTTCCCCACTCCGCCACCGCGAGCCACTGGGGTGGCGCGGGAGGGAAGAAGGAAGGGCGGGGAGCACGGCCTCCGGTAAGGCGGGGCCTGAGCCACCGGTGGGGCGGAGGCCCAGGGCTCTTCGAGGCAGGCGTATCCCCTGACCCCGGACAGGGACTGACTGATAGGCGAATTGATACGTGTGCTGGCTCACGGTTGCACCTGCCGGGGTCGCCTCTAAACCGCCTGACTTTGTGGGCTTGGGTAAGTGGGCGGGAGTGGCGCTCTGGCTGTAGGAAGCCAAAGAGTGCGGATGGGCGTGGTTGAAACGCTGCAAGCCATATTTACAAAATGGAATTGCATTATTTTAAAATGATTTCTAGAGAAGAATGCTTGGCGGAGTGAGGTGAAAGGAAGAGTTTAGAGTCTGTTAAAAATCGGATAACCGGACGCGATGGTGCGCACCTGTAGTCCCGGAGCCTGTGAATTTCAGGCCAGCTTGGGAATCAACAAGACCCAGTATTCAGGTGGAAAAAATAAAATAAAATCTGACAGACGCGGACCTGTCAGTCATTCATTCCAGAAGTATCTGTCGAGGCACACCAGGTCGAAAGCACTGGGAAAGACCAGGCTCTGCTCTTGGGAATCTTGCTTTCTAGTGAGATAGATACACTGATGTAGATAAACCAGGTGATGACAGCTTGTAAATACGACTCTGCAAGAAACTGTGATGAGAAACATTTTATGGACAAGGCCTTTGGCTGGAGAAGATCCTCTGAGAGGAAGTGATGGTTTAGCAGCCTCCTGATGAAAAAGGCAGGAAATGCGCATACACATAACATATATAGGGACTGCAGGTTCCAGAACTCTCCGAATAAGCTCAAAGATTCCACGTGAAGATCCTAATTGTAGCCCGTGCAGTGGTGCACTCCTGTAATCCCAGCAGCTGGGAGACTGAGGCAATAGGATCACAAGTTCAAAGCCAACTTCAGCAATTTAGTGAGGCCCTAAGCAATTCAGTGAGACCCGTTTCTATATATTAAAAAGGGCTGGGGATGTTTAGTGGTTAAGTGCCCCTGAGTTCAATCCCAGTACCCGCCCTCCAAAACAAAACAAAACCCTCTGCAATTAGAAAGCTTGCGCACCCTTACAGTTCTTGGGTGCTGCCACTATGACACTAATATTGGAGGTTCAAGAGACACAGAAAAATATATCCATCAGCCTTGGGAGACAAATTCTATAACCTTTCGCTGATTCCGTTCCATGTCATTCTTTTTATTGGACTCATGAGTAAACATGAAAACTGATTTTTACCTGCTCTCTGTAACAGGCTGTACTGTTATCTGAATAAAAGGATTAATGACATGTCATCTTTTGTTAAATCAGTTGAAGACAAAATAAAAACCCTACTTGCAAGGAAGAGGATCTAATCAAATATTAATGTGGTTCCAAAATAATACCAATAAATCCAAATATGAACTGTGTGATTAATGGAAAGATTGAATAATATTAGAGTTAGATTCTCTTGCCCTTTTCATTTTACTGCTTAGCCAATTATTTTGACTCATGACAAACTAAATATTTTGCAGTGTCATTTTGGAAAAACTGAGGGAGCTAAACTTATTGAGTATACACTTCTTACACAGAATTGTGTAAGTTGCTTAAATATCTTCTCCAGTACTAGGACTAACCTTGAGATATAGGTATTATTATATCCATTTTAGTTACAAAGACATTGAGGTTCAGAGACATTGTGACTTCCCTAAGGTAACAAAACTAATATCTGGAAAAGCCAGAATTTGAGCTCAGGTTTTTCTTGCCCTAATTTCCCCCTTTCTTCACACCATACTGCTTTGCTGCTTTAATTGTTTGTTTGTTTCAAAAAAGGATCTTGCTCTGTTGTTTAGATTAGCCCCGAATTCCTGGGATCTATCATTTCTGTCTTCTGAGTACCTGGGACTACAGGCCACCAAACCTGGCTTATTTTAATAGTTAAAAGGGAAAGATAAGTGTCCAGCCAAGCAGAATTCTATATTGGTTCGGGGATTTTTACTATGAAAATGTACTTTAAGGTAGAGTGTTATGGAGGAACTTCTCTGTGTTTTTACTTCTCCCTCACAATTTACTGTCTGTTTGGCAACAAGAAAATGAAAACTGTTCCACTTGTTGTAAGAGTTCATCGTGTCATATGATTTGAGTGCTGCCAAGAATGCTGTAAAGTGTGACACTAACATTTTGTCATTGCAAGGGGATTCTGACTAAATGTATAACTCTGAATTATATCATGGGCAGTCTCTCCCTGCGTGTTAACCATTTCACCAGAAAATATGTGCTCTCAGATCTTTATGGAATAGTCTGAGATGTGTATACCCCCAGGAGTGTATGGGCTGGCTGCTCTGAGGACTTATTAATAGATAAAGGAAATTTTTGAAAGTGTCTATGTAGTTCTGGGAATGAGGTGGTAGAATTTGTATATTTTTCTTCCTTTATAACCAATCTTTTATATTTTTCTTTGATGGCAATAAATGTTTCCTTTCTTAAGAGCAAATAATCATTGTTGTGGTTTTCACAAAATTGTCTTTCACAAACAATATTTTTGTCTCTCTAGACATCTTTGGAAACTTTGGTTTAAACATTAAAAATAGGATGCCAGGGGCTGGGGTTGTGGCTCGGTGGTACAGAGCTTGCCACACGTGTGGGAGACACTGGTTTTGATTCTCTGCCCTGCGTATAAATAAATGAATAAAATAAAGGTCCATTAACAACTAAAAAAATTTTTTTAAAATAGGTTGCTACTTTTGCAAGTATAATTTTATGTGTCTGTGTATACATGTATGTTAATGTGTTGGGAGCACTTATTAATTTTGGATAGCTCCTTAAAAGGCTATCTGAACTTGGCAATATAACTGCCTTACACTATGTGTAAGTTCTCTTTCTAAAATTTCCTGTCTATATTTACTATTTTCTCTTGCTGTCATCTCTCTCTCTCTCTCTCTCTCTCTCTCTCTCTCTCTCTCTCTTTCTTCTATGTGCCATTCACCCAATTGTCCCTGTTGGTACCATCTTACATAACTATAATGATCTGGGCGTTTGGTGGTTGTTGTATTTGTTTTGTCTTCTTGCTGTATTGGAGACTGAACCCAGGAGCACTCTATCACTGAGTTACATTCCCAACCCTTTTTTTTATTTTGAGACAGTCTCTCTAAGTTGCTGAGAATGGTGTTAAATTTTTGTTTCTCCTTCCTCAGCTTTCCAAATTAAAACTTAGGAAACTGACATCTTATTATCTTCTTCAGGTGTTTAGTTTCTTTTTATGTTTCATAACATCAAAAGGTTGCCATTCTGGAAACAACTCTTTTATTATTTGATTTGGTTCTTCTCCTATTTCTTAATTAGCAAATATTAATACTTAATAAGTTTGCTAAGGTGCTCAACTCAAATTACAAGTTTATTTGAAAAGTCTGTGGGACAACACAATTGAAAGTGATTGATTTGTAAGGCTTACTGTTTCATATCACCCTGACCTAAACCCATTTATACAACTGTGTATGTATGTATTTTAGTACAATCTCTGACCACTGAAATATTTTCAAAGAGATTCTTATTAAAATTTTTTACAGGAAAAAGAAAACTCCTCACTTGACTGGGAGAAAAATATTTCTAAACACCTAACTATCCAAATGAGAATAATCTGTTCGGTTAGGATTCAGAATCTCACTTGTAGCTAATTCTGGCTCTGCATGGATTATCCTAGCCAGGGCAGCTCACTCTTCACTCAGAGCAGGGGTGGGGGGGGAGGTGTAAATTACTTTCTTTGGTCTTGGCAGTAGGTTGATGAGAGGGGAGAATTTATATTTTAGGTATCAATTATGTATGCATGCTTCATCAGAGATAATCAAGTGAGGGCTCCTCTGCATTATATACTTATAAATGAGTAATAAAACATCCTTTATATTATGGCTCATTTATAGCAAACTATTATTCATTTGCTGTATACTGGCACCTAGTTAGGCACTAGAAACACAGGGACAAAATAGGATTTCTGCCTTAAGGAGGTAGAATTCCCAAGTTTTGTTTCTTTCTGACAGAAATTGGAGATCAAGGTGTTGCAGGGTTGGTTTCTCCTGAGGCCTCTCTCCTTGGCTTGCAGTTTAGCCACCTTCTGTGTCCTCTGTCTTCCCTTCATACCCTGAATCCTTGGTATCTGTGTTATATATATATATATATATGTTATATATATATATATATATATATATATATATACACACATATATATATATATAATTTATATATTATATATAATATATTTAATATTATATATATATATATATATATGTATATATTAAATAAGCTCTTATTGTGTACCAGACACTTCCTAAATGTTAGGGATACAATGGGAAGAAAAAAGAGTGGGATTCTTTCTCTCAAGAGACTTTCTGATAAGGGAATCAATCTCACAGGAGTAACTTCATAATACACCAGGTATTACTAAGGATGATATGTACTGCCATAAGGACACAAAAGATGTGGGACTTAACCCAATATGGGGTGTCAGAAATAGTCCTTAGAATAGATACTTCCCATCAGGATTTAAAAGTGCCTGAGAGTAAATTAGAGGCAGATGTGGGATTATGCTGAAAAGAGCATGTAGACATCATGATGGAACCAGCAGAATCCCAGGGATCAAAAGAAAGAGACAGGGCTGGGATTGTGGCTCAGCAGTGGAGTGCTCACCTAGCATGTATGAGGCCCTGGATTTGATCCTCAGCTCCACATAAAAATAAAATAAAAGATATTGTGTCCAACTACAACTAAAAAAAATAAATATTTTTTTTAAAAAAGAAAGAAAGAGACAATGTGATATTTCATGGCTTACAGGCTAAGTTATCCTGCTGAACATGGTGGTACACACCTTTAATCCCAGCAACTCAAGAGGCTGAGGCAGGAAGATTGCAAGTTTAGGGTAGCAAGACTGGGGGTGGGGGGGAGGAAGCATCTAAGTGAAGGTCTACCAGGCAGGATGTTAGAGGCTGTGGTAAAGATTCTTATCTTCTGAACTCAATGCAAACCAGTTGAAGAATTTTTAGTGAGAGTGGCATGATCTGATCATGTGTATTTTCAAAATATTACTCTGGCTTCAGAACAATAAAAAAGAATTCAGTCTTTAAATAAATGTGTCCTGAAGATCTACTTTGAGCCAGAAACTATTCTGCATACTAAGAACACATGCAGTGGACAACAAATTTCCTATCTTTGAGCACCTTATGTACAGATAATATATAAAAAGTACATAAGATGATAGTGTTATAAAGAATATTAGAAAAGGGTGAGAATGAAATAATGGGGTGGGCTTGCTATTTTATTAGCTTGAGCCATATGAAATTTTTGTGTTTTTTTGTATTGTTTTGTTTTGTTTTTGAAAAGGAATCCCACTACATTGCCCAAACTGTTCTCAAACTCCTGGGCTCAAGTGATACTACCATCTCAGCTTCTCAAATGGTACTATAGGTACATGCCACCCTTCCCAGCTTAATTTTTAAATTATTTTTAACTCAAAATAACATTAAGAGTTATATTATCCAACCCTGTGTGTGGAATGAGGATCATATGATTCAACATAATACTTGAAGAGTCAGAGAAGACCTCTAACGAGGTGATGTAAAGAGAGGCAAGCCATGTGAATAATTGGAGGACAGAGCATCCCAAGCAAAGGAACAGTAAATGCAAAGGTCCTAAAGCAAAAATGTGCATGCCATATTTGAGGAGCAACAAGGAGGCCAATGTGGCTGAAAAGTGATGGACAAGAAAGAAGAATGATGATTAGGACCCAATCATGCCATCATAGGAACTTGGCTTTCCTCTTTGAATAATGTAAGCCATTTTGAGCAGTAGTAGAATCTTAAGTGATGTTTAGAGGTTATCACTGTACAATTCTTTCAACTTTACTGCACTCTTGAAATTTTTACCAATAAAATGATGTGAGTGTTTTAACCTCTGTGCTGTAAGTAGACTTTTGGGGGAGGAAGAATGAGAGTAGGAAGACCAGTTAGGCTATTGCAATGACTCAGGTAGCAATAGAGAAGTGGTTAGACTTTGAATAAATTTTGAGTAGAGAACCAACAAAATTTGGTTATAGAATGGATTTGAGATGTGAGAAAAAGAATAATAGATAGCATAGGTTTTAGATTTAAGCAACTGGAAGAATTACTTGCCATCAACTGAAGTTTGGAAAATAGGGCAGCTCTAGAAGATTTGGAAGAAGACTTGAACAAGGTGAGTTTGAGATGCCTATTAGACATCTAAACAGAGATACAAGTCAGTAATTCAGAGAAACCAGGTAGGAAATACAAATGTATGAATCATCCACCTAAAGATTAGGAGTGCAAGCACCAATGGCTTGACAATAAACCCCTGAGAGAGTTTGGTCTAAAGTCTTTTATTCATGTTTTTGTTATAAGTTGGTTTTGTTTGCAAATATCAATTACTTTATATTGCCATTCAGAATTTTTTGTATTCATTATTGTCTACAGTTCACTTGTGTTCTAAAGGGCTTCTGTTTTTTGAGATTTTTTTCAATGTTGGTCTTGCCTTCCCAAGCAGATTCCATGCTTTTAAGGAAAAAAAAAATATTTTATGTCATACACTCCACAATACCATGTCCCTAGAAGACATTTATATTGTTCATAGAATAAAATAAACTATTTGAATATAGAGGTTTACATTTATTTTCATAAAGTATCAATTTTCTTATAAATATTTAGACACTGCTAACTGTCTTATGAAAATAAGGATAGAATTAGAACTTTCAATCTCTTGCAGCTCATGCTCATCTCAAGTCAGACAAATAAAAGCTAGCCTTTTGCAGCTAATAAATGGCCAGCTCTCCTCCATATTGGCTTTATTCTTAGACTTCATGTGATAGCAAGACAGTTCTTTTTTTTTAAGTTTTGAAAAGGAATCCCACTACATTTTTATTTATTTGTATGTGTGGGGCTGAGAATCAACCCAGTTCCTCACACATGCTAGGTGAGTGCTCCACCACTGAGCCACAACCCCAGCCCAGCAAGACAGTTCTTAATAATGAATTTTATCTGTACTCTGAGTTCAGCAATAAGGAGATCCTTCCCAGTGGATTTGCTGAACCAGTATGGGTTAACCCACCCCACTCCCTCCTTTAGCAGGTTATCCTGGCTATAAAATTCTGTGCTGTTACTGGTCAAATCTGACATATGCTTCTTCTCCAGGTCACCCAAGAAGCATGAACTATTATAGGACAGGAGTGGCTCCCCAGGGGGTACAAAAGGGTTACTGTCACTCAAATGAGAAAATAAATACTGAAGGGCAAAAAACAATACCTACCTACTATGCCAAGTAACTCAAAACCTAAGCACTGTTTCTTCCTTAGTCTTTTAGAAGAAACTAGTAATGCCATGGCACTCATGTTGAATTTCTCCCAATTTCATGCCCAATACTGCAGTTTTCCCTGAATCATCAGGCTGTCACAGATTCCATTGTCATTAATGAATGAACATCACAAAAAGTAAATGCACAAGTATAAAAGTTACCCAGCTGGAAGGGTCAGAATTTCAGCACATTGCTTTTCTGGATACTCCCACCTGGTATTACAGGTTGTTTCTTGTCCTTATAATTCTTTCCTATTATCAGTTTGCCTGAAACATATTCTTTGCCCTCAGTGCCTTGGGGGCAAGGTGGCTGCTAACTAACAGGCCTGGGAAAGACTGCAAAAGCAAAAGACTGTGAATCAGCTCAAGTACATCTTCTGCTAGAAGGACATTTACAGTGTAAAATCTGTAAATGAAAATGTACAGATGTGTCTGTTTTTTCTTCCACCTCTTTTCAGTTTCACTATTTCCTTCCCTTTTTATACTAAGATAGTTTTTCCACATGACCTTTGACCTACTTAATATAACATTTTTTAACATTTAAATTAAATATTTGCCGCAGAATATGGATAGCTTTGGTATACAGAGGATGTTTATATTTCTGGAATTTGGGATGGCTCCTCTAGTTTGCTGCTTCCCTGGACACCAAACATTACACTCTCTGTTCTAGTATGTGCTTCAAATCAGTCATAAGATTGGCAGAATATCAAACCAAACTAAATGAGTAGTTGTTGAAATTACTCTCACATCCTGGAGCCGTACACGCCATGGAGTAGCCAGCTTTTATTAGCAAACACAATTCTGACGAGAATCACTGCACTGTGGTCCTGTTCATCAGAATTAAGTGTTATGGAAATTAGGTTTGGGTGTGGTTACTTTAGACCACTACTGGATTCAATCCCCAATATCTTAAAAAATAAAGTTATAATAATGAAATGATCATGAAATATAACAAAATCTCTATTAAAGGAGATGGATTCATTTGTAAATGAAAAATGGTTTGGGGTTGGGGTTGTAGTTCAGTGGTAGAGCACTTGCCCAGCATGTGGAGGCACTGGGTTCAATTCTCAACACTGCATATAAATAAATACAATAAAGCTCCATCGAAAACTAAAAAAATCTCTTAAATATGGTTTATATCACTGCTATGGTCTATTTGTATCCCTTCAAAACTCATATGTTGAAACCCTAACACCAACCAACAGATGTTATTAAATGGAGCCTTTGGGAGGTGATTAGCAGGAAACCTCTTTGGGGGTGGGAAGGAACCTATAAAAGAGACCTAAAACAGACCTCTTACCATGTAAGATTAGAGTAAGAAAACAGTTGTTTTATTAGGAAGTGGATCCTCACCAGACACCTAATTTGCTGACACCTCGATCTTGGACATCCCTGCTTCCAGAATTGTGAAAAATAAATTTATTTTCTCTATAAACCACTCAGTCTATCATATTTTGCAATAACAGCCCAAATGGACTAACACAATTACCAACACTACCAGAGTCTAACTATGCAAATAATATAACTTTAAAAATAGGTCTAATTATTGTCCTCACTGCTTAAAGCCATTGTCGATTTTTCTCTTATCTTACATAGATCATTTACTTGTTCATTTTTAAAAAAATCATGTACTGGATGCTGGGAGTAAATGAATGGATGTGACTCCTTCCCTCCTAGAACTATCTTAACTGTCTAGTGGAGACATAGCAAGTAAGCTGACAAACAGTCCGGTGTATCACAATCAGTAACTGAGTTTAATACATTCTCCTTGAAAACACCTAACTGTCCTTTTACACATCAAATGCTGACTTTGATGCATAAGCTGACAAATATGTTGAACCCATGCTGCATGAATCATACAGCAGCACTGATCCCTAGTCATTGCTTCAGTTTGAGCAGGATCCCCATTGTTGTCCACATAGTAGTGTTCAATTATTTGAGCATGTGTTTGTTCTTATGTTATGAAAATGAAAATACCATTAGTTATAAGAAAATGGGTCTTATAATTTGAATTATAGCTGGGCTCCGTGGTGCACACCTATAATCCCAGCAACTCTGGAGGCTGAGTCAGGAGGATAGCGAGTTCAAAGCCAGCCTCAACTTAGCGAGGCTCTAAGCAACTCAGCAAGACTCTGTCTTTAAAAATAAAATACAAAAAAGGGCTGGGGATGTGGCTCAGTGATTGAGTTCTCATGGGTTTGATTCCTGGTACAAACAAAATTAAATAAAAATAATTTTAATTATATACATATAGAAATCATTATTAGGTGTACCAAAAGAACAGTATCTTTAGCTTCAATCACACAACCAGATAGATATACATTAGATAAAGCCCAACAGCTGAGTAGTCCAATCCCACCTACTCAAGAGGCTGAGTCAGGAAGATTGCAAGTGCAAGACCAGCCTCAGCAATTTAGCAAGAACTTGTCTCAAAATTAAAAAGTCTGGGATGCAGCTCAGTGTTTAATTCCAGGTTTGTTTTTTTTTTAATGAATTCCAGTAAACTGAAGAGAAGAAGGAAGTAAGAAAACAAGTAAGAATCCATTATTAAAGGTGAGTCTATAAGTTTAGGTATGTTTAGAGACTTGGGGCTTAGAATTTAGTTCTTTGGGAAAGGATTCCTCCTTAAGACAAGTAAGGTTTTTTGTTTGTTTGTTTGTTTTTAGATAGTTTTCAGGTATGCTTTATGTTGAAGAGTTAGAAACTGCCTGTGGTAGTTCACCATTGCCTACAGAATATATTCTAAATCACTTGTCACATAAATTATGTTTAAATCCACGGTCTATAATGACTAAGAAAATATTTACTTGTCACCTATAGAAGTTTCTGTGCCAAGGTGTTTATTATATGGTAAAGGTAGTCGGTAAATAAATAAAGAATCAAAAGTTCATTCTCCCTTTATTGTACGAATTATATTTCATTGTAGTCAATGAGTTTCTGAAAAATTAGTTTTTATATAGAATATTTTCCATTAATAAATAATATTAATGTTTTAATAATAATATTAATATTTTACATTAATAAAAGGAATAATACAATTACAGTATCATTTCAGAAACCTCTAGTGAAATAATAGATTTAAGTAATAATTATAAATAATTGCTAAAGCCATCAAATGAAAGATTGGTGGGCAGAGTTATAATGGATGGATCAGGTTGACAACACCTGGACTCACTGATCAATTTTAAAAACACTAAAACCAAACAGCCATAAATCATAAGCATCCTGATTAGCATACTCCAAAATTCACGAGCTGCTTATGAAATATTTTTGTCACTCTCCCAAAATATTGTTTAATTTGAATGCAATCAAACCTCTAAATAGGAGAACAGTAGAGATGTCAAACAACACCAAGAGAATACAGCCAACTCCAGAATGTGGAAAATTCTACAGGACCAATGACAAGATTTCTTTAACAAATAAATTACCTTAATGAATTAAGAGACTTAAGAAACATAATAATCAAATATAATATGTAGATCCTAATTTGATATATCAACTATAAAGACATTATTGAGATGATGGGGAAATCTTTCTGTATACTGTGTATTAGATGATAAAGGCTCAATAATATTGTTGGTATTATTCAAATACTATGGTTGTATTTTTTAAAACAGTCTTTGTTGTTAGAAATGTACACTGAAGCCAGGAGTGGTGCTGCATGCCTGTAATCCCAGCAGCTCAGGAGGCCGAGGCAAGAGGATCACAAGTTCAAAACCAGCCTCAGCAAAAGCGAGGTGCTAAGCAACTCTGTGAGATAAATAAAATACAAAATAGGGCTGGGGACATGGCTCAGTGGTCAAGTGTCCCTGAGTTCAGTCCCTAGTACACACCCCCCCAACAAACTGTACACTGAATTAATTAGGAATGAAATTAGTTGATCTTCAGTATTTCCTTCAAAATACTTCAGAAGGGTGGAGGAAGAGGCAGGACAGAAGCAGCAAGATTAGATGAGAGCTGATAAGAATGAAAGCTCGGTGATAGGTACATGGGGAGAGAAGAGGAAAACAGTATAAAATCATATCTCTACTTTTTTGTATGCTTGAAAAAGCCCGTAACAGTAAGCTAAATTTTAAGTAAGTAAAGGCTTTAGGAAAATGTATTTCCACATTTGACTTGTGCCCTGGGGAAGCATCTGAGTGAAAAGTCTAGAGAACTTTAACATTGAGATCCCTGAGCTAGTTGGCATTGGATGCACCACCTAAATGTGTAATCATAGAAGAACTGAGGGGACAATCACCAGTATCAGCCACAGTGAGGACACAAGCTCTGACCAAGTCACTTCCTGCATATTCCTATGGCTCAGCAAGCCATCAAAGTAGTGGTAGCTGAGCTTGGGTCTGACATGGGCTATGATTGTTTCAGACAGGGCCTTTATTAGCTATAAGGACACTATGCTCAAACCCCATGGGCAGCAGTGAAGTCTGACAAGTGTATTGCCTCTCAAGGGCATAACTGATGAGGGTATTGCTTTGGAATATTCTGGACTCAGTAGTGACACCTAGTTCCCAACTTCTACAGCAGCTCTTCCAGAGCAATCAGCCATGGATGATGGATGAGATCATTCTGATTCCTAGACATACGGGGAAGGAGGGAAGGAGAAGGTAATGTCTGGATTTCCCATAATTAGGCACGTGGAACACAAGTTGATAAACCAAAGGCATCTCTGTGGAGGGACACTGTGTATTCATCAAGTGGTGAGGCAGGATTTACTCATTACCCATTTCTTGAATTGCATGATTGTATCATTAAGTTTTATGGAAACAACTCTTGACTATGATTCAGAGGTGTGACCGGAGTGTTCCTCCCACTCCCCTGTCCCTTGTGTAATCTTGGGCCAGTTGCTTTAAATTAGGATAATAATACCTTGACTGTGTACCTCCAGGGTTGTTGTAAGGATCCTGAGAGAAATATAGGGAACTACAGTTTTTGTGAACTATCCAATGCTATATAATTGTAAGGCATTGTTATTATACATCGTGATTTATACATCATAAAACTCCTTATTTTCCTTATTCTGTGTTAACAATCAATGTTTAATTAATATACTATGCAATTAGATAGTCAAGAAAACAAGTACATAGACAGTCGCTTATAGTAAGCTCATTCTGCATTTCTATTACATTTCATAGGAATTCTTGTGAACAAGGAAATCTTACCTGTTTAATGTTTTATAGGTATATACTTGACTATATGCTCATAACTTTAGGAGACAATAAGTTACTATATACTCTATAACTAATGCTTATTATTTTATAATCTCAATTTCATAAACCAATATTTCTTTTGATGAATAATATACAATCAATTGGAGGATTAGGGCAGGAGTTGGCACGCTATGGCCCTTAGAACAAATCCGGCCACCACCTGTTTTTGTATGGCCTGCAAACCAAGAATAATTTTGATATTTTTTAAATGTTTTTTTAAAAAAATCAGAAGAAGAATATTTTATGACACATGATAATATTAAATTCAAACTTCAGCATCCATTTATTGGAACATGGCCATGTGGCCATTTCTTTGTATACTGTCCATGGCTACAACAGCAGTTGAATAGTTGTAAGAGACACCATATGGCCCAATATTTACTATGAGGTCCTTCAGAGAAAAGTTTGCATATTTAGGTTAGATAATTCAAAGGGACAGAGTTTTTTTAAATCCTAAATTGGTAGCCATCTCTTAATATAAATAAACCTGGAGCATATGGACTCAAACCATGGATATGTAATAAGAGAAATTCACAGTTATGGTTTTAATATGGCAATGACTTGTTTTAAGCCAATTAAGGAAATTTTATTTATAAAATACAAATAAATAGAATACTGTTAAATCCTTCAAAAATGCTCCATTTTGCTCAATGATTGTGGCAGAATAAGAATAGGGAGATAGTAGGCAATACCAAGTATTCACATAAATTTCCTTTTGGGGGGCATTAAACCCAGGGCCTTGCACATGCTAGGCAAGTGCTCTTCCCCTGAGCCACATCCCTAGCCCCATACATTTTACTTGAACTTTATATCATCCCTAAAATAAATAAATAAGTATGTATCTTATTGTTGTGCTGGCAAACAACCAAGTCTCCAGAGAGATAAATTTACAAAATGTTTACTGATTTAAAGCATGTTTAGCATACACCTTAGACAAAACGAATATACTTCTCTTTTGAATACCATAATTCCACAGCCAATTGATTCCACATGCTTTCAGTGATTTTTTCTGAATGCTTGATTGAATAGCCAACTTATGTTTGCAATTCAATGTTTGATAACTCCAATTTGCTGAAATTTTTTCAACATTTTTCTTGTCATTGAAGTCTGATATGTAGTGTACTATTAAACTATCATTGCTCATCCTCAAACCAAAACCAAAAGAAAAGAATAGGGGAGAATATAAATTTTCTATTAGCACTAGAAACTGGCTCTGTCTAAGGAGTTTATTGGAAAGACTGTTCTTGGATTGTTCCAGTACTAAGGGAAGAGAAAGACCATGGCCTTTTGAAAGACAGAAAGCTGGGGAGCTCCAGGTTCTTACCAGCAGGAGATCCTTGGTCTGTTTTCAGGGCACTTCTTAAAGACTCCAGAAGCCTTCCATGTGAGCTTCAAATTTGGAGGAGGATGGGATTGATTGACCCCGTTTATACCCTGAAACCAAAAGGATGAAATGATATGATGGGAATCTCACCGTAGAAAAGGAACAAAGAAGTAAGACCGGCGCATGCCTGGAACCCCAGCAGCTCAGGAGGTTGAGACAGGAGGATCATAAGTTCAAGGCCAGCCTGAGAAACTTAGTGAAGCCCTAAACAACTTAGTGAGACCCTGTCTCAAAAAATAAAAAGATCTGGGGATATAGCTCAGTAGAACAGCATCCTTGGGTTCAATCCTCAGTACCAAAATAAAATAAAAAGGAATGGAAACGTAGCTCAGTGGTAGAGTGTCTTAGGGTTCAATCCTCAATACCAGTAGGAATAAAAAAAAAATCCCTAAGAAGTAAAGAATAAGGGATGCCAGGCAGATGAAAACCAAGAAAGGGGAGATAACGCTGTAGTGCTATTCACTCTCCAGATCCCACTAGAGAATAAGGCTGAGACAGGCTTCTTAGCTCTGTCTCCTGCTCTATCCTGTTTTCCTCATTCCCTTACAGGTTTCTCTTGAGAGTACTTCCCCAATAAATCACTTGCCCCAGACTCCCTCTGCTTCTAGGGAACTGAGTTAAGTCATAGGACCCATAAGATCCTTTTATCCCAAAGAGCCAGAGAACTTAGGCCTACAGAAACAGAAGCATAGCACTGGCAATGCAACCATGAGCTCCTGGTACTAATTTTCTTGTGAGTTCTGATTATTCAGCTATCAGCTCTCTTTGGATTTCATAAAAGCCCCCAGAAGCTTTCCAAAAACGCTTATTTTTGTTTAAGCCAGGCAAAATCCATTTCTCTTCCTTGAAACTAATATAACCTCAACTAATGTGATGGGTGATCCAGGCCTGACCTAACATGACTTTGGAAATGTGACCCAGTGCTTTGTGGGATAACATCAGTTGGAATCCTGAGGGGAAAATTAATTGATTGCCCTTCCTATTCCCTTGGCATCAGTAACTAGAAGCTAGAAGCATTGCTGAGAACACTCCCCAACCTCTAATCCTCCAGGAATGTGCCTTGCTGGGGAGCTAATTTGTTACCCAGGAGTGAGTTTCCCTGAGACCTTCTTGATTCCCAGGAGGTAGAAAGCACTAAATTCCTTCCATTGGCCATCATCCTCTCACATCTTTCTCTTTTTCCAGTCCTGTCCAAGAAGGCTCTAGCATCCCTCTGAGCCTTCCTCTTCCCTTCTGTCCTGTATTGCTCTCCAAATGCGCATGTGTGTGCACGCATATGTAGTCTATTTCCATGTATGCCAGGAAAGCCAGGAGAAAGAGGAGGAGGAAGGGAAGTCAAAGGAGGGTGGTCAAATTTCGAATCAGTGAACTATGGATTATAGAGGAAGGGTGACATGCACAAGCCTGATTAGTTCCAGTCAGAATTATTCACTGATTCATCAGAAAATTGATCCTTCTGACCCAGACTGTCCCCTCTCAGTAGTCAAAGGCAGCTTTTGTTTGAGCCTGTAATTGTGCCTCTATAGCAATTTTGTGTAGTTTAACCCAAGACAAGTCTTCTCCCCAGCCAAATGTGGATATACTATAGTAGGGTATTACCGAAGTTATCAACCTACAGTTTTCCATTGGGGATGGCCTCTCTCCCTTCCCTTCATCCAATTGGTCACATAATCTCAGGGGAGGGACTACAGAATAATGAAGTTAGAAGTTCTTAAGTCTTTCTGGCTTATTTCTAGTGATCAGTGATGCCATAAACAAGAAGTCCCCCAGCTTAACGCACCCACAGATGAGGTTTGTTTGGCCCACACAGTACTTTTAGAAGTCTGAGTTTGGACACATAGGACTCAGCTGTCCAGTTACAGTCCCTAGCACTTCCTGTTGTGTCACCGTGGACTCTTCCTGCCTGCACTGGAATCTCTGACCCCAGGCTCAGATTCTTTAAGGAAGATGTGTTGCATGCCTAGGAAGCAAATGTTCTCCTCCATTAAGAATAAACAGGAAGATTAGGAGAGGGAAAGTTTGGGGCTGGGGCTGTAGCTCAGTGGCAGAGCACTTGCCTAGCATGTGTGAGGCACTGGATTCGATCCTTAGCACCACAAAGAAATGAAACAAATAAAATAAAGGCATGCTGTCCATCTACAACTACAAAAAATTAAAAAAAAAAGAGAGAGTGGGGGGGCGGTTTCCTCAGAAGAGGAGAAACCCTAGGGTTATTTAGTCAATAATGAGCCAGGACTTTGTCTTAGCATCATAGAGAGCGGGAAGAATCAGATTCCACAGTTCACCTCTGGATTCAGGCCTGGACTCTGCTTTGGTTCAAATGCCTGAGGGGATGGGGGAGTTGCAGAAAAAGCAGTAGTATTCCCAAGACAAGGGAGAGGGGAAAAGGTACATGGGAGGAACTAGAGTCAACATAGGAAATTCTCCCCCTACTCTTCAGACCTACCTGTTAAGTCCCTTCCCCTTTCCCACATGGTTCACCCACTGAACAGATGGTATTTAGTAAGGGTTTGTGGTGTGTCCATCATTATTCTAGAGCTGGGGACACAGCATTGAATCAATTTTGTGAAATTTAAATTTCATTCTCTCTCTCTCTCTCTCTCTCTCTCTCTCTCTCTCTCTCTCTCTCTCTCTCTCCACTCAGATTCCAAACTCCTTCCAAATACTATCACTATGTCCGGGAGTGGTGGCAAGTTATCTCTAATCCCAGTGACTCAGAAGACTGAGGCAGGAGGATCACAGGTTCAAAGGCTTGCTCAGCAATTTAGCGAGGCCCTGAGGAACTTATCGAGACCCTATCTCAAAATAAAAAGTAAAAAGGGCTGGGGATGTGGTGCAGTGATTAAGCACCCCTGAGTTTAATCTCCACTACCAAACAAATTTTTAAAAACCCACTATCAGGGGCTGGGGTTGTGGCTCAGTGGTAGAGCACTTGCCTAGCATGTGTGAGTCACTGGGTTCAATTCTCAGCCCTGCATATAAATAAATAAAATAAAGGTCCTTTGACAACTAAAAACATTAAAAAAAATGTGGGTTGGCCAAGGAAGTGGTTTGTGCTGGCTAATTATGAAAATCTGTCTAGTGATTTGAGGGAACAAAGAGTTTGGAACCATAACTGAAGAAAAACAAGAGCTGGGGAGAAGGGGAGAATAAGAGGATGCTGTAATTTTAAATAAAAGAATGGACTCTTGAGCCCAGTTCTATCACTTACTGCATGTGACCGATTTTGTTACACTTAAGTGGTCCCTGCCTAAATTTAATATAGTGGCTGGGAATTAACAAGCACTCAATAAATGATGCCCACTGTTATTATTTTAATCAATAAAATTTTATTATATTCATCCAAATTGTTAATTATCAATTATCATTATTATTATTATTACCAGTTAAACTGCAGATTCAAAGATACAGACCATGCCTGCATGCACATCTACCCACACATAAAGCACACAGTTATATTTCAGAAATGCCCCGGTACCTAGCCTGAAATTGCACAGTAGTAAACCTGAGATAAAGCCAATAAGGTATAAAAGCAAAGATCCAACAAGATAGAAACTCCTATCATTATATAGAAGGAAAATGTGGTCTAAGAACTATGGAAGTGGCAAGAACTCAGGTGACTGGCAGAATTGGGGCAATAACCTCGGATTGCCTCCTGTTCTGATAGGATGCTTGAAAAGTGGATGCAGATGCAATACATAGTGCTTAAACAGGAGCGTGATGGTCCATGGAGTATGCAGTGAGCCAAGGAACTGAGCCTGAAAACGTAACCATATTATGAAAATGATTACATTTATCACTCTTGGAGAACATGGAGTGATGAAGAAAGTAGTGTAAGAATCAGAAGTCCTGGAGTCCACAGAGGGTCTAGTGGGGACTTCCTGGGAAGTGGTTGATCTTTTCCAACCCTGAGTTTCCCATATCAGTAGTCCCTGATCAGGCATGCATGCCCCTCCTCCATCTTTGTTCCCTGTGTCTGGAACACTGTAATCCACATCTCATTTAGTGACTTGCTAGATCTCTGAGTTTTAAACACAAATGTGTCCTTCCCAAAGCTGGTATTTTATCACAAAGACCAGTTGGTAAACCTGAAGATAGACATTTCCTTGGGTCATTGAGGTGTAAGAATTTAAATTCAAAGGCCATGCTTCCTACCACACTCCTGCAAGGCAGAAGAGACAAACACTACTAATTTCATCACTATAGGCAAGGTAACTGAATCTCAACGAGCAGGGATGACTTGCCCAGGATCACACACCTAGGGAGTGGTCAGTCAACCCTCATCTGCCTCAAATGCAGGGTATTCTTTCTCATATTCAACTGTATCTTCAGCAATCTTATCATATCAATGTTATATGGGCTCTGAGGGGTCTTCTGGGCTCAGATTCTAGAAAACCGTCCCCTCCAGGTAGAGGGGAACACTTGAAGAAAACCTCAAGGCTATGTTGAGAATCATCCTAAGAAATATTTGGATTATATCAGTAAACAAAACACAAAGATTCCCTCCTTGTAGGTGGAACAATCATTCTAGTATGAAGAAAGAGGCATACAGAGAGAGAATAAGCATAAATAAATAGATTATATTAGATGATAAAATGTTAGAAGGGCTACAAAAAAGAAAGAAAGAAAAAAGGGGAGTGGGAAATGAGTATCGAAATGTTAGGAAGTATTGCAATTTTAAATGGAGTGGTCCAGGCAGGTATCACTGAAAAGGTGACATTTGAACAAAGACTTGAACAAAACCAGAGACTCAACCCTGGGGTATATGAGCAAAGAGGATTCCAGGCAGAAAGAAGAGCCAGAGCAAAGCCCCTGAAGGGAGGACAGCAACCAGAGTGTGGACAGGAATGTGAGAAGAGAACAGATAAGGCCAAGGAGGCTAGTATTTGGGGGTGTTGTTTTAGTTACATACTGCTGCATAACAAATTACCCCAAAACTTAGTAGCTTAACACTATAAGCATGATTGTACAGCTACTGAGGGAAAGGAAATCAGCAACACTGGTGGTTCAGACCGGGGTCTTTCATGAGACTGCAGTTAAAATATTGCATAGAGTTGTTGTTCCAGAGGAACTAGGTTGTTCCAACCCTATGAAGACTGGCCCCAAAGTGCCTGGAGGCCAAAGAAAGAAAAGCAGACAGGAATAGCATTGCAGAGTGCAACTTATCACGAGACTTAGTGATGGAAGGATGGTCCAGAGTGGCACTAAGGCCAGTAGAATCCCTGCAATTTGGGTTGGAAAGAAGGGCATATTTCTGGGTTAAGATGAACGTGAACTGATCCTGGTTGGAACATATCTGGTTTATCTTAAGATAATATTGAAGCATCAAGTGCATTCCTGGAGCCAGGATTCAATTGTAAACCCCTAATGGATTTATCTCTTTATGGTTTATTGGGAAACTATGTGGAAAAAAACAACAAGGGTTAATTAGGGGCAATCATGGCAGTTACGACTCAAGATTATTGTAATTATGTTGCGCTGTATCCATTCAACTGGGGTCATCTGAAGGCTTGACTAGGGCTAGAAGACCTGTTTCCAAGGTGGCTCACGTATGTGGCTGGCAAGTTACTGCAAGATGTCAATGGGAAGCCTCAGTTCTTCTCCACATTGACCTCTACATAGGGCTGCTTGAGCATCTTCAAAATATGGCAGCTCGTCTCCTCTAGTATGGGTGATCCAAGAGAGAGCAAGGCAGAACCTGCAAGTGTCTTTAATGACCTAGTCTCAGTGGACATATGTTGTTTCTTCTACATATTATATCAGTCACATAGACCAGTATGGACAAGAACATTACAAGAGAATAGATACCAGGAGAAAAGAATTTTCGGGTGGCCATCTTGGCGACTGGCTACCACAGATTGGAGCCAAGCATGGCTGGGTATTGAGACCTGATAGAATTAATTGGCCTCAGAGTTGCGAACAGAGCTCTGATACAAATACTTCTTTTTCATGAAATCACAGGTCTATTTGGGTTTCTCAGTAGAGTTGTTCCTCAGCATCTCAGTGCTGGGACATCTTATGTAGACTTTGAGGTTGGTACAAAAAGAAGTCTACCAGTGGGCTGGGGTTATAGCTCAGTGGTAGAGCACTTGCCTAGCCTCGATGAGGCACTGGGTTCAATTCTCAACACCACATATAAACAAATAATTAAATAAATAAATATCCACCAACAACTAAAAAAATATTTTTAAAAAATATTAAAAAAGAAGAAGTCTACTGGTATGGATCATTTCTTTTTCCTTTGAGAACCATAAATCAGCCTAGGCTGAGACCTGTCATGCAAACGCGTCATTGAGGCTATTTTAAACACAGACTCCCTACCTTGGAAGATACAGTACACAATAGTCGGACCTGGAAACCTATGTAATCATATGGAAGAAGCACCATGATCAACATATTCAAAAAATATGTGTACACTAATTCAGGGTGAACTTCATACATAGTAAATTCATCTCCTTCTGAGGTTCCTTTTTTATTTTACGATAGTAAAAACTATGACTTCAGGAAAATTTTTTTACTTTCAAAAATGTGTGGCCATCAATCAATAAAGGCTGATATTGGTAGACACAACACCTATTTTGACAGCTAAAGGTCTGGATAAATCTGTGAAAACAACTAGAATTTTCTACTTAGTCACTGGTTGAGAATTCTCTGCTGATGCCATCTTGTGGCCACTTAGAATAATGACAATTAGAGTGTTGGTTTTGGTTCAGGGAATCACCACTGTAAAGTGTCCCCTGGATTCTGGGTGAATATTTCCAGTTAATTATTTTGCAAGACTATACAGATGCTGTAAAACTTTGATTATTAGAAAGTTCTTTTTGATACTAAGCCAAATTCTTCCTTGGTCTAATTTCTACCCACCCCCCCCTTTTTCTTTTAGTATTTGAAGGAAGCTACTTATCATATTTCCTCAAATCCTTTCTTCCCCCCTTGACTAAATAGTCCAGCTCTTTCTCTCTCCTTGAATGATATATAAATAGAACCCTTATCCAGAGTCACACAGGCATTCTGGTGCAAGTGATTTACTAGGGAGTGGTCACATGGAAACCTGTAGGGAAGCAGGGTGGGACAAAGGACACAGCTAAGCAAGGATGTGATTTCGGCTAGAGACCAGCTTCAGCAGGGGATTCCTTGGGGAGCTCTGGGGAATGAATAGCATCAATAAGTTAGTCCCACCTAGAGGCAAAGGGTTCTGTCTTTTGCATTCTGTCACTCAGTCATTAGTTCTGCTGATGGGAGTTAGGGGTAACTTTCCTGAATGAAGAGGTCCCTGTTTGGACAAGGGCAATTCTCAGGCATATTAGCAGCCAACACAACACTGGAGGAAGGGGGCCCAGGAAAGGGAATCTGCATACTTTCTTCTAATATCCCATCTCAGTCCTTTTACCCAGACCAGGATCCAAATGGCCCAGCTGTAGTCTAATGTATAGCATTCCAGAGGACCACTGAGTCACATTATCTTTAGCACAGGATTAATAGTCTGGGCTTACACTTATCAACATAAGTGATGATCTAAATCCCAAGATGTTTTTCACATAAAATTGTTCCTATGACAAGTATCTTCCATTAGTGTTTATGACACAGTGATACCAAATACAAAAGCATTTCTATTCCCTTCAAACTTTATATTGCTATTACCAGCTCATTTCTAGTCACCTTGGTTCTCTTTGAATCTAATCCAACACTCTCTGGTCTGTCATTTGCAGCCTAGTTGAGTGTATTTATTTATTTATTTATTGGTGGCCTTTAACATCCTTGTGTGTTCTTTACAATGGATGACCAGTCATCTCTTTTTCTTGTGAAGGTGGGTAGGTGGGTGGGGGAGTACCAGGGATTGAACTCAGGGGTACTCGACCACATCCTCAGCCCTATTTTGTATTTTACTTAGAGACAGGGTCTCACTGAGTTTCTTGGTGCCTCACCATTGCTGAGGCTGGCTTTGAACTCTCCATCCTCCTGTCTCAGCCTCCCGAGCTGCTGGGGTTACAGGTATGTGCCACTGTGTGCAGCGTCAGTCACTTCTTAATATCTGTGCTTATTACCTCTGTCTGATGATTTCTATTTTGTTGCTGTCCTCCTTTCAGCACCATAGACAGAATTTGCTTGAAAATGACCAATGGCAGGCCTGAGATCAGGGCTGGAGAGAGTCAGCCACATTTCAACAGAAATATGAGTCTGAAATAAGTAAACAGCCTAGAACCGAGGTGTTTAAGTAGGCAGTGTGGGTGATCCAGATAGAAAATTCAAAAATACCAGCACAGTAGCCCTGAGCCTTCTGATAGCTTGGTAGGAAGTAGGGAGGTATCTAAAAATAATTTAGAGAATGTATTCAGCCAATGTTCAACTCATTTAAATGGGTGGCAGAGTGGCATATGATTACCTTGAACTTTATAATCATACAGAATTACCTTTGATAGTTGTCTCCACGAATCCTCTCAGATAATGTATCTATGTATCCAACTGCAGCATCACTTTCAACATTATACCCAGGGGAAGTAGGAATCATGGTGTTTTTTTCCCTCCATCAGCTCCAGGGCTCACACATCTAACAGGCCTTGGAATGCAGAGGTCACCTCTCCTCTCAGACCCTGATGGAGATATTGAGCATGGCCTTCTCTCCCCAGGACCCCATCACCAGAAGGAGACATTAATGTGAGCAGTCCTGCAAGCATGTTTTTCCCATCCCTGTTCAGAACTAGAAAACCCTTTTCCTCAAAGGGCAGTGGGTGACAAGGGTCACCATGAAAGGCAGATCATACTTAGGAAAGACTAGGAACCACCTAAAATCACCTCATGTACCTCCAGAAATGTATGTGTCCTGCCTACCTTTAGGAAACAACCACTTGTAGCATATATGGTGGGGTAAAGAATAATCTAGTTTTTCTACTAATTTCAGCCTCCCATCATCTTGGTCACTCCCCTGAGATTTAAATCCTGAGAGCAGTGAGACTGCAAAGTGGAAACCATGATAGAAAACTATTGTCTTCATCACCTCTGGACCATGAAGTAGATTTCACCCCCACCCCCACCCCAGTCCAAGTAGAACCATAGAGCTTTGTGTATGAGTCTGCTCTCTTTTGTTACTCTGCCACCAATTTCTGTAGGTCCTTACATGATTGTGTTTTCCTTACTAAGCAGGAATTCTAGAGATGAGGGACAAATGGTATTGAATTCCTCCCCAAAATGCAGGCATAAGGCAAATTCCTTACTGGGATGATTCAACCTGAGTACCTGATTTCAAAGTCACCATGCCAGGCACAGTGGCACATGCCTGTAATCCCATCGATTTGGGAGACTGAGGCAGGAGAATAACAAGTTTAAGGCCAGCGGAATCACAAGTTTGGGGCCAGCCTCAGTAACTTTGTGAGGGACCCTATTAAAAAAAATAAAAAAGACTGGGGATGTAACTCTGTGGTAAAGTGTGTCTTAGCTCAATCCCCAGTACCAAATAATGAAAAAGCAAAACAAAAACAGGTAATTATTTTTTTAACTAGGCCAAAACATTCAAATTACAAAAGGTCACCGTGAAAAGTAACCCTCCCCCCTCGTTTCCAGTTCTTTTCCTCAGTGGTAAATTGTGTTGTTGGTTTCTTTGCATATTTTCTTTCTTTGTTTTTAAATTTTATTTAATTTTGTGTGCTGGAGATTAAATCTAGGGCGTTGTGCATGCAAGGCAAGCACTCCCAACTGAGTTAGCTCCTCAGCCTTTCTTGTGCATCTTTAATAATGGTCAACCTTCAAAGTAGACATCAACTGTGCTGTATTAAACTGTACTCATAATTTCTTTGCAAGTTTTCTAATGATAGTTTAAGAAATCTTTGTTCCTTTCATGCCCCCTGTTTTAGTGGTGCAAGTAATATATTTGAGAGGTGATCCAGGGAGCAGAAATGAAGGAGTGACAAGGAATTGAGAGAAATCAAGACAGGAACACAAGCATAGATACTTACTCCATCAAAAATTTGATTTTGGACATATTAAGTTTGAAATATATTTGATTTATTTATTCAAAAAATTATTAGACATTCAGTAAAGAAGTTAAAATGGCAATTGGCAAAAAGAGTCAAATTATTCATTATCAATAAAATGTAACTGATTACTGTTTGGTTTCTCTAGCAACGAGTTTCCTCACTTGGCATAACATCTGCAAAACTGCCCAGGCTTTCAGCCCTGGTGACTGATGTTAGTTAACAGGAGAGTGAGCAATCTATCAGGATCCATTTAGAGTCCAGAACATAAACAACTCGTCTTTCCTCTTGGGGTCAGCTGCTTTCCAGATGCTAAAGTCACTCCCAAGATCTTTTATTGTATTAAAAAATGGTCTCAGATGACACTTCCCACAAATTTCATGCTCATGTCTATCTTCTATAGGTTTTTGACATTTTACTCCACAAAGAGAAAGCCATTATCATGCTCATTTATTTTTCATGAAGTGCTGTAACAGGAATGGTGGTTCAGCCAGTGAAGCTGAAAGCCATATTAATAATGCATGTTAAGTAGGACTGATAGGAACTCTTGTCATCTTAACATCACCGAGAGTGTTAGAGCGAAGAGGCAGGTGTGTGGCAATATGGTCACACACAGCATCCCTCTGCATTGAGACTGGTAAGGAAGGCATTGACAGGGAATCTTTAAGTTTCAGCTTAAGTTAGTGATTAATGAGCAGAAAAGCCATCAGAGGGTACTTCTAACTTAAGAAGTCTTTCCAAAAAATCTCTCTAAAACTTTTGCATGTATCAGACAGTGCCTTAGGTCTTAGAACCTCCATAATAACTAACCCTCTAAAAGGTTTTCGGAGAACATGTGGTAGCAGAAGCTGGCTTAAAGAAACCTGTAATTGATACTGTAGTGAACTTTATCCAGTTCCCTATTCTGTTCACAGATGCTATGCTGTGTTCGGGTTTCTACCCTTCTTCGCCAGCCACCTGCAGCAAAGGCTGGCCACAGGCCCAGCAGGCAGGTCCCCACTGTTCTCAGGCAGTAGCAGTGGTTCTCCCATTTCCCTTTGCAGAGATTGGTTTGACATGGCCATGTGATGTCATTCTGACCAATAAAACAGAAATCTGCAGGGGGATTCCAGGAAAGACTGTCTTGCTTCTAATAAAAGACACACAGGAAAAGATGGTCTTTTTTTTCTTCTAGACATAACTGCAACCAGATGTGAAAGCTGGCACTAGGGGCAGTCAGCCATCTTGTAGCAGAAAGCCAACACCCTAAACTGAATTTGGACCTAAAGCACTCTCCTTCCCCTCCCTGCTCTGCACCACCACCTCCTCCTTCTTCTTGTAGTTCCAAGGACTGAGCCCAGGGCCCTGCCCATATTAGGCAAGTCCTCTACCACTGAGCTACATCCCAACCCCTTCCCTTTCTTTTATGAGACTGGGCCTCACTAAATTGCCCATTCTGACCTGGAACTTGCAATCCTTCTGCCTCAGCTTCTGCAGTAACTGGGATTACAGGCATGCACCTCCATACCCAGCTGGAGCACTTCCTCTAAAATTTTTTTTTTTTTAAATTATGTTTGTTTGTTTATTTCAGTGCTAGGAATTGAAGCCAGGGGCACTCCACCAGTGAGTTACATCTTCAGCCCTTAAAAATATATATATTTTTAAAAAAAAATTTTAAGAAAGGATCTTGCAAAATTGCCCAGGCTGTTCCAGAACATGTGATCCTCCTGCCTCAGCCTCTCAAGTAGCTAAGATTTACAGGCCTGGGCCACCATGCCTGGCTAAAAAAAAATGTTTACCAGAACAGCAGGATAGGAAATAACTTGGTCCTTGACAATGTCATTGAACCACTGAATTATCCAACCTTGGAGCTGTCCTGTCCTTGGGCTTCCAGCTGGAGGATAATAAATTTCCTTGCCTCAGCTAGATGAGCCCAGGATTTTTTCAAAGTTTGTGCTAAAAACATTCTGACTGCTAATAGCCCAGTGCAGTGACGCATGCCTGTAATCCCAGCAGCCTTGGGAGGCTGAGGCAGGAGGATGGAGAGTTCAAAGCCAACCTCAGCAAAAGCGAGGCACTAAGCAACTCAGTGAGACCCTGTCTCTAAATAAAACACAAAATAGGGCTAGAGATGTGGCTTAGTGGTCAAGTGCCCCTGAGTTCAATCCCAAGTAGCCCCCCACCCCCCCAAAAAAAACCATTCTGACTGATATTGAATTTATATGTGCCCTTTTGATTCAGAGTCTAAGCTCTCTGGCTACTGGGGAGGCTGAGGCAGGAGGATCGCAAATTTGGGGCCAGCTTGGACAACTTTATGAGACCCAATCTCAGAATAAAACTTTTTATTAAAAAGGGTGGGGGATGTAGCTCACTGGTAGAGTGCTAGCCTAAGCATGCATGAGGCCTTGGGTTCAATCCCTAGTACCACAAAAAGAATTATAACAGTGCTTCAGGTGGGTTCTTTAGATGCTGAGCCAGAGACAGGGGGTAAGGTACACATGATTTCTTGAGGTTATGCTCTCAGGAGAAACCAGTACGGGAGGGAGTGAAGCAGAAAAGGAAAGGGGGATAGCGATGAGCAAGGTTGTAGTCTCAGGGTAAAGTCTAGCTTTGGCCGGATCCATGGGAGGCAGGCTCTGGAATGTTGTCCAACATGGTATCCACTAGCTACTACATGTAGCCACTTAAGTTTAAATTAACTCAAGGGAAATAAAATGTAAAGTTCAGTTCTTTAGTCATAGGCCAAGTGCCCAAAGGTCACAGGAGAAGTTCACAGGTAAAGTCATCAACCACAGCACTCACAGTGACTCCAAACTTACAGCTCTGGAAAGGCATCCAGGTTGAGTACCAACAATGACCACTGACCACTGCATCTAAGCAGGCACAAGCTGGGCATACAGTGCTTCTGGAACAGTGATTAGGCAACACACCTTCCCTGTGATCTGCACTGGGAATTAATTCTCCAGGGATTGCTTCTAAGGAGCACCTTTAATTCCTGTCAATCTTAAGGGTTCAGACATATGCCAACTATATAAACATATCTGATGAGCAGGTTCCTCCAGTGGTGCTCTTATTGAAGGAGGGACAATGGAGGCTCAAAGTACAGACTCCAAGGGAGAAAGAGATCTGACCCAGTGAGTAAGACCCAGAAAAAATTGCCTGAATATTAGGAGAGGGCTGAGCACTCTAAACAGAACTTGCAGCTTCTGCTGGAACTATCTCAACCAGCCACTGTGTCATACGATAGAAGAGGGCATACTTTTATTTTTTAAATTAAGTACTGATTAAGCTACGTAGATTTTCCTATATTTTATGTCTATTTGTCTATTTTTTGGTTGCCTCTTCATTTGACACCAGTTTTGTAATCCCATCTTCTGTAAACAGAATAAAGTATTTAGTCTTTTGCATGGTTGATGAAAAGTCATTGCTATTGTCATTATAATTACTACTTTAGAAGCATTTCTTTTTGCTTCATAACTTGTTATGGGAGATGCCACATTTCTACCTTTCTCCTTGGTTCCTCGATCAAGTGTTACTTCTTGTCTGGGGGACAATCCTCAGAAACACAGCCATGTGATCTCACACTCCACAGCCTCCCACAAGCTGCTGCCAGGGCAGTTGGTCTAGCTCAAGTCAGATCCTCACTGCCCATTGGTTGAGTCCCAGTCAGGGAAGGGATAGGAGATGGGAGTTTGTAGGAGAAAATGGTCATGAGTCTGAGTCATAATCACCCCTAAGCAGGAAGTCCTTGGTGTCAAAGATAGAATCCAGAAGCTAAATGACACTGATGGCATTATACCCGCCCAACTTCCAACGGCAGTTGGCACCTGAACTCTGCCTAGGGGCTGTTCTCTGGCCCCCGAGACCCACTTTGCTCAGTCTGTGTGGCAAGCTGCAGATGTCCAGGAATTATTGTGCTCCTTCCCCATCCTTCAACCAACCATTAGTGGAAGTTAGTGTATGAACACCAAAGAGCCTCATCCCTTGGATGGGATACCTGAGCATTAGTCCACACTGGCTCCCCAGCTTCCCATCATAATTGAGCTCCAATCGTACCCCTGCTACCTGGCCGATAGTGCCCAGGTGTCCTTTATTTGGCTGCCTTTCCTATCTTGTCTTACTTCTGCTCCTGCTGGGTTTCTCTGTCTCCTTGCCCTAGAGTTGTTGTCTCAGCATTTGGTTCTGGGGATACCCAACTAAGGTACTAGATGAAGTTCACTAGAGCCAGTTGTCACTGGGGACTGTGTGATGTGGACATAGTGCTGGCAGCCAGCATCTGGGGGATGTTGAGGATGGAATCCTATTGATGTGACTAGAGTTCATTTATCAGAACTGGATCACTGCAACCAGAATCCAGTAACATCCATGCTGACACATAGCTCTGGGCAAGAGCTAATGGAATGCCTCCTTGATCAGGCTGATTGGGCCTGGGGGCAGGAGGCTGGGCTGTGGCTTAGGACACAGTAAACTCAGCTGTGGTCAGAATCTGAGGAAACAGCCTGATACTGATGATTAATCCTCCAATCCAGCTTCAGAAGACTGGCACAATTTTGTCTTTCTGGTTTGCAAAAGGGCAACACTGTGCTTTGTCAAGCCACAGCAAGGAAAAGTTGCTTCTTTAGAACCTCTTTTCAGATTTGGCAGACATTAGTTTAAAAAATCTTTCTGCCTGGATTCTCTCTTTCATCTTCTCTGCTCATGAATCACGAGGGAATACAGGCTGCTCTAAAAGACTTCACATTTGTCCTGACCCAGCTAAATTGCATGCCAGGTATACAGGTCAGGACTCTGTCTCTTACAAGTGACAGAAACCCAACTAAAACCAGACTAGGCAGAAAGAGAATTTATCACTTCAGATAAGTGGGAATAGTCCCAGGTTAGTTTAGAGAGTGGGAAGAATAGGAATAGCCAAAAAATCCAGGGACTCATAGCCTGGATACCATTCTTGACACAGGCTATCTCTACTCTTCTTTGTGTATTCATTTTATTCTCTCTCACTGCCCAAGGCACCTTGAATCCCCGCAGCAGTCCAAGAGTCACTGACATGCTCTCAGCTTAACAATGCCAGCAGAAAGAGATCTGTGTTATCACTTCCCTGGGAAGACACTGATTAGCACTGCCTGGGTCTTACATCTGTTTCATGGCCCATATAATAGACAATCAATAAATACTCTTGAATGAATGAATAAGGTTATAATGGCCTATGTATCTGACATAGCACTTATTGCTGCTAATTAATATATTTTAGTTTATGCTTCTATATTGAGATTCTGGTTTATATGCACTTGTTTCTAGGAGATGCCTGCTTCCAGGGTGTTGAGAAGATAGTTTCTGAACCTGCAAGACTAAGAGCTTTGCTAGATTCAGTAAGGTAATCAAATGCTACCCTCGGGGTCCCTGAATGGCAGTCTGTTCTACTGCTTCAGATAACCACCTGGACTATAGGGCTGATGGAGCCAGCTTTATCTAATTGAATCTCTACACTGAAAACTTATCTGTGACTTATTGCATATATTTTTGAAACTTATATTTACAATATCAGTATGAAGTGATTATTGTCTCCATTTAATAACAGAGTCTCCAAGCACATATTGGGTAACTCAGTGTTGCCCAAGATATGCTTTCCAGAACACAAGCCCCTTGGAGATCCATGAAAAGGGGTTCTGTGGTCAGTGATGATTGGGAAGCCTTTGATTGATTCACCATGCATGTTAGTATGTTAAATGTTCTGAAAGAAACTGCAGTTAAGAAATCTATATGATCTGAAATCTGCTTAAAGTTGATCAAAAGGATTTTGCAAAGTTATTGAACATTAAATCTCTTGTTTCTGCATGTGACTTCAGTGTTTCCTGTTGTTTTCACAGAGGATCTATCTCTTTCCACTCTAAGGCTAATTACTGAGTCATCAGTGCCTGTGATTCTACCTTTACCCATTCTCAGGTATCTTCCCTCTTTTTTATTTCATGGTGGATCAACATCCTCTCCCTCCAGGATCTTCCCCATCAACATTTACATAAACTTAATAGTCTTACCAAGTCCTTGTTTTGAATTTGGCCCATGGATCAGGAACATCTACATCATTTAAAAATGCAGATTCTAGCTGGGCACAGTGTAGCATGCCTGTAATCCCAGAGGCTCAGGAGGCTGAGGCAGGAGGATCTCATGTTCAAAGCCAGTCTCAGCAATTTAGCGAGGCCCTAAGGAACTTAGTAAGACCCTGTCTCAGAAAGGGAGGGTGTGAAGCTGGGGATGTGGCTTAGTGTTTAAGTGCACCTGGGTTCAATCTCTGGTACCCCCCTCCCCCCAAAATTGCAGATTCTGAGGTCTCAATCTAGACCCACTGGATTATCTGTATTTTAACAAAAGCCCCCAGAGATCTGTATGCACATTAAAGTTTGGAAGTCCTCCTCTAAACTACAGCCAGATTTCTCTGGTAAAAATGCAAATCAGATCTTATTTAACTTCTGTTAAAAATACCCCTGTTTTCCAAGATTCTTTCCTCCCTCCCTTCTATAACTCCTAACATTTTCTGAAATGAGGTGAAAGTCATCAATGAGCTGGGTAGTCATTGGTTCTACCTTGGTGATAGTGTCTGACTTCTTTGCTCTGAGATTTTTTTTCCCAGTGCTGGCAGTAGAATCCAGGGCCTCATGCATGCTAGGCAAGTGCTCTACCACTGAGCTACACCCACAACCTCTGCTTTGTGAATTTTGCACTATGTAACACAGTCAGATCACAATGCACAGTCTACTTGTAGAGGACTTTTATTCTTATTTGTTGCATAAATAAGATCCTCAGAGTGCCCTGATCAACCCTGCCTGATGTATGAAAGTATTAGAAGATGGGTGATGGAGGTAGGGAAAACACTTGAGAAATAAATTCTACCTCAATGTAAAGTCAACTCAAGAAAAGTAATGGAGACCAGGAGAGGCAATGGCAGTTCATTGATGTTTATTTGTTTTGGCATTGGGGATTGAACCCAGGGACACTTTACCACTAAGTTAGATTCCCAGCCCTTTTTATTGTTTATTTTGAGACAGGTCCTAACTAAGTTGCCAAGGCTGGCCTTGAATTTGTGATCATCCTGCCTCAGCTTCCCAAGTGACTTGGATTACAGGTGCATGCCACCAGGCCCAGCTGACACTGATGTCTATAAGTTTGTACCCAGACAGCACCCTAACAGAAGTTTCCTTTGATAGCTTATATCCTCCACCCTAGGAGTAGGGGTGGGTAGGTTTCATGAATAGAGAAAAGGGCAGGTTACAGAGGACAACATCTCCCAGCACGTGAGTGATACTCTGGTGGTTGTCAGTAAGCCACAGTCCATCAGGGCTGTCGTCTAGCTGTCTGGGGTGAAGTCCAGAGTAGTTGCCTCACAACAGAAACATCTTTATCTGGAAACAGGTTGGGGACAATTCCTTTGGACTGCATCCATAACCTGTCTGGGTTGGGCCAGCTGCTGAGTTGTCAGAGTTGGTGGCTGGGGCCTATTGTTAAATGTCAGTATTTTCACAGTCATCCCACACTGCTGAGCTGTGGCATCTATCCCATGGCCCTGGGAAAACAGGCAATTCTTCCATACCCAGTAGGAAAAGATACAAGAAAGACTGTCTTTTTCTTTCAAAGATTGTTCAAATCAGTATCAGGTCAGGGTACTCTGCATCATGCCCTCTCAAATGGAGAAAGGAGAATTCTGGAATCATACACTTTTCATAACATTAGAGTTGCAGTTTGCTAAGTATGATTTTTGCAAAGATGATTCTGTAATGAAATGAAAGCTTCAAAATGTAGAATAAATAATACATTTATTCAGGATATTGCATGAGTGTTTGTATATGTGGATTAAAATATACCACCCTGAAAGTGTCTCATGATCAAGACAGGATATGAGAATTATATCATGTTTGAAATATAGAAAATGGGAGGCTGAGAGTGCTGAGCAGATGGGAAATTCTATAAGTAAAGATGCCCATCAATGCTGGTGTCTTGATTTCTCCGGAAGTTGAATCTGGAACTGCTTGTCTTTGGGTGTGACTCCTTGGGAGCTGTTGAACTGGTGTATGTAGAAAGATCTGGGTTGAGAGCACTCTTCAGGGGAAGGAATGCTGAAAAACGGCTTGGACTGGAGGTGGGGCAGTTGGAGCTTTTGGCTGACACCAAAGGCCCCAACTGCCCAGTGTGAGGACAGGGTGACCCGACACTCTTCCCCTGGCTGCCAAGAGAACTGTCAAGGGCAGTGTTACCCTGATAGAAGGAGGGCACACATGCTCCTTCTCTGAAGGTCTGAAAGATCAGCTAAGCTCATCCCAGAATGCCTCCAAATGAAAACCACTTGTTCTTTCCTTCCCGGGTGGAAAAGTCAAGCCTGGCTGTCACAGTGGCACATGCCTGTAATCCCATCAATTTGGGAGGTAAGGCAAGAGGATTACAAATTCAGGTTCAGCCTGGGTAACTTAGCAAGATCCTGTCTGAAAGTGAAAAATAAAAAGGATTGAGGATGTGGCTCAGTGGTAGAGTGACCCTCAGCTCAATCTTCAATACTGCAAAACAACAGTAAAAAGGCAAGCTTGATTCTTTGATATTGCCTCAATGACTTGAATTTTCTTCATCTATTCTTAGAGGAGCCTAGCACCCAGAAACCCTGTTTAAGATAAGAAAATCCTTAGCTTAGGTGTTGAAAATAAAAGTCCATGGTTAGGAAAAAGTCAGTGAAAAAGTCTTTGTCCTTTTATTTTTAATTTTCTTGAATTACATGTGTGACCCTTTAAAAATTGGTGGCAGAATAAAAAGATTATTTACAATAACAGGTTCTTTCGTTTGCTGAGGGCAAAATCAATCTTCCTTATTACTTTTGAAGATTGCCTCACCTGCACAAGAAGACAGAGGTGATAAAAGTAGGAATGCAAGATTGGAGAGGTGGAACAAAGAAAGTGCTGTTTCAGGAAAGGAAAGGCAGAGGTGGCCAAAGTCCCTGGACTGGGTGGAGAAGGAAGAGCCAAACAAGGCTGGAGTCGACCTGGAGGATTAAGACAGCAACCCAGAGGGCAGTGATAGGGCTTCTTGGGAGAGAAAAGGTAAGTTTAATGCCAGTATTAGGGCTGGGAATGCAGCTCAGTGGCAGAGCTCTTGCCTCGCATGTGCAAGGAGTGGAATAGTGGGTGCTATGCATGCCCTTTGTTCTCCATAGGAAATCTACCTCTCTAGAAACCTAGATTCCAGAGTAAAATATCAATTTCTCAATATGATGTGAAAGAGTCTGTTTTCTTTGGAAGATTTGTTTCCATTTCAGAAATTCCTGATTTAGCTCCTGTTCTGAGATTGAGGTAGGAAGGGGACATTGCCTACCCCTTGGAGCTCAGCTACGTGTTGGCTGTATAAAAATAGTAATTCCCAATATAAATATTCAAAATTTACAGAAATGCACAAAATAAAAAGTGAAAATTTCACTTCTCCTATTCCGATTAATTATACTGTTTTGAGGTTAACCTATCCTTCAATATTTGGTATAGATCCTTCAATATTTTTCCTAAGCAGTATAGACACATAAAAAATTGATTGATTATTTGGCTCAAAATGAATTCGAGGTTGAAAGGACTTTAGCATTTCAGGGTAATAAAATAAACTTATCTTTTTCCTCCTAGTATTTTAATACCTTACTTGGGGAGGAGTTGGGGAATGAATCCTTCAAGATATCAACCTATTATATAAATATTAATTCACACCTCATAGGAACTTGGTGATGGTCTTTACAGATAAACAGAAAAAGCTAGGCACTAGTGCATGGGACTGTGGTCCCAAGTACTTGGGAGGCTGAGCAGGGAGGATCGCTTGAGTGTGTAAGTCTGACATCAGCATGGGCAACATAGCAAGAGCTGTCTCAAAAACAAAACAAACAAAGAGAGAGAGAGAGAGAGAGAGAGAGAGAAACATACAGAAATTAAACACTTTTCTCCCATCATAGGCAATAAATGGCAAAACTGGGATTTGAATTCAGCCAGTCGATTTTAATGTCAATATGGTTATTCATTTTGCTACTCAGCCTTTCTACATAGAGCCCAATATCAATATGTGGCAAGTAATTCTTTTTCTTCTTCTTTTAAACCATGACATAAATACAATATCCAAATATTTGCAAGAGTGAATTTGTTTACTTAGAAGTCTGATTGACAAGTAGTTATTTAGTAAGGAACAGGGAATTTGACACCTTCCTACTTGCACTGCACCAACCCTTCTCTTTGTTACCAAGAGACCTCATTCCTGAAATGAGATTTATTTCTCAGTCTATTGTTGGGTTTCCCTTCATACGATTGTACTTGTTTAATTATTGAGTTATTGGCTGTGTAAATATTTTTAGGATGTGACATGTAAACAGAACTGATTAAATAGAACAGCTTTAAAAAGTTTAGTAGGGTGTGTCTTAGACAAGTGAAGGAAGGATTAAACATATTACAGTTCAAGACCACAAGAAAATACAAAAAGCTTGTGGTCACTTTCCAATTCTGTAGCTGAGATCATATGACTCTGGGCAAATGTTATTTTCTGTTTGTTTTGCTTTGTTTGCTTATGTTTTGTGCCTATTTGCCAAACAGGGGCAGTAACATTAACAATTGTCCCATTGCTTACTTCCTTTTGGTCTCTGATGTGAGTTAAATCAAAAACAAACATATAAAAACAACCAAACAAACAAAAAATCCTAACCCTCTAAAGATAAGTTATTCCAGGCTGAAAAGTTGGTTAAATTCCAAGGAGAGTCACTGTCTAAGTTTAGACTCTGATGGGTAGATATTTCCTCCAGGGAAGATTTTCCAACAGTTTTATAACTGTAATTTATATTGCCTTAAAATATTCTCTTGCAAAAGTAAATATTAAAAACATATTTCAAAGAATCACAACAAAATTCATCAGAACAGTATAGTACAAGTATTTTTAATTTCAAGATCTTTGTTACTTGCTTAACAAAAGTTATGCTTTCTCCATTCTCTCTCTCCCTCTCCATATAATATATATATATATATATATATATATATATATATATATATATATATATATATATATTTGTATCTGTATATAAATATGTATATGTATGTGCATGTGTGCATGTGTGTGTGTGTGTGTGTGTGTGTGTGTGATTTCTTCCCTTAGACAAGTGCTAGGAAATCTGGTATGTAACGAAAAACACAGCCATTACACTTCCACATTTGAGGATAGAGTTCTGAATGTACAAAATAAAGTATTATCTTTTTAATTTTTTTTGCAACCAAGAAAATATATACTGACAAGGGAACTGGAATATCAGTCATTAAATCATTTTGGATCAAAGACAGATCAGAGATCTGTCGGGAGGAGACTAAGTCACCACAGTAAGTGATTCAGAGGCAGCATGAGTGGTGGCCTGGGCATGGACTTTAGAGCCATGAAAGCCCTGAGTTCAAATGCTGCCTCTACCATGTCCAAGCTGTGTTACTGTGGGTAAGATTTTTAATCTCTCTGAGATTTTATATTTTTATTTTAAAATTTTCATACAGTAAAATTTGGTGTTTGTGGTGTAAAGTTTTCTTTTCTTTTTTTTTTTTTGGTTTTGACAAGTGACTAGATTTGCACATCTACTACCACAGTTATGTTATATGCTGTTTCATGACCCCAAATATATTCTCATTCTGCCCTTGTAGTTAACACTACCTTTCCCCATTCAACTCCTAGTAATTCACCCATGTGTTCTGTCTATAGTTTTCATCCTATAGTTTTCAGAATGTCATAGGAGTCGTCTTTTTTCACTAAGCAAAACCTACTTGAGATCTGTCCAGTTTGTTGCATGTGTCAATAAGTCATTCTTTCTATTGCAGAATAGTATTCTGTGGTATGGATGAATTATGGTTTGTTTATCCATTCACTGGCTGAAAGAGATCTGTTTTTTTCTTTGGGCGGGTGGGGGGTACTAGGGATTAAACTGAAGGGCACTTGGCCACTGAGCCACATCCTCAGCCCTATTTTGTATTTTATTTAGAGACAGGGTCTCACTGAGATGCTTAGTGCCTCGCTCTTGCTGAGGCTGGCTTTGAACTCGAGATCTCCTGCTTCAGCCTCCTGAGCTGCTGGGATTACAGATGTGTACCACCGCGCCCAGCATGATTTTGAGAATTAGCGTCTTCCAGGGAATTTGTTCATTTTTCTACATGGTTAAATTTGTTGAACTCAACTTATTTCCTTATAATACCTTTAAGATCTGTGGTGACATGCCCTCTTCAATTGATATTGATACTTAGTGTTTCTCTTTCTCTCAACAAGCCTTACTAGGGGCTTATCAATGTTATTGTTTTTGAAAGCCAGATCTTAGCTTTGTTGTTTTTTTCTCTATTGTTTGTCCATTTTATATTCCATTGATTTTGCTCTTTATGAATTCACTCCTACTTTGGATTTAATTTGTACTTATTTTTCTAGCTTCTTAAAATAGAAGCTTATCCATTTTCATTTTCTTTTCTAATATAAACATGCAATGTTTTAAGTTTCTTCTAAAGATTGCTTTAGCTGTACCTAACAAATTTTGATATGATCTATTTTCACTTTCATCCAGTCAAAACATTTCTTTCCTTTGTGCTTTGATCTTTTACTCAAGAATTATTTGGAATGGAGAGGTTTAATTTCCAGATATTTGGGGATTTGCTTTCTATCTTTTTTGTTACTAATTTCTTTTATTTTCTTTCTTTCTTTCACTGACAGTCTCACTGAATTGCTCAGTGCCTCACTTTTGCTGATGCTGGCTTTTTTTTTTTTAAATTTAATTTAATTTTTTGAGAGAGAGAGAGAGAGAGAGAATTTTTCAAAATGTTTATTTATTTTTTTTAGTTTTCGGCAGACACAACATCTTTGTTTGTATGTGGTGCTGAGGATCGAACCTGGGCTGCCCGCATGCCAGGTGAGTGCGCTACTGCTTGAGCCACATCCCCAGCCCTGATGCTGGCTTTGAACTCGAGATCCTCCTGCCTCAGCCTCCAGAGCCACCTGGCTCTGAATATATTTTTTTGCAGTACTAGAAATCTAACTCAGGGCCTCACACATGCAAGGCAGGCTCTACCACTGAGCTATAGCTCCAATCCAAGATATAATTTAAATATGAAGAGAAAGGTAAAAGCAGAAAAAAGAATACAACGCATTTCACACATCAAGTTCTCTTGGCAACAGACTGTGAGTTTTTTTTTTTTTTTACAGATTTGTTGGAATTTGAGGAGGGGGAGATTGGGACAGGATGCAAGAACCTTGGGTAATGCAGATTCCTTCAGCTGAGGAGTGAGCCACCAGCATCGAGCACTACCAGTCACTGGGGCAATGAAAGCTTCAGTCCTAAAAATGCATCAAAGTAACACACTGAGAGTCCACTACATGAGATGAAACATGAATCCTAAGAACATTAATATGGTTGCATGAATATTAAGTAAAGTCAACTTTAAGATAAGGAGTAAGATAGGACAAATATAAAGAAGGACATTTCAAAATGATAGAAGTCAACTCATCAAGAAATCAGTGATCTCAAGTGCTTATTTACCCAATAACAGCTTCAACACACATGAAAGAAAAAACTGATGGAACCAAAAGTAGAAGATTTAAAAGCTCCAAATATAGTCAGAGATTTTAACATAATCTCTTCCTGTACTTGAAAGAAGAAGTAGAAGAGAACTTCAGCAAGGGGCTGGGGTTACAGCTCATTGGATAAGTGTGGGAGACCAACCTTGCACATGAATGAATCAGACTCCCCGGCTGGGTGCTGAGATGCTCAGTCACAGAAATGTGGCAGAGCTTTTCCCATCCTTCTTGGGTTCAAGGGTCTGTGTCTTGTGCATGGGTGTGTCTTGCTACAGCCCCATGGGTGAAGCTATGCTCACCTGTTTCTTTGTAATATAACCCCTTGCCCTGTTTAGGATAGAATCTTCCATGGAAGTGTCTTGTGTGTCCCCTTCTCTTACTGTGCCCTTGGGTGTGGCCTACCTACCCAGCTGTCAGTCAACCTGCTGAAAGTGGACATCATGAAGCTAGACTCAGCCCCCTGAAACCTGACCCCTTGCCTCATTTGAAAAGCTTCTCCTTAATAAAAGGGGTCAGCACAGTGCTCTCGCTCTCTCTCTTCCTGCGGACCCTTAAGGTCAGAGGAGCCATCACAGCGACCCCAAAGAAAAGGTATTGGTGTCTCTTGTGTGGTTATTTTGCGCAGCCCAGTTAGCCCAGTTTTCCTGGAGTGACCCCTGAGCCTTTTAGTCGCGAACAGAAATCCAACAGTTAAGCATGTATGTGAAGACTTGGGTTTAATCTCCAGCATCCCCTTACCCAAAATCAGTAGGAATCTGGAGGATTTGGCATAGCCAATTATATTTATTCACTTTTTTGGAAAACATGCCCAACAACAGAATACACATTTTTTAATGAATTCACATAGAACATATACCATATGTTTGTTCATAATATATTTCAAAGGATTAATAGTATTCAGTATGTTCTCTGACCACAAAGGAATTGAATTAGAAATTAGTAACAAGCCAGGAGCAGTGGCACACACCTGTAATCCCAGCAGTTTGGGAGACTGAGGCAGGAGGATCATGAGTTCAAAGCCAGCATCAGCAATTTAGGGAGGCACTAAGTAACTCAGTGAGACCCTGTCTCTAAATAAAATACAAAATAGGGTGGGGATATGGCTCAATGGCCAAGTGCCCTTGAGTTCAATCCCTAGTACCCCAGCCAATATGTTGAAGTTGAACTGATTAATCAATTATATTTACATAATGAAGCCTCCATAGAAACCCAAAAAGACTGGCTTCAGGGAGCTACTGGATAGCTGAATGGATGTTCCTGGAGGGGGCTGGATGCATGGATGTTCCTGGAGGGGGCTTCCCCAGAGAGGGCACTCTTTCCCATACACCTTGTCCTATGAATCTCTTCATCTGTATCTTTTATAATATATTGGTAAATATGAGTAAAGTATTTTCCTGAGTACTCTGTGCCACTCTAACAAATTCATTAAATCCTAGGAGGGGGTTATGGGAACACTGATATACAGCTAGCAGATCAGAAGCACAGGTAAGACAGACTGCGGCTTATGATTGGCATTGGAAGTGGGAAATAGTCTCAGGGGAATAAACTCTCAATGTGTGGGATCTGGCGTTAACTCCAGATAAAGAATTGAATTGAATTAAAGGACAATCAGCTAGTGTCTGGTGCAGACTCTGGAGAACTGACTGATGGCTGTCAGTGGAGAGAAAACAGAGATCACAAAAGCATTTTGTGTTGTGCAAGTTTAGGAGAAACTGAGTTTGTTTTTCCTGTGTCTTACAGACAAGGTTACATGAATTATATAACATGAAGTGAAAGAACTATAACATATACACTTGTAACTGATTTTAATTTTAATTAGATAAACAGAAATTAAGACTAAAATATCAGTTGGAAAGTAAAATATTGTAAAAGTAAAATATTTATGAAGTAAAAATTATCAAAGTAAATATCATTTACATCATATATCATTATATAACATCAAAGTAAAATAACATCTTGTTATTGGCAAAATATGAAAATCTATACATAGCTGTGAAAAAGGTCATTTCCCACACTGTTGTAGAAATAGAAATTGATATACATTTTGGAGATTAATTTTGTGTTAATCATACATATTAGATGGCTCCTTTAATTATATTTCTAGAAACTTATTATTTTCTATAGAAACATACAATACAGTCATATACTTATGAAATTATCCACTTTAATATTTCTTTTAATAACAAAAAATTGAAAGAAGTTAGATGCACACTGATATATAAATGTTAAGTTGGAGTTCATCTGTGGTATAAAACTCTATGTAGCCATTAAATAAACTAAAATACCTATACTGATTAGAAATGATACTCAGCATATTAATTGAGAAAAGCAGAATAAAACAATTAAAACTAAAATATTTTAATATATAGACAGATAATTAGATTCACATATCTATATTTTTGTAAGTACAGGAAAAAATAAAATAAACTGAATTATTAACAGAGGTTACTTAGGGGGATATTATGTTTTTGTTTTTATTACAGTGAATATATATTACTTTAATAATAAAAAAGTTAAAAATAGCTGAGCAGGGTGGCACATGCCTGTCATCCAGGATACTTTGGAGGCTGAGGCAGGAGGATTCCAAGTTTGATGCCAGCCATGGCAATTTAGCAAGACTGTCTTTAAATGAAAAATAAAAAGGGACTGGGATGGGGCTGGGGTTGTAGCTTAGTGGCAGAGCGCTTGCCTCGCATGCATAAGGCCCTGCGTTTGATCCTCAGCACCACATTAAAAAATAAACAAAATAAAAATAAAGATATTGTGTCCATCTACAACTAAAAATATATATATATATATTTTTAAAAAGTGACTGGGATGTAGTTCAGTGGTAGAGCACTTTACCTGGCATGCATAAGTCCCTGGGTTCGGTCCCCAGCAACACACACACACACACACACACACACACACAAATAAAATAAATAAATAAAAGTATGTAAGACAGAGGTTATTTAGGGGAGCAAGATTAACTCCACTATGTGTGTGTATGTGTGTGGGGTATGTTCCAGAATGTTCCCAAGAAATGTCAACAGCATTGGGCGTAAACAAGAGAACTGGAAAAAGAAGAAAGGTATGAAGGCATGGAAAATGATAATATACTTCTTTACTCATTAAAATTTTTTTGTATGTTTTTGTGGCACTGCGCATAGAGCCTAGGGCTTTGTGCATGCTAGGCAAGCACTCTACCACAGAGCTACATCTCCACCCCTGTAGTCATTTAGATTTTAACATCTATCATGGATGAGCTATGTGTGGGAAAAAATTCAAGGAGGTACACAAAAGCAGGATGTGAAAGGCAAGTTAATTTAATATATCTGGATCTTTGATGTGTGTAGAGTGGAAAAGGTGCAGTAAGAAGGAAAGCAGGGACTGGGTTGTGATTCCTGGGATTTGAACACTGTCCTGCGGACAAGGAGGCTACTGGGGTTTCAGCAGGACAGTAATGTCAGCTATTTAGAAGATGGTTTGGAAAGAAGCAAATCTGCAAACTGTGAGGCCATTTAGTGGTGGAATATAATGAAGATTGAAACAGGTAGCAAGGTGAATACAAAAGAAGATGGTTTTGAGAAATATTCAGAGTAAAAGATAGAAGACTTGGTGATGTCCGGATATAGGTGATGAATGAGAGAGATGTCTTGATGGACTTTCACATTTTTTACTTCCATAACTAGGTAGATGGAGATGACACTAGCTCATGAAGAAAAGACAGATGGAAAAAACAAGCTTAGGAAGATAAGGAAACACAGAAAGAGCCGGTCTGATGGTGATGGTGGGTGCTGTAGTATGGATTATTTCAGTTATGGATATGTTGAATTTGACATGTCTACAGGCCATTAACAGAAGTTGTCAATAGGCATTTAAGACCAATAAATTCTGTCAAAATTTAATGTTGAGTGAGTTGCATAACAGGCATAGTTCTTACTGTCCCAGACCTAAGAACCTAGTGGAGGTGCTACAATCTGGAGTTCAGGGGAAAGGTCTAGGCTAGCACTTGCAGCATACAGAAAAAGTGTAGGTGAGTCAGAGAGAATGAAGTTCTTAGTAGTGTTGCCGAAAGTTTGGTCCTTGTCCTTGATGCCAATCCAATAACAAGGACCCAGTTTTCAGAAAAAGGAAAAAGAAGGTTTATTGCTTTGCTAGCAGAGGAGAAGCACAGGGGGATCCTGTCCCAAAGGTGTGATTCTGCTCATCAGCAGGAAAAGATGATTCAAAGGCTACCTTCCATTTTTTTTTCTTTGGAGTTGTAATTGGCTTTTTTTAAAAAAATATACCTTTATTTATTTATTTTTATGTAGTACTGAGGATCAAACCCAGCAGCTTGTTCATGCTAGGCGCTCTACCCCTGAGAGACAACCCCAGCCAATGTAATTGGTTTCTTAATTTGGGAGGTTGTCATTTCTCAGATCTCTGGTACCATCCCCAAAGTCTAGAATACTTTGTTCTGATGATGGGTATGTACTCAAGGACAGATAATCTTCTTAGGATGGGGAAGAAAGCTAATCCTGTTTCCCCTGAGATTAGGGACGAAGAGAGATTAGGTAGGAGCAGAGAGAGGAAGAGAAAGAAACATGTCCATTTAAAAAATAAATTGCAGGGTTAGGGTGGTGCACACCTGTAATCCCAGTGGCTCAGGAGGTTGAGAAAGGAGGATCGCAAGTTCAAAGCCAGTCTCTGCAATGGCGAGGTGCTAAGCAACTCAGTGAGACCCTGTCTTTAAATAAAAATACAAAATAGGGCTGGTGATGAGGCTCAGTGGTTGGATGCCCCTGAGTTTAATAAAGGTAATAATAATAATAATAATAATAATAATAATAATGTTGCAGGGCTGGGGATATAGCTCAGTTGGTACAGTGCTTGCCTCACATGCACAGACCTGAGTTTGATCCCCAGTACCACACACACACACACACACACACACACACACACAAAAGTTGCAGTGGCAGAGCAGCAAGGGCTATATTCAAAGCATAAAGTGGACTGCTATTATATTAGAAATTAGAATTTATATAGGTATCATTATTATGAGCTGTATGCTTAAACACATCATTTATTTGAACTTCAGAACAGTTCTATAAAATATAAGATGTTCCAAACAAGGAAAATGAAATGCAGAGAGATGGGCATAGCAGTCACCATCTGCCCTTTTGGCTAAATTTTAAGAATTGGTTTGCTGCATGGGTTCACACTATCCAGTGTGCTACTTTCCTTCATTTTGCAACATTGTATACCATATGTATACATGCTTCACTCATAACCTTCTGGCTTTCCTTAAGCAATGCACTTTGTACACTGTATGTTGCCTAAGTACTAGCACACTATAAGTAAACAAAGCCATTAGAGCAGAAAGTGGAGCTTTACCACCAGAACCTGGAACCATTGGCTTTATGGAGTCTTAGATATTAGTTTGAGATAAACCAAATACATTCCTGCTTAGATAAAGTTACTTATGTACCAATCTTTCTTTCTGACCCAAATGACGGGTCTTGCTGCCACTTAAGATCATAGGTCCATCACTACATCCCTGATAAACTGTACTCAGTAAATCCTGGATTTGTCTCTTTCTCTCTCTTTTTTAATTTCAGGGAACTTTGGGGCTGGTTCTCATACACTTGGGACAGGGTTGTTCTTGAATACTCCAGAAGATGATTTGTATCAAAATTTGTGGCACCCAGTATGGCTAAAGAATTAAAAATACCATAAATTTAATTAAGAACAGACAATGAGAGAATGTTACTTTGCTGAGATCTGCAAGGAGGCTTAATGTTTCAGCAAAACTGTGTTAAATGTGATAAAGAGTTTCAATCCAGTTGCCTCTTCCTTTTTTTTTTTTTTTTTTTTTTTGTGTGTGTGTTCTAGCAAGGCTAGCTTTTTTCCCCATAATTAGTCCTCTTCTGATCTTGTATTTCTCTAAAGGACATTTCATTTTGATATCTCATTTTCTTATTATTTTGTGCTTTATTATGGCCTGGGTTAGTAGGGTCTACACACAACACACATACAAACATATACATACCTACATGTAAATATAAGTTTGTCAACATTTGAACTGAGGTATAGCTCAGTTGGTAGAGTGTCTGCCTTGCATGCACAAGTCCCTGGGTTTAATTCCCAGCACCACACACACACACACACACACACACACACAAATCGACAACCTTCGATATATATTCTTGGCCTTGGCGTAGCCTGTAGCCTACCTGAGGCTCCCACCAATGTAATTGGTAAATATGTTGATTTCAGACTTTCTTTCATTCTATGACTAGAAAAGTTCACGTAATCTCTTCCACAGTGGAGCATTTCACTCAGGGTAACTTGAATCTGTGTTCTTGGGGCAATGGCAACTCAAATTTGGCTCAAAATATTTTATTCCTTTGAAAGCAAAGTTGTTATTTTATGCAGATACATAGTTGGCCAAAGTTCAGGGTTCTGGATGAATCAGGCACATAACATTAATATCTCTGGGGATAATTCCAAGTGTCAGGGGTAAATCTGGACTCTTTAGGAAACTTTTTCAATAAGCTGTGAATTTAATGTCCCCAGGGCCCTGGAATATAGGAAAAAAATGTTTTTGAATGAAAGTGTGAAATTATGATTTTGGTGAAGGTAAAAATAAAGGTAAGTGATGGAGGTATTACAAAATTGGCCTGAAACATTTGGGTTTGTCAGCGATTTAAAGCACTTCCTAACTGGAGGAAGAGGTCAGGGAAGGGAAGATATCCCCTTTGTAGAGCAGTCAGGAATATTAGGCACTAAAAAATAGAAATATGGCCAGCGGGGTGGTGTAAGCCTGTAGTCTCAGGTAGTTGGGAGGCTAAGGCAGGCTAAGGAACACAACTAGATCCTGTCGTTCAAAAACAAACAACAAAAAATTACACACACACAAACAAAAAGACTAGGGATACGAATCAGTGGTAAATTGCAAACTTGCCTGGCATACCATGAGGTCCTGGGTTTGATCCAGGATACTCGATACCCCCCCCCCCCCCCCCCAGCAAAACAACAACTAAAAAAAAAACTTCCAAAATTCTAACGATAGATACTGATACACTAATCCTTCAGGGCCCAGGTCAGATTCCCTGGACGCTCTCACTCTTCGCCTTCTTCCCTGGGGTCTATCTCTCCTCTGCGTTCAGTTGAAGCAGAGCTCTCCCCACCCAACTCCACAGAGCCGAGGCCCAGCTGAGCATCAGCGTAGAGCTCAGATCAGCCCTCCCCGGGGCTCTGGACAGCCTGGCGAACCTTTACACGCACTGCCCAGGCCACCGCGAACCCTGCGTGTTTCTTCACGATCCGGTAAGGGCGCGACGGCGCGAGCGCGCATGTGCTGGCGCTGCCTCTGTGCTTGTCCTCTGTGGCGCTCCGTAGGGCTCCCTCCGTGAGCTCCACGTAGGCCGCGCAGGCGCCCTTAGAGCACCGTTCACCTGCTGCCGTTGTCGCCGCCGCCGCCCGGGCTGGATGGGGGGCCGAGACCAGCCAGTGGCACCTGGAAGGAAGAGACGCGGCGGCGGCGACGCCGACACCCGCTGGACAAGTGTCTCGCTTCGCCCGCGAGCTCAAGGAGGAGGCGGCGAGGCCCGGCCCCCACGGCCCCTGGTATAGAGAAGCTGCGTCGCCGCTGCGGCCGGGACTCCCTGGGCTCTCGCCCCTCAGGTCTCATTCACACTCAGGACCCCACGTTGCGCCATGTTCAAGAAACTGAAGCAAAAGATCAGCGAGGAGCAGCAGCAGCTCCAGCAGGCGCTGGCTCCTGTTCAGGTACGAAGGGCCCGTCACCCCTTGATATCAGCCGGGTCTGAAAGGAGGAGGGAGTTCCTCCGTGACCTTTGACCTCTAACCCGAGGACTCTTACCAATTCCCTGGACCCAGAATGAGGTCTGTCCTGGAGGGCCGTCTAGGTTCTCCGGGACTCCTGACCCGGATTCCTCCAATTCCTATTCCAAAACTCTGTCCAGGAATGGGGTGGCCGAACCCATGTGACATTTCAAGAGTTTTCGCCTAACACCTGACTCTGACCTGAGGATGAAGGCGAAGGTGTCGGACCTTGCATGATTTCTGACGCCTGTTGGGGGCTTCCCCCACATCCGAGACCCCAACCTAGGGTGAGGGCGGAGTGCGAAAACCCAGGTCCCCTGTGATCTCTGATCTCTGAGGACCTCTCTCCCATCCCGACCTGAGATTGAGTTTGGAAAGGCCAGGATCCCGCAGAACTCCTTTCGGTCATTTTAATCTCCTAAATGCAATCCCTGGTGCAGCGGTGAAGGCAGGGTGTTGAGCCATCCAGGCCAGGCGCACTTGCTGGAGCGGTGGGACCTGAAAGTGGTGGCTGTGTGGCCGCGGTCCAGCGCCCGAAGCTGTCACGAGTTAGTCACTTCACATAACTTGGTTGATCCGGGACTGGCGAAGGGGCAGACACTCTGAGTCCGGGGCGGGCCTGGTGCCTGTTCACAGTCCTGCTTGCCCTTGTGAATAGTGACTGTTTATTTTTCAGGAATTCTGTTGCTTTAGGAAGTAAGTTTCTAGGGGAAAGGGGGCGTGTTAGTGTTAAAGAAACAGTCTTATAACACATTCTCACGGAATGTGTTTTAAGTACTACCAGCGAGGATGAGGACATTTATTAAATTTCTTTCCAGTTTTTTGACTCTCAACAGATTGACACAAAATTCGTTCTCAATTTTATAGTTTCTGTTTTTGCCTGTGGTTCAGGAAAGGCTGAATTTTGACTAATTTGAAGTCATTTCTAACTTTTAAACATAGCATTTATCTTGTAACTATTACATTGAGATTTTTTTGTGAAACTATAAATTGAAATTTTGTTCTTGTTGGGGATGGTGGCAGATGCCTGTAATCCAGAGGACTTAGACAAGTTCAAGGCCAGCCTCAGCAACTTAGACCATTTCTCAAAAAAAAAAAAAAAAGGATTGGGTTTATTCTCTGAGTTTAAACCCAGTACCCTCCGCTCCACAAATTGTTCTCTTTAAATTTAAAGCTTGTGTAGTGTAAAGCAATTTTTAAAAATTTTTAAAAAAATTTTAGTTGTAGATGGACACAATACCTTTATTTGTCAGTTTATTTTTGTGTGGTGTTGTGGATGAAACCCAGTGCCTGACGCATGCTAGGCACGCAAGTGCTCTACCAGTGAGCCTCAACCCCAGCCCTGTAAGCAGTTCTTGAGAGAACATCAGAATATGACATTGAGGACTTATTTTCCCAAGAAAATAGAGATTAAAATTTAAGTATTAAGGATTGTGCTTTTGCATATATTGTAATCTTTTTAAAAATATTTTTATTTTTATATGGTGCTGAGGATTGAACTTGGTGCCTCACGATTGGTAGGTGAGCACTCTACCTCTGAGCCACAACCCCAGCCCCTATTGTATTCTTTTTTAATTTTACAAAAATATTATTTAAGAAACAAAGAGAAACCTTAAAAGTGGATAGAGATGAGGAATGTAGGTAAGTGGGCAGTGAGTGTAAGGCACTTATATTTGGATAGAGGGCATATTAGATATTAAATGGATTAAAAACAGATACTACACTTGACCTTAGTCAAAAGGTCAAGAAACCTAAGTGAATAAAATATCACTGACCCAGGATTCAATTTCTAGAAATTTAAGAAAATTTAGGATGTATAAAGACTTAACCACATGTATTTTCATTTGAGAGAGAGTGAGAAAGAACGCTCGCACATAGTACTGAAGATTGAATCTAGGACCTTGGGCATGCGAGGCAAGCTCTACTAATGAACTGTATCCCCAGCCCTTTTTAAAAGTTTTGAGACAAGAGTCTCACTAAGTTGCCCCAGCTTGTCTTGAATTTACAATGTTTCTGCCTCAGTTTTCTGAGCATCTGGGGTTAGGTGCACCTGCCACTGTGCCTAGTTTAAGTTTTTCTTTTTTTGTTTTGTTTTTTTGTGGTGCTGGGGATTGAACCCAGGGCCTTGTGCATTCGAAGCCAGCACTCTACCAATTGAGCTATATCTCCAGCCTGGTTTAAGGTTTTTAAGAGGTTAAAAACTAGCTGAAAATAAAGGGCAGTAGAGAAATGATTAAACAAATAGTTATCATGCAGTTGGTTATTGCGCAGCCTTTAAAATGGTGAACATTGCTAGGCATGGTGGTGCACGCCTATAATCCCAGTGACTTGTGAGGCTGAGGCAGGAAGATCTCAGGTGTGAGGTCAGCCTTGGCAGTTTAGTGAGACCTTCAGCAATTTATGAAGAAAACAAAAAGGGCGGGAGATGTGGCTAAATGGTAAAGTACCCCTGGGTTCAGTCCCCAGTACCCCAAAAATAAAAACAAAAAAATTTATTTGGTCTTCTCCACATAACAGGTATTTTGTTTAGTATTTTGCACAGATTATTTAATTTCACATAAACCTTTGTGAGGTTCACAGATGTTTAATGTTACATAGTTGGTGTCAGAACTACAAGAAATTAAAGACAGGTTAAAAGCAGCATGTAAAGTATAATTCAAGTTTTATGGTAAAAAATATATATAAAAGTGTATTCATAGGGCTGGGGTTGTGGCTCAGCGGTAGGGCACTTTTCTAGCATGTGTGAGGCCCTGGGTTCTATCCTCAGCACCACATAAAAAATAAATAAAATAAAGGTATTGTGTCCAACTACAACTAAAAAATAAATATTTAAAAAAGTGTATTCATATATACAGGTTGTGGAAGTATGTTTAAGAAGGATACATTCTCAGGTGCTGGTAACATTGAATATTCTTTTTTTATTTGTAATGTTTAGTTTTTCTTTATAACAGTGAATTGCTTTTGTGCAATAATAAAGACGTTTATATTAATTTTTAAAGATTTTTTTAGTTGTTGATGGACCTTTATTTATTTATTTATTTATATGTGGTGCTGAGAATTGAACCCAGTATCTCACACATGCTAGGCAAAAACTCTACCACTTGAGCTACAGCCCCAGCCCAAGATGTTTATATTATTAATAATAAAAATAAAGCTAGCTGGATGGTGGCTTAGTGGTAGAGTGCTTGCCTAGCATGTGTGAGGCATTGGGTTCTATTCTCAGTATCACATATAAATAAATAAAATAAAGGTCCATTGACAATTAAAAAATATTTTTTAAAAAATAAGGCTAGTTATAAGCTAGGATATTAGCTCTCCCAGTTTCTATAGCTTAATGCCTGTGGTGAGACTGTGTATTTGGATCAAGTAAAATCAGTTTGTGTATAAAATATTTAAAATAATTCTTTTGGATAATATATGTATTTATCCAAAACTCAAAAGTGAATTGTTAGTAATCTACTACTGATAGAAACTTGATTCTCTTCTGATTCTAGGCTTTAGCTATTCAAAACCCTTCAGAAATGAGAAATTCTGAATTATTATTTCAGGAGTAAAGGACTTTTTTCATGAACAAATTAAAAAAGAAACAAAAATGTTTTTCCATGATAATCTTTTTGCAAGAGTTCATAAGCACTTTTGTTTTCTTTAGCAAAGGATCTTCAATTTGTTTAATATGATCTTAATAACTCATAGTCATTATTTTTAAGTATATTTTTTCTTTTGAAGACACCATGCCCTCAGGGATTTAATGAAGTGTGAGAGGTAGTTCTCTTGCTTATTCCAGAAAATTTGACCAGCCAGACAGGTTAGCCCATGCCTGTAATCCTACTTACTTTGGAGGCTGGAGCAGGAGGATCACAAATTCAAAGCCAGCCTGGGCAACTTAGCAAGACCCTGTCTTAAAATAAAAATTTTCAAAAGGGCTGGGGATGTAACTCAATAGTAGAACACCCCTAAGTTCAATACCCAGTAACACAGAAGAGAAAAAGAAAGAAAATTTATTTGTTCTCCCCCCCTGCCCTCACCCCCAGTTCTGAAAATGGAACCCAGAGTCTCCCCTGATTTGAGCACTGATCTGTCACTGAGTTATACCCCCAACCCCTGTTTGTTTGTTTGTTTGTTTTAGAGAGAGAGAGAGAATTTTAATATTTATTTTTTAGTTTTTGGTGGACACAACATCTTTGTTTGTATGTGGTGCTGAAGATTGAACCCGGGCCGCACGCATGCCAGGCTAGTGCGCTACCGCTTGAGCCACATCCCCAGCCCACCCCCCCCATTTGTTCTTGGTCTACTTTTTTTAGTTATTTAATAATACTGCTTGTTATCTGCCACATATTTTTCTTCTCCCTACTTTTTTACTGTTAAAAATAAATAACATATGTAAACTATTTTGAAGTTTTGTGTACAATAAGGACAAGTACCTAAGGAATTCTTTAGTGCATTTTAGTGTGTTAATACAAAATTTGAGACATTCATTTTGGATTTTCAGAGAATTTGTGTGCATTACTTCATGAGTCTCAGCTTGTTTTCCATAGGTAAGATTGTCTGATAGATTTGTTTCCAGTACAGTGAATCGTCAGGTATAGATAATTTAGGGATAAATGAACCATTTATATCACAACATTTGCAAAACTTTCTGACAATAGTGAGATTGATTAGAATTCTTAAAAACAAAACAAAACAAGACAGCCTTCTAATAATCTCCAATCACTTCTGTTTGGTTGGTGCTAAGATTATTTGAACTCCTTCTTTGTTGGTTGTTATTTTAACTAATCATTTGCTCAACTCTGATGGTTATCTGAAGACTAATAACTAAGTGAAAAAAATTATGTATCAAAGTTCACTAAATATCATTTAGCAGCACATGTATTTTGAATTTTTAAGTTCTTTTCAGAATTAACTTGATAAAAGATTTCTTCAGATTTTTATTCCAGCTGCATCCACTGAATATATTCAAGCAATCATATTTTTAGTTTTTTTCAAATAAAAATGACACTAGTCAACACTTATTGGGTGATTATTTTTAGCCAAGTATGTTTCTCAGTACATTGCATATATCATCTAAATTAATATGCAAAATAATTTAATTCCTGTCCTCATTTTATGGATAAATTGGGGCTGAGAGTTTAGGTAACTTGTCTATGGTACACAGCTAAGAAATGGTAAAGCTGAGATTTGAACCCAGGCATCCTGGCTCCAAGTCCATTCTTTTAATTGCTATGCTACATTTGTTGATTTGTTTTAGTTTTCAGCTGTGGTTGTTTTATAGAAACTAGAGCCTCTAAATTCTGAAAAGATAATCATCTTATTTTATATATATATACTCGGATATATATATATATACACACACACACACACACACACACACACAAATATATATGTGTGTGTATGCATGTATATATACACATATATTTAAGTTATGTTCTGTGTCTTGATTTATCTGATTTTTCTGGGTCTCTTGTTATATTTATTCAAATTGGTCATCTTGCTTTGCCCCTTTTTTTGTTCTGGTTTTGGGGATTGAACCTATCTTGAACATGCAGTGTCCTCCTGCCCCATGTCTTGTGTTTGTTGATTCGTTTATATTTATGAAATCCTGGAGGTTGATTCACTTAGGTAATTCCCACGGGTTTTCTCTGCTATTACCTGCTACTCCTGTGTATAGGTCTAGAAATTGTTTGTTATGTGGGTGGTGGGTAGGGAAGGGAAACAGTTCAGCAAGAATTCTTCCTCTGTCAGCCAAAACAAATAGGGCCCTACTTTGAAAGGTGATCATAGATTTATCATCCAAACATTCTTTAGTCTCTTTAGGGTCAAACTTGGGTCACATGGTGGAGGTAACTAGTGTCATGAAGCCCTGCTAGTCTAGTTTTTTTTCCCCTTTTTGCCATGCTGGAGATTGAACTCAAGGGTGCTCTATCCCTTTTTTAAAAATTTTATTTTGAGGCAAGGTCTCACTGAATTGCCCAAGCTGGCCTCCAACTTAATGATCCTCCTTGCTTCAGTCTCTGAGTAGCTAGGTTTATGGGTGTATTCACTTGTGCCCATCTCATTCTTGCTCTTTTATAACAAACTACTCCTGGGGAACAAGCTCATTCTGTGTGAAACCAGCCTTAATCCTTTCCAAGGATGGTACCCTTAATGAGCTAATCACCTTCTACTAGGCCCCACCTCTTAAAAATTCCACTCTCTCATATCACACTGAGGACCAAGTTCCAAAAGATGAACCCTTGGGTTACAAACCACATCCAAACCATACCACATTTTAAACAGTATCTACTCATTTCCTGCCAAAGTAGATGATTTGGCAAGCTGGCCTCAAACTCCTGGATTGATTTATTTATTTAAGTATTTTTTTTTTTTTTTTTTTAGTTGTAGATAGACACAGTAATTTTATTTATTTATTTTTATGTGGCATTGAGGATTAAACCCAGGGCCTCACACATGCTAGGAAACCTATTCCTGTAGAATAGCTTTTTTTTTTTTTTCTTCTTTATTTTGTGGTGCTGAGGATTGAACCCAGGGCCTTGTACCTGCAAGGCAAGCACTGTACCAACTGAGCTATCTCCCCAGCCCCAAACTCCTGGATTTAAATGATCCTCCTGCCTGACCCTCTGGAGTAACGGGGGCTATTAGTGCGCACCATTGTGCCAGGTAGAAAATGAATTATAAAGCATTGCTCTGCTGTTTTTCATTTGCAATAATGATGTTGAGAAGTCTAATGCCATTCTGCTTCTATTTCCTTTTTGAAGTCTTAGCATCTTTCCATTATCACTTGTCTGAAATTTCATGACAAATATGCCTTTGTATGGATTTCTTTATGTATTTTGCTGAATATTCAGTGGGCGCCTTATGGGGACTTATGTGCTTAAATTTTTGGAAACTTTTAGATAGTTTGACATTTCTCTGTCCTTTGTTTTTTCTCCTATTTCCTGGAACTGTATTTAGTTAGCTTTTGTGCCTTCTGAATGATTTTTTTCCTCTTTCTTTTCTACCCTTTACATTCTATTTTTACTTTTTGTCCTACTTTTAAGAGATTAATTTATCTAATTCTTAAATTGAATTTTTAATTTTGGCTATCCTATTTTTAAGTCTTTTGGGGCTGTTTCTTATTGTCTTCTGCTTTTCCAGAGTATTGTTCTTATATATGTCTTTTGTATTTCTGAGATTAATAAGGATTTTTTTCCTTTTGATGTTTTTCTTTTAATCTCTATTGATTTTGTTCTTTCTAGGTTTATTTCATGTTTTTGCCTTTCTCTTTTACATTGGAAACTTTTTCAAATATTGAGTGTTCTGGGCTATCTGGTCATGTGAGTCATGAACAATCTGATGCTACATGGAAGTAACATGTAATAGCAAGACACTAGTTTACTGCAAGGTAGTACTGCCCTGGCTTTATTATTGGGGGAAATACCCCCACAAGTTGATGACTGGAAGTCTTTTTTTTTGGGGGGGGGGTGATTGAACTCAAGAGGCACTCAACCACTGAGCCACATACCCAGCCTCATTTTGTATTTCATTTAGAGACAGGATCTCACTTAATTGCTTAGTGCCTCACTCTTGCTGATGCTGGCTTTGAACTCTAGATCTTCCTGTCTCAGCCTTCCGAGCCTGCTGGGATTACAGGCAAGCACCACTGTTCCCCAGCTGGAGGTCTTGTGTGTGTGTGGGTGCGTGCACGCGCAGCGCACTGGGAATCCAACCCAGGTCCCTGAGTATGTCAGACAAGCAGTCTACCTCTGAGTCATGCCCTCAGCCTGGCAACTGGAAGCCTTTTAAAAGAGATTACTCAGTTTTTTTTTTGTTTGTTTGTTTTGTTTGAGAAGCATTCTGTTTCTTTTTTTCAAGCAGGGCTGAGGAAGTGGGCTAGGGGTTTCACAGCTCACTATGCCCTTTTAGTTTAATCATGTACTTTGCCCTTCATCCCTATTTTACTGTGCTTAATGTCACAAGTCTTTTAAGCTTCTTTGCTCCATTTGCTCCACAAATCTTTTAACCTGTTGTTCTTCAGTGGCTTTGTAGGATTGGACAGAGGACCTGGAAGTATTTCAACCAGTTCTCATGTTGTTGGTCCTGCCTGTTCACTTCTGAGTCTTGCATATACTTTTTGCTTTAAGTTCTAAGTGTTTCCAGTGTTCTGGGATGAAAATAGGCTTGCTGCTTCTCATCAGTATTCCCTTCTTTAGATCCCATCCCTGGGGTGGTAATATCCTCAGTTGTGCCGAATTCTTTACTATTTTTTTGTTCACCTTCAGTCTTCTGAAAATTGGTTGAAATTTCTTATTACCTCTTTTCAGGGAGAGGAGATATATACAGAGATCTATAGAGAAAGGCAAGAGCATATAGTTATTCTTCCATATCTAAACAGGAAGTTTCCTTAAATTATTTTCAGATGAGTGGATTCCACTACATTGAGGGGCTATTTTGGGGAGGTAAGCATTAAAAACAGAAGAGCAGTGTATTATTTCTGGCACTACTATCTTAGATATGATGTAAGGAAGATACTATGTTAAGAACATGATGAAAAGCTCTAGTAATTTTGGTAACTAAAAAGGTGATGTGAAAAATCAACCCCAAGTTATTGTAACCATTCTTTTAGAGCTGGGATATCAAATTGATCTGACTAATGACTTTTAGCAGTGTTGTGAGGTGGAGTCTGTAGTTATGTCACTGCCATGACTGATTATCCATAGGTATGGGAGGGAGAAGGAATGAAATGAACCAGGTGTTATGCTTGTACAAAGGTAACATCTCATTTATTTGGAGGATAATTAACTAGGAGATAAATCAAAAGGCCTATAAGCAACCAAAAATGTTGACATCACCAGCTTTATATTTTATATATAATGAAAATTATTCATAAGAAAACATTTAAAAATTTTTCATTTAGAGTTATATCATGATTATTTAATGACATAGTTTACAATTCAGTTAGTACATTTTCAATTAGTACATTTACTCAATTTCTAAACTAGTAGCAAGCTAGAATGGATGGAGAAGAAATATTGACAGGAGTGACAACTGACCAAGAAAATGTTAAATTATGTTCAGTTTTCTGGAATTAGTTAATTGATTTAGGAGAGTATAGATTCAAAGCAATTAAAAATCTCATTGAAAACTGAAGAAGTTTGGAGATATATTTATATCTTTATCTCTAACAATTCTACTCTCTTGAGTAATTTTTTATCGAATTCCCAGTAATACAGTCCCTTACGAATAAACTTTGATTAACAAAGTACTGACTTTAATATAGTTTCCTAGTAATATGAATACCCAAAATTTGTGTTTTTATTTAAATTGGGTTGTTTAACCTGGGATTGATACTTCTTAATTTCTATTTTTTGATATAGCTAAAACATTAAATATATTTTAGGGATCAGAGATTTAAGAGTTTGTCAGGCATGGTGGACTACACTTGCCTGTAGTCCCAGCTACTGACAAGGCTGAGACAGGAGGATCACTTGAGCCCAGGAGTTTGAGTGAGGCCAGTCTGGGAAAGATATTGGAAACCTTGTCTTAAGGAGAGAAAAAAAAAAAAAATTAGTGGCCAACTAATAAGAACTTCGTTCTTATAAAAACAACATGGTATGGTGAGAGCAGCTCAAGGGGTTGTGATTTGGTGGGCTGGGAGGAGCTGCTGCTTTTTCTTCTCTTTTTCTCTCTCTTTTTTTTTGCAGCGCTGGGGATTGAGCCCAGGGCCTTACACATGCTAGCACTCTACTACTGAGTTGCACTCACAGGCTGAGAATCTATTTATTTTTAATTTAATGAAAAAAAAATAAGAAATTTGATATGTCTCTGTCTTTTTTGTAAGGGCTGAGGGTGTAGCTTGGTGGTAGAGTGCTTGTTTAGCATGGGCAAGATCCTGGCTTTGATCCCCAGCACTGATCCTTAGTACTGCATGTATGTATACACAGAGAAAAGGTTGTTCTGTAAAACTTCTGTTTAGAGGTGTCTCCATTTGAAGTGGATCGTGGCATTGTTGTTATTGTTTTTACTGTGAAACCCAGGGAAATAAATCTGAGAAACAGTCATCTAAAGATACTGGGAAAGTGGGTAAGAGAATCAGAAGACTTGCATACTAACACAAATCTTGAAGTGTGAACTGGGCAAGCCATTTAAGCATTCTGGGCTTCTGATGTTCTCAGGATGTTGGGTATGATAATATCTGTCTTGTTTACCTTTCAGGTTGATTATGTGCATCAAAAATGATAAAGTATCTGAAAGCCTTTGAAGTTGTAGAGCATGTGTTTATTTAACCGTGCCTGTGAGATGCTTGCTGGCTATTACATTTGCCTGGAAGAGGGTGCATTTTGTCCCTGTTCCATGGTTGCTGAGAGACAGGTACTTCCAGTGTGTATAGGGTGTTATGACTGTACATAGGAAAGCATTTCTTGAGAGGGTTAGGGTAACATCTTGTTAGGTAATGAAAGTTATGGTACAGTGACAAGGTATTCAAGCTCATTATTCCTAAACATGACAATATTAGTTTTCTGATGTTGCTAAGAGGTTAACATGACTTTCATGCACAATAACCCAGTTTCTTCACAGTTCTGCAGGTCAGAAGTCTGGCATGGTGAAACTGGGTCTTTTTTCTTTTTTGGTATTAGGGATTGAACTGAGGGGTGCTTTACCATGGAGCTATATCCCTATTCCTTTTAATTTTTTTTTTTTTTTTAAATTTTGAGGCAGGGTCTTGCTGAGTTGCTGAAGATCTCATTAAATTGCTAAGGCTGGTGTCAAACTTGCAATCCTCCTGCCTTAGCCTTCCGAGTTGCTGGGATTACAGATGTGTGCCACTGCACTCAATGGGTTTTCTTTTCTATTTTGCTGGTGGTGGGGATATTGAACACAGTGGAGCTTTACCCCTGACTTAGTTACATCCCCAGTCCTTTTTTTTTTTTTAAATTGAAACAGGATCTTGCTAAGTTGCCAGACTAGCTTCAGACTTGCAATCCTCTTGCCACAGCCTCCCAACTCATTATGATTATGGGGGTGCACTATCATGCCAGGCTGAGATCCTCATTTCTTGTTGACTGTTGAAGGGAGGACCATTTGCAGCTCTAAGAGCCATCAGTTTCTTGCCATGTCTCCTGACAGGCATTTTGCTTTCTTCCAGGACAGAAAGAATGCATCTCTTTGCCTTCTAGATCTATATTTGAGAGGCTTATGTAATTAAGTTAGATTCATCCAGGTAATCTTTTGATTAACTCAGAGTCAAATGATTAATCTCGAATATCTTTTCAAAACTAGTTTTGTCAAGTAATGTAACATAATAATGGGAGAAATATCTCACAATATTCACAGGGTGAGGGTCACTTGGGATCATCTTAGAATGCTGCTTACCACAGTGACTAAAATGGTTTTCCTCATACTGTAATTGAAACCTGTAGATAGTTAATAACCAGTTGGTGGACAATAAAATAGTAATTGTGAGCTTGAATATAGTGACCAGGTTTCTTAGCAGAATAGCTTAGAAAAATCTGACTCCAGATTTTTTATGGCTATGAGAATTAATCAGCCAAAGTTTGGTTTCAAGGAACCTAAATTCCTTTATATCTTGAAGTGAGGATAGCTTATTAAAGATCCAGAAACCTGGGATAACTGCTCAAGTACATTTAGATTCTTACTCTTGCAACTCCAGAGGGTTAAAAAAAGCCATCAGGCTGGGTTGTGGCTCAGTGGTAGAGCACTTGCCTCTCATGCATGAAACCCTGGGTTTGATCCTCAGCACCACATAAAAATAAATAAATAAAAATAAAGATTAAAAAAAAAAGCCATCTGGCCAAATTTGCCAGGTGGTACTACTTTTCTGAGAACAGTGTTTTTTAAAACTTACTCTTCAATTTTGTAAAACCTCCTTGCTTTATTTTGCCAGTTTATACAGAGCTGATGAGGCCACTACTAGACTCTGTTTCAAATTTTTTAGTGCCAATTTAAAAAAGTCACAGTGAGGTTTACTTTTCAAGTATGTAAAGGTTATTGTTTAGGTATCTGGACATTTGAAAAGTTGAATTAATAGCCCAAACATTTCTTAGACATGGGATTACAGCAGAGAAAGCAGGTTGGTTAGAAGGTATTTGCTCTAGTCTTGTGTACTTTTCTAATTACTTTGCTAATGTTTTACTCCCTCAGGGGCCTTTTTAGAAAAGTAGATCTTACATGTGACTATTTATATTAGATATGAGTAGAGCTTCTTTGCTCCTGGTAACAGCCTTTGAAGCTGGCATGGTAAGAGAATTATGGGTCCAGAATTATGGGTCCAGGTGTGGAAAGAGTTTATTAAAGTTTTTTTAAACTTTTAATAACAGCTGTTTCTGGAGTACTCAGAATGGTTGTAATTTAGTTAGAATAAACATTGTACAGGGACTGTGTTTTCCCTTCGCATTTTCTAAGTACAGTGTTGACTTTTAGTTATATTTTCTAGACATTTAAAGCATTGATAAGGCTTTATATCACATTCACCTATTTTCTTTTTTTGGCACCAGAAATTGAACTCAGGGGCATTTGACCACTGAGTCACATTCTCAGCCCTTTTCTGTATTTTATTTAGAAATGGTCTCACTGAGTTGCTTTGTGCCTCCCTATTGCTGAGGCTGGCTTTGAACTTGCCATCCTCCTACCTCAGCCTCTTGAGCTGCTGGGATTACAGGTGTGCGCCACTATGCCTGCCCGGCTCAACTATTTTCTTGTTTAAATTTTTTTCTCTTTTTTTGCTTTGCTAGAGATTGAATCCAGGCCCTTGCACATGCTAGGCAAGCACCCTACCACTCAGTCATACCTCCTAATCCTCTTGTTTAAAATTTTAAGATATTCTTTTTCTTGTTTTGTCTTGGGTAGTAGAGGATTCCTTAAGGTGACTTATGCACACAGCTAATTTCAGTCTGTCAGGTATTGATTTCCTGATTGGTCCTTTAGAATGGGTGTATGTGTTGAAATTCTTAATTAAAAGCAGCAGAATACAATCTATCTGGGTAAGCAGGAAGGAATTTGTTTTTTTTGTGGTACCATGGATTGAACCCAGCGGAGTTCTAGACTGAACTGCTTCTTTAGCCCCTTTTCAAATTTACTTTTGAGTTAGGATCTACTGAGTTACTGAGGCTAGCGTTGAACTTGTGATTCTCCTGCCTCAGCCTTCTAATAGGGATTACAGGCATGTGTCACTGTATTAGGCAGGTACTTATTAAAGAATATTCAGTAACTGAGAGAATTTCCTTGAGTGCCCTATAGTCTGGGCTGATTACTCCATCCAGCCTCACTGGGAGGCTACTCTAATAAAAATGTTGCAGTTGCCCCAGTTTGGCAGCAACAGTGCATCTTTCACTTCACAGCTCATGTCTGCATGACTGTATGAAGCTGTTCTATGCTCACTGATGATGAACTTTAATTTTGCATGTCTATTTTCTCACATCGCTGACTTATGACTCAGTCTCATGTGGGTGTATCTGATTGGTAAAGCTCAAGTTACTGCCCCAGATAAAAAGAAGACTGAGTTAGTGAGTTTTTTTGCTTTTTTTTTTTTTTTTTTTTTTTTTTTGTTGTTGGTTGGTTGGTTGTTTTTGTGTCTTTTCTCCCTAGTGTTAGGGATTGAATTCAGAACCTTGTGCATGCTGGGTAGGCGCTCTCCCACTGAGCTATATATCTCTAGCCCAAGTTTTCAGAATTGTAACTTATGAACTTATAAAAGTTGTTTATAGAAAAAAGATTACTAAATTTTTGTCAGATTTGTAGATGCTTTATCCCTCTTTCCAGATGCTGTCTCCCTCTTCCCAATTAAACTGCTCCTTTTGATTTCAAATTTTTTCTTTTCCTTTTTTTTTTTGGTGATGTAGGGGATCTGAGCCCTTGTGCATTTTGTTTTCTGTTTTTGACAGAAATAGTATTTCTTTCTCATTGAGGGATTAAATAAATAGACTTATTTTTCTTTTGTATTTCAAATAAAAAATTTAAATCTTGAATAAAGCTTAAGTATAAAGTATAAGGATTCAGTTTGGTGTTTCTCTCCCCATATGAGTAAACATTCATCCCAATACCATTTATTAAGTATCTGTCCTGATGTGAATTGTTGTTTATCATAAACTAAATATATATGTCTATGTATGTATATTATTTGTATATATGTGCACTATTTCTCATGATCTCTCAGTTCCAGCCTATCTGAAACAGTATGTGTTACATACTGACTTTAGATTTGACATATCAGAGTTCTGTTTGTTCATTCATTTTCTCGTTTATTTGACAAATACTTCTAAAATACCTTTTATGTAGAGCTGTGTAGACTGTAGAAGGGTAGGCATCAAGACATTCATTTCTATGTGTAGATGAGTTCACATGTGTTTTGTTACAGGTATAGAGGGATATTGAAGTTTTGGTTTTATACTTTAAGGGCTGTTTTTCTCTTATTTTAGAGTAGACCTCAGACTCCTATTTTAAATTTTGGGCCCTTTTGAGGATTTTTGTATTGAGGATTTCAATAGTCAGGATGTCCTTAGTATCTCAGTATCCAGCTGTGGAGCACAAATAGATTTAAAGAAAGGCCTTTAACTGGAAAGGTAGGGAAGTGCTATTTTACTGTGCATTTATTTCCTTTTTTAAAAAAAAAATATTTGCTTTTTGGTGTAGATGGACACAACACAATGCATTTTATTTTTATGTGGTGCTGAGGATCAAACCCGGGTCCCGCCCGTGCTAAGGAGCACTCTACTGCTGAGCCACAATCCCAGCCCTTAATTGTGCATTTCATTGTGCTGTATTCACTGTTTAAGGGACCTTAAAGATGGAATTAACAATCTTATTTTTTTTAAATGAACTTTAAAATTTGGAATCATATTGTTTTGCAGAAAAGTTGTAAAGTTAAGAGATTTCATATTCTCCTCATCTGGCTTCATTTCCCCTCAATATTTTCAAATTATGTTACAATCACAACCTTACTTTATATATAAAGAGACAGTAACCTTCAAAGAATTCATTTACCTAAGATTATAGTTCTAGTTGGCAGCAGAGTCAGGCTAAGGACCCAGTCAGTAGCCTGCCGTGGTTAGTTATATTTTAGCCATTTTCTGCTTTTCATGTGGTTGTGCCTTTCCTTTCTTTCACTGAGTTCTTGGACATGTACTGAGAGAAGAACTACCAAGTACAAAGTGTACTAGACAATGTAGTGTTTCTAATTTTTATAATTTTTTTAAAAATCTAGGCTTCCTCTAATTTGTCACCAACAAGAACTAAGAGCAGGACATCTTCATTTACAGAGCAACTTGATGAAGGTACACCCAATAGAGAGGTAAGTTTGAAATAGATTTCTTTAAGAAGAAATGTAATCTAAAATGTAATGCTACTGTCAATAATGATGGGAAACTATTTTCAGAGGTCTATTATTTAATTTCTGCATATTGTTTTTATTAGTAATATAGTCTTTTAAAAAATATGATTATGCTTTTGTAAAGCATTTTTTAAGAACCTTAATTTGAGAAGATAGATATTCTGAATTTAATATTTAAAAGTTTCAGAATAATTTGATGAAAGTTTGTTCAGCATAGAATAATATGGGTAAAAACCCTGCATTTTCAATCTGGTGAGTGGAAACTGAAAAGTAACTTAACTGATTCCATACAATTAGCAGTTGACACCCAAACTCATTTTTTTTCCAACTTTTTTTTCTTTCTGTGAATCGTAACACAAATATAGAAAAGAGGGTAAGACATAAATGTGAAAATTAGTGAATTGTCACAAAATGAATCTCCCAGGTCAAGAAAAGAAACACTTCCAGCACTTTAGTGTTTCTTCCCTCCTGAAAGATTACTACCATCCTGAATTTTTGGTGTTTGCCTTTTTATTTTCTTTATAGTTTTACCATGAAAGTATGCTTTCTAATGTGAAAATTATAATTAAGCATTTGGATTGTCTCCAGTTTTTGGCTGTTATGAATTGTGCTGCTGTGAACATTATTGTACATTTCTTTTGCTACACATTTATGTGCATTTTCATTGGTATTTACTCTGGAATAGAATTATTGCCTTATAGGATATAACTAGTTTTAACACTTTAAAGGATAATACTAGTTGTATTTCAATAGAAATTTACTTTCTTACCAGGAGTTCAAGAACATTACTCTTGGGGCTGGTGCTATAGCTCAGTGGCAGAGCCCTTGCTTAGCATATGTGAGGCACTGAGTTCAATCCTTAGCACCACATAAAAATAAACAAATAAAGACATGTTGTCCACCTACAGCTACAAAATAAATAAAAAAAAGAGCATTACTCTTGCTCTATATCCCTGTTAGTCTTAAATTTCAGCCATTCTGGTGGTATTAGTTGTTTGTTATAGTTTTAATTGGCATTTCTTTGATGATTAACATTATATTATTTGTCTGTTTATTGGCCATCTGATACTTTCTTTTGTGAAGTGCTTGTTTAAATACTTTGCCCACTTTTCTATTGGCTTGTCTTTTTCTTACTTATATATAGGACATTTTTTTTTTTTAAATTTTTTAGTTTTTGGTGGTGCTATGGATTGAATTCAGGACCTAGTGCATGCTAAGCATGCACTCTATTGCTGAGCTACACCCCAACCCCCAGGAGTTCTTTTCTATATAGTGTGTTTAAGAGTTCTTTATTAGGTATATGTTTTGTAAGTATCTTTTTTCAGAAGTTCTTAGTTTTAATATACTGTCCCATTTATCAAAATTTAAATTTATGGCTAGTGTTCTTTGTTACTTGTTAAAGAATGTTTTTTTTCTTACCCTGAGAGTATTTACCTGTATTATCTTGTTTTACTTTTCATATTTAGATTTTTTACTCCACTTGGGAGTGATTTTTTTAAGATAATGTGAGATAGGGTTGGTTTTATTCCCTATGATATATCTTTCCAGCTGTCCCATTTTTCCACATTGCTCTACATTTTGCAGAAGCTGTCCATTTTTGAGTGGCTTTGTTTCTGAGTAATCTGTTCTATTTCATTGTTTGCTTTGTCATTGATTCATATCACATATCTTAACTATAGGTTTATATTTTTGTTCTCAGCAGGTCCTCCCATCTTGATATTGTTGAATGTCTTGGTTATTCTTATTATTTTCCATATAATTCTATGTAAATTAAAAATATATTTTTTAATAATTGTACATGGACAGCATGCCTTTATTTATTTTTTTATGCAGTACTAAGGATCAAACCCAGTGCTTCACACATGCTAGGCAAGTGCTTTGCTACCGCCCCAGCCCCTCTATATAAAATTTTGAATCAGATATTTAAGTTCCACAAAAACAAACTCAAAGCAAAGCAAATACAGCACACTGATCACAAAACAAACCTATAAGGATTTTGATTGAAATTACATTGAATCTATAGATTAATCTTGGAGGAAACTTTAATGTTACAAATTTATAATTTTTTAGAATTACAAATAGTGCTATAATGAGTATTGTACATATACATTTGTAATGCTATTATTCTGTAGGATAGAGTTCTAGGCATGGGACTACTCGGTCATACAGTATGTGTAAATTTAAAAACTTGAAAGTTACATGTAAACTGTCCCAACAAAGGTTTTTAAAAAACCAGTTAAAAAAAATATCTATTTAGGAGTTGCAGTTGTAGCTTAGTAAAGTGCCTGCCTAGAATGCATGAAACTCTGGTTTTTATCCCCACTATCAAAAAAAAAAAAAAGTAAAAAGTCATTTATTTAGTAGATATTGATACCATAATCAATTTTAAAATGTCATACCTATATTAACTTTCTATTACTATAATAAATGCCCCAAATAATCAACTTAGAAACGTTTGTGGGGTACAGTGGCAGCATGTGCTAGATATTTAGGAGGATCATGAATTTGAGGCTAGCCTCAGCAATTAGTGAAACTCGCTCCCTGCCCCCCCCCCCCCAAAAAAAAAAAAAGGACTGGGAATGTAGCATAGTGGTAGAGCATCCATTGATTAAATACTCTGGGTTTCCTGGGCTGATGTTTTTTCCTTCCATCTTTATATACTCTTAGTCTTTTTATTTGTGATTAGGGCTTGGGAAAGTTAGATACCTTTTTCTCTTTTTTTGATACTTTTTTTGTTTAAAGATTCTATGTATAGGGCCTGAGGTTGTGGCTCAGTGGTAGAGCGCTTGCCTAACACATGCAAGGCCCTGGGTTCAATTCTCAGCACTACATAAAAATAAATAAATAAAATAAAGGTATTGTGTCCAACTACAAATAAAAAAATATTTTAAAAAAAGATTGTATATATAGTAGAGATATCTAAATAGACAAAATATAGACTTGAATTGTGGTTTGAATTTGACCAAGGGATTCACTCAACCTGTGCTTCGTATTTTCTCATCTGCTGTGCTATAGAAAATTTATTCTTGTATCTTCTGTAGGGTGTATCATCATAGCTACTTGGCTAAGGTATACAGAATCACAAATAAGAATGTAATGGATTTAATTCACCTAAAATAGTAATTATTGCTACTGATGGTTGTACTTAACAGTGTCCCCTAGGATGATAGATACAGGATCAGCTATCTTCAAGGCAAAAGAATTTTTACCTTTGATGAGGTACTACATTTCTGAGCATCCCGCTCTATGTTATATATGAGAGATGACAATCAAGCTTTTGTTGCCTGTAAATAAAAGGAAATCTAAAAATCACTGAAAAGAAATAGTAATAGTTTCTCAAGGAATTTCAAAGCTCTTTCTCTAAAGAAAATACTGCCTGTTATTATAAATAAGCAGTCAAATGCTGTGTTCGTGAAATGCTAGATCTTCATCTGGAGAACTTCTGGTCAAATTTTGCTATGAATTTACTCTATGTCAAAGACACATAAATAAGAAATAAAAACTTTTAAAAATGGAGATATATATCTGGATTCACAAATAAGGTAAACTGAAGCCCTAGTCTTAAGTGACTCTAGGTTAGAATAAAGACAGCTGTTTTCTGCAAGTATATGATGCATGGCGTTTTTGGTTGAAAGGTGACGCCAGCTAGCCATTGAGATGATATGATTATGTTAAGATTTGCATTCATATGGATATTGGACTCCTACTGTTCACCTGGCCTGCTAGGGACTCCTGGAGAGTTCCCATTGGTTGGGGAAGTACAGTAGGAGGGAGTTCCGGGGGAGGAACTCTCTCTGGCGGTTCCGGGAGATTGCTGGGATTACAGGCATGTGCCAATGTACCCTGCTTCAACTGGAGTTCTATAGGAGAATTAAGCCCTCCAGAAAATGATTTGACAATGGTTTCCCAAGGATGGTATCAAATTAGTACATGCTAGATGCATGGATGATAACATAACTTGTTATGTGCAGTAGATGCCTTACTCTAGGCTTACTCTAGGTAGAGTCTTTGGACTCTGGTTTAGAGGGACTGGGAATCTTCTAAGCTAGGAAGTTAGATTTTGTGCCATAAGCCAGAGAATAAGGTAGGGCTCCTAGCAGTTGTTAAAAGGATGTTACAAAAGGATATGGTTAACTATACCTAGATCTGTCCTTGACATATTAAGGGAAATTACTGTCCTTATGGAGGCTTCATGATTATGAACTGAATCAAACTTCACATTGGCTTGGTGAATAAGTTTGACAAATTGCCATAGGATAGGAAACCTAAACTGGGGTTTAGGAATCAGATTGATTGGATAAAGAGGCAGAGTTGCCAAAGGAAATAAAAAGATAATACCTTTCTTAAAATGAGCCTGTAAGTGAAAATGTAAAATAAATGCTAAGAAGGCAGCCAATAGATACAGAAATTGGGTGTAAGTTAATTTCAAATGAAATTAAGATAATAGAATAACCTGGAAAAGACTAAAATTTTTTTCTTCAGTAAGAAAAATGAAATAATAATTTTCTTAAGTATAGAAATTTGTGGTTGGGAGGTGGAACAAAATTAGACTAAGTAGATATGGAAACTAATTAGAAATACTGAAAATGAAAAAAAATGATATAAACATAAAAATCATCATAATAAAACTCAGGGAAAATCAGGGAATTAAAAAAGAAGACTGACAATCCCACCAAAAACAGAGATTAAGGGAAAGTAAATATGTGTCTATACATGAGGTGGCAGGATAGAGTGTAATCCTTCAGTGCACACCTACAAGGAGTTTCAGATAGTCTTCAGTTTAGTCAGTCTTTAGTTTAGTCCTCAGTTTTAGTTTAGCTTATGGCTTCAGTGGGGGCCACAAAGAAGAAGGGAATTAAATTCTTAGTAAATAGTTTTGGGTTAGAATTTGAACAGAGTTTGAGAAAGATTGAGTTGAGCTGGCATTTTAGTGAGAAAACTTTAGAACTGATGTGTGTGTGTGTGTGTGTGTGTGTGTGTGTGTTTATGTATATGCACTAGGGATCTTAACCAGGGCTGTGCATACTAAGCACATGCTCTACCACAGAGCTATGCCCACAACCTGGAACTTATGCTTGTGAGACTTTCACAAGCAAATAATAAGGATAAGTAGGGAGAGTTCTCTTATGCCCCAAGGTGGTGGTTAATGGAGACTAATTTTGGTATACTTAGGTTTTTTTGTTTTTTGTTTTGTAGTCATAGATGTACAGCATTCCTTTATTTGCTTATTTTTATATGCAATGTTGAGGATTGAACCCAATGCCTTACACATGCTAGGCAAGTGCTTTGCCATTGAGCCTCCCAACCTTTGTATTTAGCTTTTGAAGTGGCTAGGGTCCATAGTTTGTTTGGCAGTATCTTTTGAAATTGTAGTCAACATTTCTCTATGCTAGGCATTAAGTTTTGTGTTTTTCTCTTAAAATTTCAATATATTCTTTCCCAGAACATTCTGCATTACTTACTAGTGTAGGTAAAAATGACTTAATTTCAAAAATTGACTTTGAAAGCTTAAGGAGAATTAATTTGTATTGTTTTAACTTAAAATGAATATCCTTTTAAAGGATGATCTTTCTGAGTTACCCAGAAAGATTTTCAGCAAGAAGAGAAACTTGAGTAGTATGATTTCCTTAGAGCAGGCATTTAGCATAGCTTGGTATACTACTAGTACTAACATTTAGAATTTAGTATAAAGTCACTTCTTTAATTGTATCCAAGGAGTACCAGTTATTAACATTACATAAAAGATCTTAAAAATCTTTGTCTTCCTCTCCTCCCCGCCCCCATCACCGAGCAGTGCATCTCTGTGGGGTTAAAAAACCAACCACTAACCAACCAAAAAACTTCATCCTATCTATAATTAGGGTTAATAAAGGACTGGGTGAAAAATTAGTAAAGGTTCCAGTCAGTATCTATAACCTTACAGTACTGAGATGACGTTAATCTTTCACAGATACCGAGATGTTCTTAAGCTTTTGCAGATACTTATTTTCAGAATAAGTTCTTTATTATATATTATGTAAGATCAAGTGAGGCGGGCAGTGACCAAAGGAGGCAGATTTAAAAAGGCCGCCAAATGAGGCTTTATTTGAGATATCACTCCCGGGGGAACTCCATCAGACCGACAGAGTGGACAGGAGAAGGGTCTGAGGAGAAACCGCATGGGAGCTCAACCGGACTGGGATTTTATGGGGCTCACAGCAGGAAGGGAAGGGCTTGGGACAGGAAAGGGGATTTTTAGGGTCCCTTGTCCTGCTGGAGTTGGTCAGGGGAGCTGGCTGAACTCCAGGATTGGCCAGGGGGGCCTGCTGATTGACAGGTGTTTCTCTCAGCACTTGATTGATGTTTCTTTTCCACGTGGGGTGCTTTGTTCTAAGTCACCGTCACCAACCTAACATCTTATAGTAAATATTTATTATATATTACATAGTATGTTATCTAGTTTATTATATAACATTAACTGTGAAGTTAATATTTTAAAGTTTTTATTTTGGGATAATTATTAATGTTTAGGAGGTCATAAAAAATTGGATTGGGGTAGGCCCTGTGTACCCTTCACCCACTTTCCTTAAATAGTAACATCTTGTGTAATTATAGTCTACTACCCAAATAAGGTGACTGACATTGTGACATCCATAGAGTTTATTTAGATTTCACCAGTTTTACATGTGCTCATCGTATGTGTGTTTGTGTATGTAGAGTTTTATATAGTTTTATCGTGTGTAGATTTATGTGACTACCACTGTTGATTCATTTTAGTTATAATTTCTATATTTAATTTGTGATTGCTATTATTAGGTGTAAAACATAATTTGTGAAAGAAAAGTGAAGTACAGAAGAGACTATACCAAAACAACTAGTGTAATAGAATTTGTCTTTAAAACTTAAACATTTCCATTTTAAAAGTTTTTTCTGTGCATATATTGGAGAAAAGTAAATTTGCATGTAAGTATAAATAAGTGATAATTTAACTTTTTGGTTCTATTTTCCCTATAACATTTCCATGCTCTTTTTGAATATATAAAAATAAATGATTCAATATTTATGAATGTTATTCTAAGACTTTATGTTCTTTACATGCATTTTTTAAACCTACTTTACAAAGGTATGATGGACATGTAAAAGGTTGTTATGTATACAACCAGTGAGTTTGGGGATACATATATACTTGTAAAACTCACCACCATCATGGCTCCAGATATATCTGTCACTTCTCAAAGTTTTTTCTGTTTCCCTGATAATGCTGATGAATATTATTATTGATAATAACATATAAAATCTGCCCTTCTAGAAAATTTTACACATACAATACAGTATTGTTAGTGTTGGCATTATGCTATATAGAAGATATCTAGAATTTCTTTATCTTGCATAACTGAAACTTTGTTTTCTTAGGTATTATTTTTATTGGTATGGATTTTTATATCAAATTGCCAGACATGCTGTGTGCCATGATGCCTGTTGCATTTATTATTTGTATACCAATAAGCAAGTTGTTTGTATATTGGGCTTTGAGATCTGAAACTGATCAATTTATCTCTTTTCCTGACCTTTCCCAACAACTTATTTCTCTTGTGGGGGATGATGGTGGTGGTGGTGGTGGTGGTGGTGGTGGTGATGATGATGGTGATGATGATCATCATCATGTGTCCATTATAGTGTTGTGTGTACTGTGTGGTGAGAACACTCTGCAACATGACATTATGATTTGTTTTTCATCATTTGTTTTATTTTTATACCTCTGCTTATTACACTGAATGAGACAGCTACTAGCCGGGATGATAGCAGAGCCTGCTTTTCTCTCTGAGTATACTATCTTTGCTTTGGATTCCTCCAAACAGCCTAAAACACAGAGTGACAGTGTGGTGAGTTCTTCCACCGCTTTCTGCATTCCCTCTGTGGGGAAGCAACATCATTTGGCAATTGTTGCAGCAAGTCTTACATTGCTTGTGACTTACCTTCTTTCAAAGCACTTTCAGTGTCCTGTTGCTAACACTGCTCTAAAAAATCAGAGAGTAAATTGCTGGTGGCTGGTGTGCTTTTTGGTAGCTTCATAACAGCAACAAAATAACACTTTTCACTAATATATTGGAGGCTGCCTTCACTTGGTCTAAACTATTAAGTTTTCTCTTTGGGAATGCTGGGTGATTGATTTTGAAAAAGGTATGCATTGGTAGAAACTTCTGTTCTATTGGTAAGAAGCCAAGAATATTTTGAGATGTGACTCATATTTTCAGGGGAAAAAATGTTATTGTATAACAGCAGATAGGTAGGTTCTACTACAACAAATAATCTACATTATTTTGCAGTTATAACAATTATAGTTCTCTGAGCATTGAACATCTGAAAGGAAATAATGATTTTACTTTTTAAATTAAACTCATGTAATTTTTATTTTGGAAAATTGGACATTTTCCTATTTACCTGGTAAATCTGTAACTTATCTATAAAAATTTAGAATGTTTGCCCAGTAAGGATAGCTTTTGATGTTAGATTGGACACTAACCGAACTGGGACGGCAGTTTTTCACAATAAGAACTGATTTAACTTATTAGATAGCTTATGGTAAAAGTAGCACTTTCCTGTACTTAAGTCCTCTGTAGCCAATGAAGTCTTGTTTGCATATGGCCAGTAGCCATTTTTAATTATTTTTTAAACTTGGTTTTAGGGAAGAAAACAACTCAGGTTGAAAATGGAATGTCTAGTGATATCTTAGAAACTGGTCTCAAGGAAGATGATTTCTCTTTGGCTTTGGCTACAAGTGACATCTGTTTTCAAAACTGATTTGGGAGTGAGTCAGGAATCCCATTTGGAAGTTACCAGTTCACTTTAAAACAGAGATTGATCTGCTTTATACTTTACATAGTAGTAATAGAACCTTTTTTTTTTTTTTTTTAAGGAACTGCATATGGCCCCATTTCCATAAATATGAAACATTAAAATCACTTGTAATGAATATCTATCCTGTTGTCAAAAATGCTATTTAATGTAAAAGTGGGAGCTTTAGAATTATTTAAAAATAAACTTAAGTGGACTAAAAAAGTTTTCTTATTAAATTTGTATTTGTTTTGATAAAAACTTATTTTTCTCCATGAAACAAAGAGAAACTATATACTAATCTGTTATCACAATAAAAATTTAGTGTCTAATTCCATCATGAGTTTACCAGGTGCTGACTTTTCTTTCAGTTTTTTAAAAAAGATATCTCTTTACATTACATTCTAAAAATTGGTGTAACCTTAGTGCTCAGAAGTTCATAAAATGGTTATAGAGAGATTGAGGGGAAAAAAGGTAATTGCAGACAAATTTGGCAGGGAACTTGTGTGTGCTTTTTAATTAAATACACACTTAAAGAGTTTTCCTGTTAACCTAAGAATTTCTGGAGCTGGGCACAGTGGTTCACACCAGTAATTCCAATGATTTAGGAGGCCCTAAGTAACTTAGTGAGACCATGTCTCAAAAACAAAAACAAAGGACTGGGGATTTAGCTTGGTGTTAAAGTACCCCTGGGTTCAATCCCCAATAAAACGCCCTCCCCTCAGAAAAAGAATTTCTTCCAGTGGAAAATATTGGTAAACTCAAGTATTGACATTTATTGAGCAAGTTCTTCAGGCTTCTGTCTGGGAGAAGGTCTCTCAGAGGTCTTATTCTGAAGGAAGTGACTGCACAAGAGTTTAACAAGCATTCATCAGGAGCTTATTAGGTAGAATGTAGGGCCTGGGTACCAAGATGAAAACACAGGGTTCGTGTCCTCAGAGAGTTTAGTAAAGAGAGATATTAACATATATATGTAGTAGAAAGGAATTATGGCTTCATAGAAGAACTACAGGCATGGAGAATATGCTGCAGGTAAGCCATATGAAGCTTCACAAAGAAAGGGGCATGTGAAAATTAAAAAATGAAGGGGAATTTACCTGGAAGAAATGGCAAAAGCATTACAGATAGTGACAAAATCACAAATTTTGCTCCTAGAGATTTTCAATTTAAATTTAGGCCAAAATTAGTATTTTAGACTAACACTTTGTTTAGCTGTCCTGCATTTATTTATAATACATAAACTGTCCCATATATAAACTGAAATATTTGAAATATATTTGTAGGGAGGAAGAGTTTTTAAATGTGCTATGTGTGTTAGATAGGTGATATTTCAGGTAGTTGTTCAGCTTTTTTATAGGGACCACAATCATGTGTCAAGTAATTTACTTAGAACAGGGACCTTCACTCTTCTTCCCAAGCTATTTTATAAAGCCCTTTCATTTTCTTTCTTCATAGTTTAACCATTGCTTTTCAGTGTAGTATATTTTTAGGGCTAAAAAGAATTCATTGTGATGATGCATAAATATATGCCATATATGCAATTTGTAATTCTTTGAAATGGCAGAGAACAGGAAGATAAAAGTTAATTCCTGTGTCTTCCAGCATCTTTTCTGTGTAACTTTAAGCAATGTCTTGGACTGATAAAATTTACTAACTTTTTATTTAGTGGGAAGAGAATATACTTAAAATTTTTTTATTAAAGAAAAATTTAAGCATATTACAAAAGTACAAATAGTACTAGTGGTAGAAGAATTCTGTTCTCCTATCCCCTTATCTATTACCTAGTGTCAAGAATTAATAACTCATTATCATCCAGTTTTATCTATTACCATCCTACTCCTATGTTTCCCTAACCACACCACTACCACCCTTCCTCATATGAGCCCCCCCCCCCACCTTTAGATATTTGAAGCAAATTAAACTTATTTTGTCTGTAAATATTTTGGTATGTATCTCTGAAAGATAAAGACTAAAATTTGAAACCACAGCAGATTTATCACACCTAATAGTTAATTTCTTCCTATTAAATACCTAGTTTGTGTTTAGAAATCTGGGAACACATTGCAAAATTGTGTTTTCTCCACTTATGTTTATGACATGTTAGATCAAACATTTGTCATTTTTTTGGTGGGCTGTAGAGGTAGGGAAGCATTCTTCAGCTAACCAGTTACTGAAACACAGTGGCCAGTGCCCTGTGGAATGCTTTTGTTTGAAACATGGAATTATTTTATCATGAGCTACTTCTGTAATACTAACAACTTGTTGGTAAGACTCAGTGTAATATAGAATTGTGAATCTCAGGGAATCATATCACCTATGAAATCAATGCTATGATGTAATCAGAATGTTGCTTAACTTGGAGCATTGTCATACCAACAGAACAAAACAAAAGCTTTTACATGGAAAGAAGAGATTAGTAATTTTCTAAAAATGGTGGCAGTAATTTCTTTTAAATTGCTGGCTTCAAATGAATGAGACATTTCCATTTTGTTATCAAGATATTTTTCATAGCTTAAATAATTTGAATATGATTTTATTGTAGGGAACAACTAACATTATAATTCTTTTTCTGGATAATTTTCTATTTGAATGAGTTGTGCTAATTGAATCCCCATTCCTTTTTGTCATGGGGAAAAACTTGGGGACATAATGGGAAGAGGTATGTGATTAGTTTGAAGTAAATTTTGTTACATACTAATCATTGCTATTTAGGTCCATATGTTACACAAAATGAATTTTCTAAAATACTTACTATACTAGTTTTGCCTTGCATGAAAGCATTCTAATAAATGAATAATTTTTTTTTTACTAATTTTGTTTAATTGGTAAATGTGTCTAATAGGATTTGGCACTTAGACTTTGTTCTTAACAGTTTTAAAACTTGAGTTTTCTGTTCTTTTCTTTTCTTTTTTTTTATGATATTTTTTTCTTTTTCTTAGAATGCATCTATCCATGTCACAAAATCTCCCGAAAGTGTTAATGGAAGTGAACCAACCACTCCTCAGGTCTGTTACTAATGATATTTTTTTAAAAAACTAACTTTGGAGTAATTTGACCAATGTTTGTTAATTATAAGTATTTGATTACATTATAAGAGTGATGTCCAAATATTTGATATAGTATGTATGGTAAATACAGGTTTGTTCAAAATTACTTGGAAAAAGTTTCAAGTGAAAGCAAGATTCTCTTATGCCACATTTAAAAAATTAATGACAGTGAAGTGAAAACGTTGAAAAAATGAAATCTTACTGTATAATTGTAAAAGATTGTGGGGATAGCCACATTGTGAGACATGGTGAATTATATAATCTGAAGGATGAATATGAAGGAAGTGGGATTTATTTTATTAAAGTTTGCTCTAATGCAAAGTGTTTTACTTCTAGAGAATTAAGGTTATCCTTGATTTGAAAAATTACATGTAGAGTAGGGCTCAGGTGATTTTTTTTGACTCCTTAAAAAAATCATAATGATAGTAGTGTTTGAGGTAAACATGTTTACTTTGGTTTAATGTTGATAGTTATCATTAACGGTTAATCGTAATGGACACATGTGAACTAAGTACCAAGTTTATGGGAAGCACTGTGGCAAGGGTGTGTGTTTGCACCTGCCACAATAATAGGAAAATAATAATAGGGCTTATGTATATAAGGCACTATTCTGAGTGTTTTAAATGTTTTCACTCACCAAATCCTCACAACAACCCTATTAGGGCAGTGCTATAATCATTCCTACTTTACAAATGAAGAGTCATCTCAAGGGGACCCTTGTTTCTTTAACTTCTTGTCTCTCTGGCTATCATTGCTCCTTGTGTTTCACCCTCACAAAGACAAGTTGGCCTTCAAAAATTACATCTCCCATTCTTGGGAGGAAAGAGTAAAGATTAGGACAAAAGGTATATTTTGTTTTAACAGAAAAACAATAACTGCCCCAAAAGATTACATCCTATAGATTTTCTTTTATAATGTCTATTACTGAATTTTGTCAAATGGTCTACTCTTGACTGAAAGAGTGTGAGAAAAATTAAAAAGTAAAAAATTTAGTAATTGAAATGTAACAGTATCATAATTTAATATTTACAGAAAAGGATGATTTATTCATTATACAAATATACCTTTGTACCTAGCTCCCGGAGCCTACAAACAAATTGTTAGCACCCGCTGGGGAGCCCTTGTTCTCCCTTCCATTGCCTTCCCTCATTCCTAAGGATAATTGTCTTGGCTTTTAACACTACAGGTTAATTTTGCCATCTTGGGAACTTGATGTAAGTGTGCACTTTTGTATCTGCCTTATTTAGCTCAGTGCTCTATGAGATTTATCTGTATTCTCTGTAAATCATTCATTCCCATTGCTGTTTTAAGTTTCCATTGGTGAACAGGATTGACAGCTAGTGTTTGAACAGACTAAATTTTTTTTATTATCCAGTCTATAGATTGACATCAATAGTATTTATATATTTATACATTTCTGTTGATATATAGTTAACAATGAATTGGTGGTTCAGAGAGGGTACTTGTGCGTTAGCTTTAGTAAAAATGTTAAATCTTCTTAAATATGGATTAAATATATACTCATTAATGCTGTATGTTTTCTATAGTTTTAATTTTAGCCATCCTGGTGAATGTGGGGTGATACCATGTTGTAATCTTTGATTTGTATTTGAGAAGGTGAATATTTTTACCTGGTTGTATTGTTACTCAGAACAAAACTGGGGTGGAAGAAAGGCAGATTGGATATCAGGTGATAGTATTCATATCACGTCAGTTATGGTTTTATGTATTTCATATATATTAATTTATTATTCCTCAAAACTACCATATGAAAGGAGTGTTACTGTTATCCTCATTTTAAGTAGGTAGAAAGAGTCACAGAGAGGTTATGTAACTTGACTAAAGTCCACAGCTAGTAAATGGTAGAGCTATGTAACTACACAGACTTATGCCTAACAAGTCTGGCTTCATAGCCTGTGATCTTAGCTCTTATAACTAGGATAGCCTGCCACTTAAACTGTAATGACATTCTTTTTTTGTGTGTGTGGTTGGTCCAAGGGCCCCATGTATGCTAGGCAAGTGCTCTATCATTGAGCTACATCCCCAGCCTTGATGACATTCTATTGAACTTGAGATCCTCTTGCCTCAGCCTCTTGAGCCACTGAATTATTTTTAAAGTCTTTTTTTCCCTCTGTGATGATAATTGTTAATGTTTGTATATTTGCCACATTGTAAGCACTTTGTATGTATGAGCTCATTCAGTCTCTTGGGTAACTATACAAGGTGGATAGTGTCTTCATCACCATTTTTATCCCCATTTTATGGAGAAGGAAGTAAAACTATTGAGATTAAGTAACTTGCTTAAGGTCTGCAGAACATAGTGCAGAACTTGGTGTCCTTAAAACTTGTTTCACCAGTTTATAGTGTGTTATTTTATGGGAAGATTGTCTGCTATGAATTGGAGCATTTTTCACATGGGTCAGAAGTGACTGGTGATGGAGTTATCTGTAAACAGTTCTTGAGTTTTTGAGCATGAAGGATTCTTCTTTAAGACCTCCCTACTTGCCCTCATTATGAAGATAAAACTTGCACATTGTGAAAAAACACCAGAAAGTACAGAAAAATAAAAATGAAAATAAAAACCACCCCAAATCCTACTACCACTCAGACACCATTAACCTGTGGTATTATCCTTCATGACTTAGTTCTAAGGATGTTTATGAAAATGTACATATAAATTGAAAAGTACATGTAATTACTTTAAGTCAAAATCAATTCACACTCTACATGTTATTTTATAATTCAATTTTTCCCATTTAATTGTAATAGCTTGAATTTCTTTTTACATACTATCAAACCTCTAGTGACAAACATTTGGATTATTTTTAGTTTTTGCTCTTATAAACAACCTGTGTGCATACGAAGAGGCCATGGTGTGCTCTCCCCTCTTATTTACTCCCATTTTCTCAAATCCTATAATTAAATTTCTAAAATCCATAAGTAAAACATTTCTGTTTTGATTTTTAAAATTGTATGTCAAAGATATTATTTTTATTTTCCTGTAGTCTTTGCCTACACATCACCATGTTCTCCCCTGAGCATTTATTTCACTCCTGCATCCCTTTCTTTTCCTCTGTCCCTTCCCCCTCTCTCTTTCTTTCTTTCGTCTTTTTATAATTTTTTGAGATGCTGGGATGGAACCCAGGGCCTGGCACATGCTAGGAAAGTGCTGTGTCACTGAACTACACAGCCCCCACCCCTGGCACTGTTAAGACCTTCCTGGTGACCCTGTTGTTGCACTGAGTTTCTATGAAACACCTTCTAAATACTAACTGCTGTCACCTGAACAGAATAATCCTGCTTGAATAGTTAGTTGAATTATATTGTATTATTTTTCATTGTTATTCAGATTTATTAAGAGAACAGTCTTCCATATTGCTTTTTCTGACATTGAACTTACTGAATGGTATGGAGGTCTCTATTTCAGACTGTTCAGCTATTCTCCATGATTTCTTGTTTTTATTCTCATTTCAAAGAATAATAAGTAGGGCAGAGTTGTTATATCATAAGTCAACTCTACCTCACATTCTCTATTTAAACAAAATGGGCTCATTATACATTATTATCCTTCTGCTTCCATTCTCCTCTCTTGTTGAGGATGATCAGGAATCCCCATCTTCATAGATTCTCCTTGTAAAATCCAGTTGAATTCAGTTACATTCTACATAATATTTAAGCACTGGATGTATACTAGTGATTCAGATTTTATATATAATTGGCCACTGCATTAAAGATCTTATAAATTAGTGGATGAATCCTCACAATCAACCTATGTGGGGTCAACTGGGGAAGCATGGCTTCCTTTATTTATTTGATTTTTAAATAGATATACAAACTGAAGGAAAGTGACTTAGTAAAAGTCATTGTACTGCTGGACCTGGGTGACAGACCTGGGACTTATACCACAGTCCTCTACCTCCAGGTCAAGAGCTTTTTCAGAAATAAGTGAATGCTTATTTTTTAGCAATGGTATTTTTGTAAAGTCGGGAATATAAACTAAATTCATCAGGGCTTTTAACAGGTTATTGCTGTTGATTGGGGAATGATGGAAGTCCAGATGTACATATTTTAATCCACACACTCTGTTGGGTTTGATTGCAGTCAGGTGACATTCCCACTTTTGCACAGAAGCTTCAGCTCCGGGTGCCTTCTGTGGAGTCTTTGTTTCGAAGTCCGATAAAGGAATCTATATTCCGATCTTCTTCTAAAGAGTCTTTGGTACGAACGTCTTCCAGAGAGTCCCTGAATCGACTTGATCTCGATTATTCTTCTGCTATCTTTGATCCACCCTCTGATATGGAGAGTGAGGCTGAAGACTCACTAGGGAATTCAGACAGTCTCAACAAAGAACAGTTGATTCAGCGGTTGCGAAGAATGGAACGAAGCCTAGGTAGCTACAGAGGAAAATATTCTGAGGTAGGAGCATAATCTTTTTACTATGTAAAAATTTTTTCTTCTTATTCATATTTCTGTATTGCTGTTACTCCTGTGGCTGATTAAACCATTGATCCCCTACATACTCTCGTTACTAATGGTAAGTAGTCTATACCAATATCTAGTTAGATTTTCAGTGGTACAGAGGGTTTTTGGCAAGACAATTGGTAAAACCTTGGAGAAGACTGTTGTTTATAGCCTCTGGTTCTCATATTCTGTTTTTCTTTCATTTCCTAGCCTCCATCTCGATGTCACTTAGATACCCAGCGTAGAGAGGACATCCTGTTTCCCTACCATATTCCCTACTTTATTCCCTCCCTTATTTACTCTAGGGATGGTGGCTCCCAAAAGGATAAGGACAGTGGCTCTTCTGCTATCCAAATCCCTATTATTGCTATATTAAGAAGTCTGATCATCTAGCAGATTTGGTTCTTTTTCATTGTACCTACATTTAAACTTTTGCCTAAATTGAATCTTTTTCTTTTTTCTTTTGGTGTCAGGGATTGAATCCAGGGGTACTTAACCACTGAGCAACATCCCCAGCCCTTATCTATCTATCTATCTATCTATCTAGGGGTACTGGGGATTGAACTCAAGGGTACTCAACCACTGAGCCACATCCCAGCCCTATTTTGTATTTTATTTGTTTGTTTTAATTAGGTATGTATGACAGCAGAATGCTTTTGATTCATTGTACACAATTGCAGTACAACTTTTCATTTCTCTGATTGTACACGATGTAGCATCGCACCATATGTGCAGTCATACATGTACCTAGGGTAATGTTGTTATCTCATTCCACCATCTTTCCTGTTCCCATGCCCCCTCTTTCCTCCCTTTTGCCCAATCAGAGTTCCTCCATTTTTCTCATGCCCCCTCCTCCCTACTATGGATCAGCATCCATGAGAGAACATTCAGCCTTTGTTTTTTTGGGATTGGCTTACTTCACTTTATTTTGTATTTTATTTTATTTAGAGACTGAGTCTCGCTGAGTTGCTTAGTGCCTCGCCTTTGCTGAAGCTGGCTTTGAATTCTTGATCCTCTTGCCTCAGCCTTTATAGGCTTGTGCCACCGTGCCTGGCCTTTATTTTTTATTTAGAGAGAGGGTCTGGATAACTTGTTTAGGGCCTCACTAAGTTGCTGAGGCTGGCTTTGAACTTGTGGTCCTCTTAAGTCTCCTGAGTCACTGAAATGACAGGCCACTGCACCTGGCCTAAAATGAGTCTTTTAATTGCCAGACCCCTCGAGGATGGCAGACACACCCTGTTTAATGTAAGAGAGGAAAGTAGTGCTGCTGCATTTCTCAGTTCTCTTTCAGGAGCATAGCACCTTCCTTTTAAGCTAAATTGTATTGGTTGCCTTCCATGCTGTGCATGTAAAGCAATTCTTCCTCAGAAAACTTTTGTGGAATAGATTGTTCACAGCTTTTTGTTTGTCTGTCTTAATAGATAATATTTATTTAATGGTTTGTAAGCAACATCACAGTTAATTTTAATTAATGAATGCTAAAGTTCAGAGTTAGTGGATAAAGTTAGCTAAAACTTCTATTTCCAATTATGAGTATAATAATGAGTGGTTTCACCCTGTATTTGACACCAAACCAAACCAAAATAAAAAACCTTGATGAGATATATAAAATATCTTTAAAAGCAAACAAACAAACAAAAATATGCTGACAAGATAGAAAAGATTTATCAGGCTAACATCTAAAGGCTGGCTTGAACCCAGAGGATGTAATGTAAACAGGGCATGAAAGTCATGTGTATTATGAAGGGCTTGTAGAATCAGACAACTTTTTCCTTTATACATTTTTTAACTTTTATTTTTTATTTCCACCAAAGTTAATAATGGTTTTGAATCTTTTTGTTATTTATATTTAAGTTACTTTCACTAACTTACCTTAGCCCCACCCCCATCCCCCATTCACCTTCATACTTTATGGCTGAGCCACATCCCTAACCATTTTTATTATTATTTTTTTTATATTGAGCTCGGACTCGCTAAGTTGCTTAGGGCCTTACTAAATTGCTGAGGCTCTTTGAACTTGTGATCCTCCTGCCTCAGCCTCCTGAGTTGCTGGCACCACCATGCCTGGATCAGACACTGTATTTTATAATGTCATTTAATTTTGAATCATCCCTCGGAATTAGATGTTTGTTGAGAGCCACAGCGGAAGGGGCCCCAGCAAACTTTCAGACTGCCAGCTGATGATTGGCTCACAGCGGCCCCAGCAACTTCTAGCTGATTGGCTCCTCTGCGGTGATGCTCATTGGGCTGTTTCCCCGCCCTTTCAGACTACAGAGCTGCCCATTGGGGGACTTTTTTTGGCTCCGCCCACACGACCCAGGCAATCGGCCTCAAGAGCAGGAGGAGTGGGGGAGGTTGAGAGGCTTGTGGGAAGCCTGTGGTGGCAGTTGGGCTCTGAAGGTTTTTCTTGAGGAGCTGTTTTGTTTGGCGTGTGTAGTTCTAAAAATAAAGTTCATTTCTTTTGACAAGTGGCTCCTGAATTGTGCCCAGCCAGACTGCCTCATTAATCATGTAGGCTGGGTATTATTAGTAACTGTGCTATTCTATCTCCTGGTGAAATTACTGATATACCCTTTGGAGAACTGGCTATAATTTTTATTTCACCTTCATAATCGGGATCAATTACCCCAGGATTTATCATAAGTCCTTTTAGAGTAGAAGAGCTGCGTCCCAGTAATAAGCCTACTGTTCCTTTGGGAAGAGGTCCTTTTACCCCTGTGGGAATGATTTTTTTTTTTTAATTTATTTTTTAGTTTTCAGTGAACACAACATCTTTATTTTTTTTATTTTTATGTGGTGCTGAGGATTGAACCCAGCACCCCGCGCATGCCAGGCGAGCGCGCTACCGCTTGAGCCACATCCCCAGCCCTCAGACACTGTATTTTATAATGTCATTTAATTTTGAATCATCCCTCTGAATTAGATGTTAATTAACTTTATTTTGTAGAAAAGGGATTGGAGACTCAGAGATTAAGTAACTAGCTTAGGTCATACAAGTCTGAATTTGGTTATAAATCTTTCTGGTTGTTTGTACTATTTGGTGCTATCTCAGAAAATCAGACATCCTATTAGGGATAACACCTCTGTCTTTACCTCTGCTTCTTTTGCCACTGAAGGTACCTAGGATAAAATAGTGCTATAAGTGACATGTAGTTCTTGGGTTACTCTTCTTCCTCACCCTACTTCCTTTTTGAACACCATTGTTCTTTTTGGCCTGAAGATAATGAGGAGAGGGTTCCTGGTGTATTTTTTTTTTAATTTTTGTATTCTTGTGTCTTTTGCTAGACTTGCCTTCTTTTGTTGCGTGTCTTTTGACTCAAAACATCAGTAGTGACATTGGGGACCCACAGCAGCCTTCCAAGGAAAATGACAAGCCTCATAATAGCGGGTTAAAGCTGTGGCCTGACTCTTCAGAGACCACTAGCACTTCTACAGTGGAGTTCAAATAATTCTTTGGAGTCATATGTTTTGCTTGCAGATGTGTAATGCTATAATTTACAGTTTCAAAAAAATTTGTTAATCCTTAATTTCATCTAGTTGTGTTTAATGTTTAAATCTCCTATTTAGGTTAAATATCTCTTTTGGATTTGAATTACCAGTTTCTATCTGTTGGTTATGAGTTTCTTTCATCGGTTTTTTATAGAGCCATAGTCAGAGATCTTATCACCAGAAGGAACTTTCAGAGATCATTTGCATCATTTCTTATAGCCCAAAGCAAAAAAAAAAAAAAAAAAAAAAAAAAAAAATCACTGGAGAACTGCTTAAAACACAGATTCCTGTTTTTCTCATCCTGTCTTCCTCAATTCTCCTTCAAATAGTTAAGGGGGGTGGTCAGATTTTTCATTTCTAGCAAACTCCAAGGTGAAACTATTGCTAATGTAGTCTATGATTACAGTTTGCCTTTAAGCAAGTTGGTGCTAATCCTCATCTATGAATTAGGTACTGAAATCTAAAGAGGTGCTTAAGGTGAAGTCACATATAATCAAGTTACCTTCTGTTTTATTTATTTATTTATTTTTAAAGAAAGCCACTCAGAATGTGTTCTCTCCCTCTTAATCTCTAAGAGAATTAAGAACGATCATCAATGGCAAAAGGCAGTTGCAGTAATGCAACTCTTAGAGCCAGCTTCACACTCAGGGGAGAACATTCAACTCCTCCTCGTGGTTGGTTTCTGGTACTCTACACAATCAGAGAAACTTCTTTAGTAACATACTATAGAAATGATCCCTGAAAGTATAGTCTTTAGTTTTTTTTTTTAACATTTTTAGTTGTAGTTGACATGATATCTTTATTTATTTATTTACTTTTTTTTAATGTGGTGCTGAGAATTGAATCCAGTGCCTAACATATGCTAGGCAAGTGCTCTACCAGTGAGCTACAACCCCAGCCCTACCTTCTAATTTTTTAGAAATGTATTTTGTAAAAAGATATACTAACTATGTTATATAATTTTAACTGTTACACATTGAATTAAATTGAGTGATCTATAAAGGAGTCTTCTAATTTGTTTATCTTTTGACTTTTATAAAGAGATGTTTTGGTAGAGTTAAGAATGATCGTGTTAATAATGTCTAATGTTATTTGTGACTTTATTTTAGCTTGTTACAGCTTATAAGACTCTTCAGAGAGAGAAGAAAAAGCTACAAGTAAGTGATTTTTGGGGGGCTGTTATTAAGTCATATATAATTTTAAAATAAGTCTTACAGTAAGATATTTCTAACTCATCCTTAAAAAATTCTCCAAATAATCGCAGTATCTAACCCAGTAAAATAATTTCTGGCGGCTTTGCTAAAGAGATCCAGAGATTTTACCTCTTCTGGGGCACAAGTTTTCCTCAGAGATCCCTGCAATGTTTAAGAGGTTTTAAGGCGTTTTTCTCTCTTTCAAGCACATTGCCTAGTATCTCAGTCTCTGTCTGCCCATTTCCTCTGAAGGGGAGGTATCTATCGTTTTGTTTTTGCAGTGCTGGGAATCAGACTCAGGGTTCTACCTGCTAGGTAAATGCTGAGCTACATCACCATCCCTGACACCCAGCCTTCTATTTATTTCCTTTTTAAAATTCTGTGGTAACAGGAATTGTAGTGCTGTTCTGCCACTGAGCTATGTCCTCAGCTATTTTTATTTTGAGACAGGGTCTTGCTAAGCTGTAGAGGCTGGCCTTGAATTTGTGATCCTACTCCCTCAGCCTTCCAAGTAGCTGGGATTACTGGTGTGAGCCATTGCACCCAATGCATTTAAAATTTAGCTTTAAAAATTTACTGTTTTTATAATTAATGTACAGTGAAACTGATATTCTGTTTGGTATATGTCTACATAATTTAACAAATGTCTGGGTAAACACTCCCACATGCAGAGCAATTTTATAATATCATGATTTACCTTTTTACATATTTTCAGCATGGTATCAACACTTTCAGTCCTGTCTTCCTTATTCATCTTATTTGGATTAAGACTTATAATATTTTAATATCACTATTTTAAACTTTCTTTGTATTACTACTATACCATGCAGATGTTTAATCAGCTTTTTTTTTTTTTTTTTAAATTAAAGGGTATATTAAGTCAGAGTCAGGATAAAGCACTTCGGAGAATTGGAGAATTAAGAGAGGTAAGTTTTAGTAATTATTACTCTGAGAATGGTAATTCAGTCTCTTAAATTTTTTAGAATGATAGTACATGCTGGGGGGTGGGCAGTTTCACATGCATGTAATTAGTTATGGGAGTAACTAACCAGCTCAGCCTGTGAGACCACAGATCAGCTCTTCGTAGGGGCTAGATTGAGCTCCTTTATGTCTTACTGCAGGCCACATGTACCCACCTGCTATGGGAGTGGGCAAGACCACTCCTGGTTTCACCCACTGTCTCAAATCAGCCTGCTGTGCTTTGCAGTGAGTACTTATTGCTTTTTTCCAGTTCTTTGGTTCTTAAGTCCATCTGTTAGCTTATTGCTTCCTTCTAATTTATCCTATATAAATCCCAATAGCATGCATATTTCACTGCTGTTGGTTCTTTCTCCCCACCCATTTGTATTGTGGCCATTCATGGGAAATATTTTGTCGCCTATTTTTGTTGTGAATGTTCTTCATGGGTTTGTACTTTTTGTTACTTTATTACCCATCCCAGGGTTTTTGAGAAGTTTGAAACAGATGGCTTTATGGCAAATCAGAGTAATTTTAGAATTTATGTATTGTAGGGCTTGAGATGTAGTTCCGTGGTAGTATGCTTGCCTAGCATGTGCAAGACCGTCAGATAGATTCCTAGTACTAGAAAAAAAATATGTATTTTAAGTGTGTAATTTGTGGAATTTATCAGTTCAAATAGTATAGTGTATGTTGAAAGTATAAATAAGTTTGAAAAGGATCAAGTAGATTAGTAAATCTGCAAATAGCAATTGAGAAATGCTGGTGTATTTGTGAAGGAGGCAAAAAAGAAAAACATGGGAGTATTATTTTCTTTAAAGCATTGATATCATCAACACTAGCTACACTGTTCCACAGAATATCTTTTTTGGGTACCAGGGACTGAACTCAGGGGCACTTGACCACTGAGTCACACCCTCAGCCCTATTTTATATTTTATTTAGAAACAGGGTCTTACTGAGTTGTTTAGCACCTTGCTTTTGCTGAGGCTGGATTTGAAGTTGCCGTCCTCCTGTCTCAGACTCCTGAGCTGCTGGGATTACAGGCATGCGCCACCGCGCCCAGCACAGAATATCTTTTGTTGTTATTAATGATAGTTCATTGTCTGAGTTAACCATCAGTACTAATCATGTAGATATTTCTTTTTTTTTTTTTTTTTATTGTTGGCTGTTCAAAACATTACATAGTTCTTGATATATCATATTTCACAATTTGATTCAAGTGGGTTATGAGCTCCCATTTTTACCCCATATACAGATTGCAGAATCACATCAGTTACACATCCATTGATTTACATATTGCCATACTAGTGTCTGTTGTATTCTGCTGTCTTTCCTATCCTCTACTATCCCCCCTCCCCTCCCCTCCCCTCCCCTCCCCTCCCCTCCCCTCTTCTCTCTCTGCCCCCTTTACTGACATTCGTTTGTCCCCCTTGTATTATTTTTCCCCTTCCCCTCACTTCCTCTTGTATGTACTTTTGTATACCTCTGAGGGTCTCCTTCCATTTCCATGCATTTTCCCTTCTCTCTCCCTTTCCCTCCCACCTCTCATCCCTGTTTAATGTTAATCTTCTTCTCATGCTCTTCGACCCTACTCTGTTCTTAGCTACTCTCCTTATATCAAAGAAGACATTTGACATTTGTTTTTTAGGGATTGGCTAGCTTCACTTAGCATAATCTGCTCTAATGCCATCCATTTCCCTGTAAATTCTATGATTTTGTCATTTTTTAATGCAGAGTAATACTCCATTGTGTATAAATGCCACATTTTTTTTATCCATTCATCCATTGAAGGATGTAGATATTTCTTATATATTATATTAATAATGTAATATAAGAAATATCATGTAGATATTTCTTATATTACATTATTAATATTTTATCCTTATTTATAGTATGTTTGATTATCAGTAAGATTGATATCTAATCTCTTTCAACCATTTTTATATATATCCAAGTTCCTGATGCTTTTGTGAATGATACATAAGAGATTATGTGATTTATCACAGTCCCTCAACAATTCTTTAAAATGTTCTAAAGAGGACTTTGAAAACCAGGGTAATTTTTTTGTTTTGTTGACAAGAACAAGCATTGACCTTATGATATAAATAATTACAGTTATCCTTTCTTAATGAAAATCTCTATGGCTTGTTTTGGGTTAATTAATACTTTAGAAAAATTAATACACACTTTTGAAGTGTTAGAGAAGGAGCAAATCTTTAATTTGTAGTCTTCCCAGGACTTTGTATTTCTAGTTCGACTTGGAAGATAGCTAGTGCTCAGAATAGCATGCATGGAGATAGGGGGCATGTGGAAGGATGCTGGGGGAGGTGGGAGAATAACAACTAGAGCATTCTCTCTTTTTTCTCATCCCTCCTGCTTAATATTACTAGAAAGTGCTTTTATAAGCTAAAAACATCTTTGTTTTTACTAGAGAGGCAAATAATATGACACTTTTGCCTACAACATTTTTCTATTAAGCTAATGTTTTTTAGTTTAATATATTCTGGGGCTGGGGTTGTGGCTCAGTGGTAGAGCGCTCGCCTAGCGTGCGTGAGGCGCTGGGTTCAGTCCTCAGCACCACATAAATGTAAAATAAAGATATTGTGTCCACCTTAAAAAAAACCCTAAAAAATAAATATTTAAATATATTTTTCTTCTCATCTTGCATTTTGGAAATAAATAAAGGGTGTTAACAATAGATATATTTCTATTTTGGTTAGAAAATTTAAATGTTCAGGTTTTATACTGATAGTAATGTGCAGCAGACATGTTTGAAGTTCAGAGAGAGTACATTACAGTACATCAGCTTTTGAGGGTGTTCTATATGGAGACACAAGAATACTTTTTTTTCTCCCTGTTGCACTCATTCCCCATTAAGGAGTCTCACTAAGAAAGCTGTCCTCAAGAAAGTACAGCTGAATGGAGAGTGGACTTTATTAACAGATGGGAAAGCATAGATGTAATATTCTTTACTACTGACTCTTAGTAATTTGGGACCTTATAGTTGCAGGGGAATGTAGAGGACACTTAATGTGCCTCAGTGGTTTGAAAATTAATAAGTTTGAAACAGTACAAGGAGTTGTTTATAAGCCCTTGAAATACTGTTTGAAAAGAAATTATTCTAGCAAATCTGTAAGGGATGGATTAAATTATAGGAAGGCTTGAAATAATGAATCTCTCTAGAAGGCTGTTGGTGGAAATTAATCATTCAAAAATCATTGCTAACTGGGCTGTGGTTATAGTTGTGGAAAAAGACCCTAAAAGTTGTAGATAAAATGATAAAAATAATTTAATCTTATGCAGGGATCAATAAAGATAAGTAAAACATGATTTTTAGTATTTTGCTCAGGAAATTAGTGAAGTGGGAATCCTAGAATAATAAAGGGGTTTGGGCAGACTGTTTAGTGTATTCTAGGTGTTTTCCCCTAGCATTCTAAGGGAGTTAAGTGTAAGGGAGAAGCATAGAGCACACAGGACTGAGTCTAGAGGGAGGAATAAAATCAATAGAGGACAAAGAAAAATGTGGCCAGGAACTCAGAGTCAAGGAAAGTGGGTACGTCTGTTGAGATGGTATTTATTGTGGTTGGTATAACAGGGAAATAACTCAGATCATTGGATTCCATTAGAAAGGTTTATTGATGATCCAAAGAAACCAGCATTTTAAGCAATTTTAGAAACTACAAGTTTATTGTTTTATAGATAAGAAACGTTTTTGAATATTTGATGCTTTCATGTTTTCGAAGGAGGGAGACAGTTGGCTTTTTGTTTGGTATATTGTAATTTAGTTTTATATTAAGTGAATATAAGATAATATAAAGCAGTATGGTGTCTTGAAGTAAAGTTTTAAGTGCTCCTTCCATTATTAACAATTTAACAATCATTATAGCTCCAGAAAGTATACACTTTCTTCTTGAATCTTTGTGTTATTTAAGAAACAAAATTATTTGTTGCTGTAAATGTTTTAAATAATGTTAATGTCTTAGATTCTGATTATTCTCTAATTATTGTTGCTGCTACCCTATATTAAGAGGTATGCAAATCTTGATTGATCATGTTTTTAAACTTTAAAAAGTGTGTTTTATACTGAAAACTGCTTGTGAAATCTTTTGTGTTTTAGGAGCTCCAAATGGATCAGCAAGCCAAAAAACATCTCCAAGAGGAGTTTGATGCATCTTTAGAGGAGAAAGATCAGTATATCAGTGTTCTCCAAACTCAGGTAAAAGAGTAAGAGAAAAAAACGTGGAATTTTTTTCAATGAAAAAATACAAAGGTTAGATGGGATATCTAAGGAGTTCCAAATTTTACAAAAAGCCTATTTTAAAAACTTTTGGGCTTTCCTTAATTAATTAGAAGGCTGATTTTTGTTTACTATGTCTTTTGACTAATGATAATATCACTGGCACTAATGATAATATCAATAGCACATGTTAAAATCAATTGCACTGTGAGTGAACTTTTTATTTAATTTTTCCCCTACTATAATAAAAGAATATTTTTTACTATATCCACTGTGTGCTTTAAAGAAAGTTCTGCTGCCATAGTATTTTCCCCCTAATGAAGTACTTCTTTTAGGTTTCTCTCCTGAAACAACGATTACAAAATGGCCCAATGAATATTGATGTATCGAAACCACTCCCTCAAGTGGAACCACAGGCAGAAGTCCTCACTAAAGAAGAGAACACGGAGAGTGATATAGAACCAGTAGGTAAGCTTCATCTTATCCAAAGCCTAATTTAAGAATTAAAGGAGATTGTTAAAGGCTTTTAGAACATGAACAGATAGAAATGGATTGAGATAAATATAAAATGCCCTTGATCATAACATTTCCACCAACAAGCAAGGGTTATTATTATTTTTTGGTTCTTTGTTGTCTTACTTTTATAGGAAAATAAGACTTGTTTTAAGACTTGAAATTTGCATAGTCTGAAAGTAGCACCATAATTTTGTTGTAATTAAAATTTGTTGTGTTACACTGTTTTATTGATAGCAGTAGCTAGATTTCATATGAACAAGTAAGTTCTGCTCAGTTTTAATAAATATGCTATTTGTAATTATTTGGATATTTTAGTTTCTTTTTTTAATTTTTTTTAGTTGTAGATTTTAATTGTAGATGGACACAATACCTTTATTTATTTATTTTTATGTGGTGCTGAAAATTGAACCCAGTGCCTCACCCGTGCGTGACAAACACTCTACCACTGAGCTCCAGCTCCAGCCATGTTTTAGTTTTAAAAATAATATTGCCTCTATAGTTTTATATTTAAAGATGGTGATATTTGCCCTGTTTTTTTTTTTAACTAGAAAAGAAGAAACAGTTAAATTTTATCTTAAAATTTAGTTATTACCCTCCCTATTTTTTGAGTCTTTAAGGTACACGTTCAGTAAAATCCCCACTTTTTATTTTTTAACATTTTCTCTCAAAGAGACTTATGGCCCAACAAAAGTAAATTGTTGGCCAGGCATGGTGGCGCACGCCTCTAATCCCAGTGGCTCAGGAGGCTGAGGTAGGAGGATCATGAGTTAAAAGCCAGCCTCAGCAAGAGTGAGGCACTAAGCAACTCAATGAGACCTTGTCTCTAAATAAAATATAAAATAGGGCTGGGGATGTGGCTCAATGGTCGAGGGCCCTTGAGTTTAATCCTTGGTACCCCACCCCACCCCCCCACCAAAAAAAAAGAAAGAAAGGAAAAAGAATTCCTCTCAGGAAATAATTTTTTTATTAATTCATTTGGGATGGGAGCTAAGACATGGGGTAATTTTGTATGACAACAACAATAAAAAGATTATCAAGCTGTCTTTTAAGGAGGATGGATTCAGTTATTGTTAGTGAAATATTGTGCCAGTCCAGGATGGGACTGAGCCACAAAATAGGTGAATGTACTACTTAGTATCTACAGATAAATATCAAACAAATAGTAACTAAGAGTAGAGGTTTGGATGGGCGCCACCTTATTAGCAGACCAGTCTTGTCTCCTCTCTTCTTGATCACACTCAAGAGTATAGCAGAGTTTTGGTATAAGAATATAGTCCTGGGAGTTGGGGGGGTAGCTCAGTGATAGAGTGCATACTTATCATGCGTGAGGCTCTGGGTTCAATTCCCAGCACCAAAATAAATAAATACATAAAAAAATGAACTCCTGTGTATTAACAGACTAACTCCCAGAGTTCCTTTATATTCCTTACTGAGTGCCTCTGCTTATGCTGCCTTATTGTTAGTGGGAGATGAAGCTTCTGCTAAAACACTGGAAATGCTTCAGCAAAGAGTTAAGAGACAAGAGAATCTACTTCAGCGTTGTAAAGAAACAATTCAGTCACATAAGGAACAATGTACACTGTTAACCAGTGAAAAAGAAGCACTGCAAGAACAACTAGATGAAAGACTTCAAGAACTAGAAAAGATGAAGGTAAAAGAGCGAATGAGTTTTATTGTATTTAATTCTGTAGAGCTATATCTACATGCTTCAGCATGGCCTGCAGCTTCTCTGGAAAATCTTCTTCCATCCTCCACAAATAGGATGTAGAGGGTGTTTTAGTTTGGGCACCCAAGTGCCCTGGACTTGATTGCATTTAGCGTACTTATAATACTTCCTATGTATTTTTCTCCTATGTAATATGTATTTCTAGATTACATAAGATGTTTAGAGTTCTCATATGAGGAGAAACTTTGTTAGAGATAAAAATGAATTTTTAACATTTTTTAGGAGCTTCACATGGCTGAGAAGACTAAACTTATCACTCAGTTGCGTGACGCAAAGAACTTAATTGAACAGCTTGAACAAGATAAGGTAAAAACAACAAAATTTATGATACTGAAACTTATCAGGAGGGTCCCAGAATTTACTTTGGAAAGCAGCTAGAAGCATTCATATTTCTGCTTTCTAAATTTTTACAACTGCTTCCATGAAAAATCTTCTTAATTTGTAGATTTATATAACTATTAGCATTAGTTTTATATCATGGGAAGCCAATTTTCTCCATGTTTTCTTGATCTTAGTATTTTAGTTTATAAATTTGAATAATGGTTGCAAAGGAGGTCTGTACTTCTGGTACACATCTACTTTTCAGAGAAAAGTTAAATTAGGTCATTCTAAATGTGAATGGTTTCAGTATGTTCTTTCAAATATTATGAAAGCAGACTAATCTCTCAAACAAGTTGCCTAAAAAGCAAAGTAATAATTTAAATATTAACATAAAGAATTTCTACACATGGATTTTAGGATGTGAGATTGGAGGACTGAGGGATGAATCTTACCTTGGTAGTTTGGAGTTGGAGCGTCAGCGGTAGCTGCATAGCAGGGATGGCTGAAAACTGTTTTGAGTAAACAGTTTTGATGTGTGTTTCAGCCCTAAGTTTTTGGGTCCTTTTCAAAAGCAGCTCCCAGTTCATTCCATACCATCCATCATTTTTTTTAATATGCTAGTTTATAGCTATAGTATTTTAACATATCTTTAAAACAAAGTCTTTTTTTATAAAAACATAACCATATTATCATAATTAATCTAACAATTTAATAAAATTCCTAAAATGTGATCTACTATCTATTTAGTTTCAGATTTTCCTTATTATCTCATAATATTCTTTTTCCTTTTATGAATCAGGATCCAGATGAAGTTGTTTGATTGTACTTGGTTGATACAATCTTTCTTTTTTTTTTGATACCAGGATTGAACCCAGGAGTGCTTAAATTCTGAGCCAGATCCCCAGCCCATTTTATTTTTTATTTTGAGACAGGGTTTCACTAAGTTGCTAAAGGTTTTGCTGTTGATAAAACTTTAAAGACTTACTTTTAATCTTTAGGTTTGATTTTCCTCTCTGTTTTCTTTTTACATTATGATTTGGTTTTTGAAGAAACTGAAGGCTCATAATTTTGTTTTGAAACTTCTTCTTAAGAATGCTCTTCCACTTACCTGGTTTTTATCTGTCCTTTAATAGTAGCTATCTTGAAGAATCATATTCTAACAAAGGGGTCAGCAGACCCTGCAAGTAAGGTAGTAATCCTCTTAAGACCCTAAAATAGCTACACAAAAGTCTGAACATCTTTTCAAAAGACAAATTGAGCTACCCCATTTTTTGTTAGTACCGAATGACTGATTTAATATATAATAATTTGGTTATCTCCCCCTCCCCCCCTTCCCCACAGCAAAGTCCATTTCTAGTATAGATTATTCACAGAGAGGGAACAGAAGCAACTAGCAAATTGGAAGAATGAGGGTACCTTACTGATAGCTGTAAGGAGTTGTGGTGGAACCAGAGACAGTCTAAGAAGGAAAGAGAAAAACCAGATAGATCTGAATTGCCATCTTGCTCCATCCAGTGGGGCAGCAGGCATCTCATACTCTCAACGGTCTCTGCGATAATCTGTGTATAATAGTACAGATCAATAATTGTACTTTTATTATGATTCTGAACCAAGTTCAAAGGCTGTATTTTCTTCCTTATAAACTGTTTTTTAAGACAGGGAAAATTATAAGACATTTATAGAAAGGTTATAAAATAAATCTTTTAACTAAAAACATATTTTAATGGTTAAAAGATTAAATTTATCATTAAAATAGTAAAATAATTTTTATATAAAAAAGTCCTGATATTATGCCAGTAAACTGAGGCATAGAGCAGAACACAGAGTTCAGAGTATGAAATACTGAAATAATTCTGATGCTATATTTAGTAAGAAATATTTTTTTGCCTTTAAAATTAAGTTTGAACTGTGGTATTGATGATGCAGTTTTGTTTGTGCAAATGCTTTAGAGTTTTCACTTCTGTTTAGGGTATGGTAATAGCAGAGACTAAACGTCAGATGCATGAAACCCTGGAACTGAAAGAAGAAGAAATTGCTCAACTCCGTAGCCGCATCAAACAGATGACTACTCAGGGTGAGGAATTACGGGAACAGAAGGAAAAGTCTGAAAGAGCTGGTAAGAACTCAGAGGTTACCTTTTAGGTTTGCACTCAAAAGTCATTTAAAGTGCTTGATGAGTGTTTTTAAAAGTTGAATATTGGTAAAAATACTTACTGTAGAGACTTTTTATAAAATAGCAAACTGCTCATTACCAAAAGCAGAGGTCAGTAAACTGTGGCCTATGGGCCACATCTAGCCCATGATTTATGTCCAGCCCTTAAGCTAAAAGTGACTTTTACTTTACTTTTATTTTTTTTTTTTGACACAATATATTTATTTTATTTATTTATTCATTTATATGGTGCTGAGGTTCAAACTCAGTGCCTCATGTGTGCTAGGCAAACACTCTACCATTGAGCTACAACTCCAGCCCCTGATGTTTACTTTTTTAAATGGTTGGGAAAAGAATGAAATGCTATAGAGACTAAATATGGCCTTTAAAACAAGATATTAATATATTGCTTTATAGAAAATTGTGCTTCACCACTGCCTTATAGTACCAAAATTCAGGTTAAAAATTTAGAAATTTTAAATTTTCAAGTAGACACAGCATAGTACTTATTAAATAACTGCTACTTTATATATGCTTTAGAGTAAACAGAAAGTAAAAGACATAATTTGTTTTTAAAAGGAATAATGAACGATTTAGTGTTATATATAGAATTATGTTTTGATATAATAAATGATAGTCTGAAAAAAATAAAGATCAGCATAATACTCACTGAGGTCCAGTATCCAGTAATACTAGGAAAGGAGACCTGTTAGAAAGAGAAGAGAGCAGGATGAACTGTGTCTTCATGTCAGGAAGAATGTATATTTTGAGTTGGACCTCAAATAAATTATGAATAGAATGGCCCTAAACAGAGAGTTAGAGACAACAGACATTTCACTTGCTACAAGATCATAAACAGACACAATGATCATAGTGGGCATGTGAATCCACTCTAAAACATTTTTGCCAAAATGGGAAATGAAGTTGGATTGTGAAGGACTTGACTATTGGAGTCTTAAAGACGAGAAGCTGTATTTAGACTCTGGCATACAAGGCAATAGGAAATCAGTAATAGAAAAGCAAAATGTGATGGAAGCTAGAGTTTTATGTATAAAAGATGAAATAGGAAGTCAAACTTGGAAGTAATAGCAGACATCCAGGTTTGAAGGATAAAACTTTAGCTATCTTGACTGGGATGGTGGTTTTGGAAAGGACAGGAAAAGTAGTAGAGTGCAGAATTTGACATCTGGTCAACTTGGAGGAGCCAAAGAAAAGTAGGATTCTATGATGACCTCAGAGTTTTAAGCTTAGGAGACTGGATACTGTGGAGTTAGAATAGGAAATATAAATGGCAAAGTTGAGGATTAGAGTCAGATGATGAGTTTACGTAGGTAATTTGAGTCAATTCTGAGATTTCCAAATGAAACTGATATGTAACATTTGGAAATAAGAAATCTGAACATCTTTCAGGAGTCATTAGCCTAAGGTTGAAGCCTGTGGTTAAATCTGTAGGAAAGACTTTTTACTCCAGAAGAGTGAGTTTTATAATAATAATAATAATGAGTAGTGGCAGTAGGAGCTATTTTAGTTCTACTTGCTGCTGCTTATATGGCCATTATTAATACTGTGGACCAGAGGTTATTTTAGCAAGGCTGTGCTATCAGTGCTTTTCCTTGTATTTACTTGTAATAAGTTCTTGTAATTCTAGAAAATATTCCTAGTATTATCCTCATTTACAAATAAGAAAGCACAAGAACCTATAGGTTAAGTAACATGTCTACATTCATACACAATGGGTAAACCAGGCATTGTAGCTCAGAGTCTGTGCTTTTTATAGAGGTTTTGAGTTTGCAGAGAGAGATGAGAAAAAAGTTACCTCAAGAAGTCATAGGAATTGTGAATAGCTGTGTTTTCTGGCTGAATTTAAGAGATGTTTCAGGAAGTAGGGGAGATAGAATAGTAGGGGAGATAGTTTTAAAAGGCTTTTGAATTTGGTGAGGATTTGATTCTCAGGATGCAATTTTGAGAAATGACTTTTTAAAATTAATTAATTTACTTATTTTAATTAGGTTTATATGGCAGCAGAATGCATTTTGACTCATTGTACACAATTGCAGCACAACTTTTCATTTCTATGTATATGATGTAGTGTCGCACCATATGTGCAATCATACACGGATCTAGGATAATGATGTCCATGATTTTTGAAACCTTATTGTAAGTAAGGTGTTAGAGGGGAATGGGTCTGGCTAAGAGAAATAGTTGGCTGACTATTCATAAATCTCCATCTCCTTGCATTTGTTTTATGGATAAAGTGGTTGGGGAATTTAGTTAATGAATTTGTTCACATTAAATCTATGAATATTTCCTTTTGAAAAGAGGTAATAGACATCTTCTTTCAGAATACAGTCTCTGAAGCCTCATGGGACATTGTGAAACATGTTTCTTTTCTGCAAACAGAAAACCCAGCGCGTAGTCTCAGCTTTTCTTTAAAGCCTTCCCATTTTTATGACTGCTTTTTGTTGACTGTTGTAACCAGTCAAAGGAAATAATGTTGGTCAGGGAATTCAATTTTCTTTTTAAATTGGGGTATACTTTATAAGGAGGTAGGAAATGAAGAATAACTATAATATTGAAAAAAGTAGACGTTAAAAAGGTACATAAAATATACAGTTTATTCACATGAGGATAAAATTGTTTTAGATAATATTTCAATCAAATCTTTAATTATACAACCTTTCTTCCTTCTCTGAAACACAGATGTATTTTGTCTTTAAATGTGATTTTCATAAATATATATGTGTATGTATACATGTGTATACACACACACACACACACACACACACACACATATACACCAACCACACACACACACACACTTTTTTTTCCCTCTTAGTGCTGGGTTTGAATCTAGGGCCTTGTGTGTGCCAAGCATATACTCTACTGCTGAGTTACAACCCCAAGCCTCAAAACTAAAAACTAAAAAATTTTCATTAATATTTGCTAGCCTGTAAGTTGAGAAACTTTTCTGTTTTGTCAAAATAGCAAAAATAAGTATTAAAAGATTTTAATTTTCATTATTGTTATTATTATTTTTTTATGTGTGTGTGGTACTGGGGATCAAACTCAGGGCCTTGCACTTGAGTGCCTTACCACTGAGCTACATCTCCAGCCAAGATTTAAATTATTTAATACATACATTTACTTTGGAAAGTCTCTAACACAGTTATAAATGTTTTGATAGATACTTTTAACACATATACTTGTAATCATAATTATAGAGGGCTATGAAAGTCGTAATGGACTCGTTTCACATTTTTAAATCTATACTGAAAACTAGTTTTGCACATAAGCTGCATATCATCTAGTGGTCTTAGATAAACAGAACTTTCCAAATAGAAAATGGTTCTCCATTCAAATACAAAGTGTACATGTTATGAAAGAAAAATTTCAGTTATGTACTTAACATAAGAAAAAAGTCCATGTAAAGGAAGTAGAGTTTCTATACTCTGTGAATATCATCTGGCTTTTGGAGCATGCATTTGCTTTGATTAGATATTTTTCTTTTTCTGAGTAAAATCTCTTGGGATTTAAAGTTTAGAAGCTAAACACTAAGAGTTGGCCATGTAAAGGGAACATTAACATGATTTGCTGTTGTTAGGATTTTATAACTAGCTGTGTCTAAGTTAAACAAATTTTTGTTATCAAAGAAAACAAATCCTTCTAATGCATTTTCACCTGTAAAAAAATGTAGTTCTGATATTGTTAATAGTTCTGGATATGTGGATATTAATAGATAACTCTTGAATTGCTTATTCTGGATGTCAAAATTCACTAAAGAACATTCCCTGCTACTTTACTTGAATCTATGTGCTATCACATTTTTTTTCTAGATAAACCATGATGCCTCCTCTGTGTTATAGAATGCAGGAAATCTGAATGTCTCTGATTTTACAAAGAATATTTTTTGCATGAATTATTCACAAATGTCACGAATCTGGACTTCCACATGTTCTATCAACCTCTAGTACTTAAGTAGTATACTTTTTAGTAGAAATGTTAGGAATATTCTCAATAATATGGTAGTATAGTACTTGATAAAATGAAAAACATATTTGTTACAAACACCTTACTACAACTGTTCATTTTATTACTTTTTAGGTGTTACTTAAGAACAGATGATCATATCTTTTAGTAACAAGATTTTAAACTTGGAGAAATCTGATGATTTAGCTTTAGTGTACAATGCTGTTTTAGGTGCAAGGAAATATTTCCATTCATCTTGAAAATTATATCTTCATGCAGTGCTAATGTAGAATGTTAATGCTATTAAATGTCACAGTGCATTTTGGCTGTTCTGTGAGTGTGGTGTTTATGTGTTGACCAACATGGGAGGTAGGGATAGTTGACTAATTATTAATGCAGTTATCTTTCCAAAAGTTTGGAAAATAGGGAATATGAAAGCCCACCACTGTTTTGGCACACACCTCATGTAGTCCTTTAACCAATACATATTTTAATGTTATTATAATAATATAATTTGTATGTTCTTTATGCCACCATGTACCATTATATTAGAAATACTTCTAAATATTGTTAAGGTATTAACACATTTTAATGGCTGTGTCAAAGAGTAGCACATCATTTACTTGGTAACCATGTTTTTATTGATCCATGCCTAAATTGTTTTGTATTTTTGCTTTTATGAATAATACAATAATGCTGTGATATAGCTTATTCTAGGTTTTAAAATTTCTTCTTAGGATAAGTCTTACCCCTAGAATTTTAGTCTGTTTTCTTAGTTACCTTCAAGCACTTTAAACAGCCATTACAAAAAGGAATCAACATAAATTTAAAAAGTTCTTGTCTACAGTTAGGCAAAATGAATAAAATATTCTGCTTGAATTAGGAAAGTCTAAAATACAATATGTTAACTTTCATAAGTTCTTGTTTCCTTTCATGTAAATTGTCTTTGTGAAGTTGTGTTTTATATGCATTGAAAAACTTGGATTAACTCATTCTTTGCTTTTTTTTTTTTTATTGTCATGTTGTGTTTGTGCAGGAAATAAGCTTTCCATCATTTGTATAGTCTAGGCTTGACATATCAGAGACATTCAATTGAACATATTTATTTCAAGTTTGAAGCAGACCCTTTAAAAGTTTATATATTTAAATAATGTGTAAGATTTATGCATTTTATATGACAAACTAAAATTATGTGTATTTAAGTACTTTGTTTCTGATAATTTATGTGACATAGTTTTCTTGGAGTCTTAAGTCTCACAAAACATCTTATTTTTGTGCATCCACACATGCCAATAAGTGAATCATGGTGCCTTTCCCAAGCCTTGTATGAACAGGACTGGGGTAAGGGCTGTTTTTTTTCCCCCCCTTTTCTTTTCCTCCTTATCATGGGTATTTAGAATAAGCTTTAAAAAAAAAAATTCCATGTGTCTCAGGCAAAAAAAAAAAAAAAAAAGGTATGAATTAGATTTTAAGTGTGCCATGTTAGATAAGTAATATATACATATTTTGGCACTAAATGATTATTTGATGGAAAAATTTATTATTTTCAATGCATTTATGTCCTGGGCAATACCACTATTAGTGGAAAGCATCAGCAACTGGAAGAACACAGTTCTCTGGGAGTGTAGGATCTTATCTCCAATTTAATTAAATTTATTTAGCTTTATTTTAGTCCAATTTTTTTTAACATTTGCTTAATGTTTTTAAGGTATTTTATAAATTTCTATCTAAGGAATACATGAAAATTTGGATAGATCTGCAGCTTTTAAAAAATATTTTGAGTTGTAGATGGACACAATAACTTTATTTATTTTTTAAATGTGATGCTAAGGATCGAACCCAATGTCTCATACATACTTGGCAAGTGCTCTACCACTGAGCCATACATCTGCAACTTTTTTTAAGGTCAAAGCATAATGAATAGAATGAATCTTGTTATATATTTTGAAAATTGACCTCAAAAAGTAGATTTTCATTGCAAATGTGGTGCTTATATAAATTTATAAAGCCCCCAATTATATATAAGTATTGTGTTGTCTAGGTTATGCTACTGGGTGGTAGTATTTATTTTTATTTATATAGACTGTAGCACAGTAGTTTTCAAACTGTTTTATTTTAGAGACCATTTTACATTTTTAAAACTTATTGTAATACCAGAGAGCTATACCAAAGAGCTATATATATGTGGGCTTTATATATTGATATTTTTTGTATTACTAATTAAAGTAAAAATCTAAAAAGTCTAATCCATTTAAAAATAGGAGCTATAGGGGCTGGGGTTGTGGCTCAGCCGTATGGCGCTTGTTTAGCATGTGTGAAGCACTGGATTCGATTCTCAGCATCACATAAATAAATAAAGGTCTATTGACACTAAAAAATATTTAAAGAAGCAGTTATAAATCTATTACATGTTAGCATAAATATTTTTACAAAATATACCTATATTTTCCAAGATAAAATATAGTATGAAGAAGGACCTTGTTTTGCATTTTTGTATATTGCTTTGTTTGGTTTAATAGAACACAGCTGGATTTTCATGCATGTTTCTACATTCAACCTACATTACTTTGGTTGAAGCATATGGAGAAAATCTACTCTACACAGATATGTATTTGGAAAAGGGAGGACCTCATAGATCCTCTAAAAGGTTCCCAGTGCCCTAGGATCTTTGGAACATGCACTGAGAACTGCTACTCTAGTTTTTTTTTAAACTCACAAAAGAGGCTTGATGAGTGGGTGGGAATTCTAATAAAATTCTTTTTTTTTCCTTTTTCTTTTAATTTGCATTTTATTTATTTTATGGTAATGCCTGTGTTTTTTAAAGCCTAATGCCACATGCTTTTAGCAGGGGTTTTTTGTTTGCTTGTTTTTTTTTTTTTGCTAGGATAAAGGTACTGGGTTACTTTTTATGTCATTAGACATAAAATCAGCAGTTAATCTAGAGATTGGCAGCCTTTCCACACTACTGCATCTTTGTTTATTTCCTGCAATAGAAGTTGAAGTGGGTCCTATTAGCCATATTGTAGGGTATACTCTAGGTCAGAGCATCAAAACAATAATGCTATGTGGAACCTCAAAATTCTGTCATTTGTTATTATAATTGATTAGGATGCTCAGGATGAAAAGTAAAAAAGGTGGTAGAGTGGCAAAAATGATGCTACATTCTTTCTAGCTTTATCTAAGAATTTCTTCTTTTAATTCCCTTCCTCCTTCACTAGTTCAGCTACCTTTTTGGGAAATATTTTATGTGTGTACGTAAACCTAACCTGGTGAATGGTAAATATCCAGTTCATATTCTATGAATGAATTGTTAGATTATTGAGCTGTAAATTGCCAACTTCTTGTTTAAATTTAAAGTGAGAATTCGTCCATTTTTATAATTCCCAAGGATTTGAGTGAACCCCACCTGAAGTGAAAATGGGGAGTTAGCAATAAAAGTCCTCCCCTGCATTTTATTTAACTGATAGAGGACCATAATTAACATTGGTTAAGTTTTTGTCTAGAAGTATTTTCCAACTTTTTGTTGTTGTTGTTTAAATAAAAATTGCCTGAGATACATTGAATTTTGCTTTGGAAGAACACAGTGTGTTCTTGCAACATTCCGCAGCAGTTTGTGCTTAGCCTTCCTGTCTGTTCAGTATGTGTCTTGCCCATAGTTTTCCCTGCTCACTCTTGCATGTTGGCTGACTCGTCAGCTGCAGTTGATGCATGCCTTCTTTTTTTGTTGGTAATTGAAAGGTGAATTCCGTAGACATTCAGAACATATTTCTTTGGTACTTATATTACAGTCCTAGCATATTTTCACTTTGGAAAGAGTAGCAGTTCACTTGTAGAGTGTTACAGGCTGTAGATTCTACTTTGTGTCTGGTGGTTGCAGGATCAGAAGGTGAGATACTTCTGCTGGTTAATAAGTGAACTTTCTCAGTTATCCTCCTCAGACATTGAAATGGGATTCACTGATGGAGGCTGACTTTCTGTGTGGAAGTAGTTTCATTTGTGATGCAGCGTAGAATCCATAATGGGTTTGAAATATGTTTTATATATGAGGATATATGTAACATGCTTTAATTTGGGGGGGGCCTTACTTGCTATTTCCTTAAATCACGATAAAGGTAGAAAACAGTAAGTTTTTTTTGTTTTGTTTTTTTTGTCAGAGGAATAACATGTTGCATTTAGCTGAGAATTGGAAGCCTACCATCAAGTCTTATTTTAAATTTATTTATCATCTGAGGGAAAATTTGGAGGTACCAGAAATTCATTTGAATAAGGATATTGAGTTAAAGATTTCAGAGGTTTCTTTCTAGGTGGGAAATTATTTGGTTCTCTGACATAACATACAGAAAGTTAAATTTAGATGATAAAAACTGTGAAGTGAAATTTGTTCTCCTTTAACCATTACATAGTAGATAATAAGGTGACTTAGGGAAAGTGTTTTAATGGATTAAACACTAAAATTAAAATATGATATCAAAATATTCTAAGATTTACTGCTTGTGTTTAGAAAACTTATTTAGTAGAAAATTCTATATCTAAATAGGAATTTATGGCATGGACTTTTTGTTTGAAAGGTGAGAATATCACATTTAGTTTTTTTGATTGATTGATTGATTGATTGATTTTTGTGGTGATAAGGATTAACCCAAGCCCCGCTAGGCAAGTGTTCTAACACTGAGCCACATTGCCAGGCCATTTAGTTTTATGCTGTATTTGATTCTGAAATTAAAACAGAAAATTTACTTGTTATTCACTATATAAAGTTTTGTTTTATTTTGCTTAATTGACCAAAGTTTTTTATTTATACTTTGGAAGGTAATCAAAACTATCTTAAAATTCTCCAGAGTCTGATTTAAGGTGTTTCTGTGATGTACTTAGAAAGCTAAGATACAGTTTGACTTATTGAATGAAAATGTACTGATGACATCTAACCATTATAAAATATTTGTCATTACTTTTCCAAGTTTTTTTTGTTATTCCAAAAGTCATCAGCACAAACTGAGCAATAAGTACTCTTGTTACAGAATCTTTCTCATAATCAGTCATTTGACTTGTCTGATTTTTTTTTTAAAGAGAGAGAGAGAGAATTTTTTAATATTTATTTTTTAGTTTTCGGTGGACACAACATCTTTATTTTTTTTTAATTTTTATATGATGCTGAGGATCGAACCCAGCACCCCGCGCATGCCAGGCGAGTGTGTTACCACTTGAGCCACATTCCCAGCCCCAACTTGACTAATTTTTAAGTGAGGAAACATTTCATGGTAGTAGCAAACAGTCAATTATTTTTGTATAATTGATACTAGAAATTATGGGGCAAACTTAACTATAAAGCAAATATTTTTCTTTAAGTATTTTCCTTTCCAACATTTAATTTATTTCTAAAGATTATGATCATGGTGTTTGCAGGCACATGGCAGTAAAGTTAGACTGGGAATCTTGAAAAATGATTTCAGTTAATCTCTTTGAAATTTAGACCTTATTTAGCATTGCTTTATACTTTGGATATGTAAAATGAATGAATTGGATAGATTTGGCTTTTACATCAAAGATTTATGGTTGTCATAAGTGTTATTTTTGTAAACTGGTGAACACTAAGTTGTGTTTCCAGTTATTATCTCCTTTTTCTGTATCTGATGAAATTTACCATTTAAAAAAATGCTTTGGGATAGATATTTGTCTTTAGGCATGTAGTATCTTTGCCCAAGCCACTGTTAAGCCAAGCCCTATTAGTAAAAGGCCTTTTTTCCCCATGAATGCCCTACATTGAAGTTCCCACATTTCTTACAAAACTGGAAGTGAAAATATTGCATATATCAATGAACTGTGTCCTCTGAACATGTTTCTTGATGAGATTGAAAACCCTTTCTGAATACTTGAGTTTGGTTTATAGTCTATCTCTATGTAGTGGGAGGTCTGGGAACTTCTATTCTGTGATGACTAAAAGAAGTAATCTAGGATGACAGTACAGTAGAATTTTTCACAGAATGTCATTATGCAAATAAAGTGTGTTTATGTATGCCTGAATATATATTCACAACACACATGTATGCACAGACATGTACATGCATATATATACAAATATAATCATACACATGTATATATTTTGGAGTTCAAGTTACCCAAGTTTTGTACCAATCCCATCTGATTTTGTTAAATGCTACATAATCTATTTGGCTTCCTTAAAGATCTTTTTACTCTAGCTAAGATGATGATGATGATTTCTGCAGCGCCTGGGATTTCTTTCTTTTTTTTTAGGTACCAGGGATTGAACCCAAGGGCGCTTAACCACCAAACCACATTCCCAGTTCTTTTTTAATATTTTATTTAGAGACAGGGTCTCACTGAGTTGTTTAGGGCCTTGCATAGTTGCTGAGTCTGGCTTTGAACTCTCCATCCTCCTGCTTCAGTGTCCCCAATCCCTGGAATTACAGGTGTGTGCCACCATGCCTATTAGGGCCTGAGTTTGTTCTTATCTCACTTAAGAACTACCTATCTGCTGTAGTGCTTTTTTTGTACTATTGAATCAAATAAATTTTTTTCTAGTCAACTAAAAAGAGCCCTAGTTTTAAACTTGTAAAAGTAGTGAGCTTCTTCTCAAAAGTATATTGTTTAAATATGTTATTCACCCAGTCCGTGTTTTTAAAAAGAAGCATCCCCCCCTCCCCGCTCTTTTGTTATATGGTTAAGACTTTGCACATAAGATTTGCCAAAGAATCATTTATTCATTCATAAAAATGTCCTAGAATACAATAGTGTTATGTAATTACTAATGATAAGATAAATTTAAAACTGTATAACAAGTAAGAAAGCACTTGAAATTACATAATATAGAAGTAGGAACACATTTTGTTTCTTTTAATTTGTTCTCCACAAGGACACTGGTGAGGTGAGTGGGGAATCTTTAAAATATAATTTTTTCAAACTTCTGAGCTTAGTCTACATAAGCAGTTTTAACCTAATCCAGAACTCAGTGAAAATAGGTTTCAATGACTGAATAATTCTTGTGGCTTTGTGAATAGCTCAGAAATATTTCTTGGCTTAGAATAACTATGTGTCTTTTAACCTGTCCTGCTACAGCTGCTCTTAGTTTCCGTAAATTGAATGCAAAACACTTTAGCTTAATGATAGTATTTCTTGAGATACTTGTGTTCTGCTCTTTTCATTATAGCTTTTGAGGAACTTGAAAAAGCTTTGAGCACAGCCCAAAAAACAGAGGAGGCACGGAGAAAAATGAAGGCAGAAATGGATGAACAAATAAAAGCTATTGAAAAAACAAGTGAGGAGGAACGCATCAGCCTTCAACAGGAATTAAGTCGGGTGAAACAGGAAGTTGTTGACATAATGAAAGTAAGAATAATTCAGTATTGAAATGAGCTATAACAATTTTTAAATTTAAGTCTGATGTTTGGCCTACATTTTTGACTATAGGGAAGAATTAATTTGTATTTTCAGACCTTGACTATTTTATGTTCAGAATATAGTAAAAACGTGCTTTGATAGAGAAATAAATTTAATACTTAAGTACTTATCTGGATCCTTTTAAGCTTTGCTGTCTCTCTAGTGGGCTGTGTTATGAACTGAGTTGTGCCTTCCCTGGTTTTTTGACTTTAGGCTCCTTGAAGGTAGGCTGCTTGACTGATTGAGTAGAGTATCTTTTGCAGAACTTGGTTGAGAAGGTGCTTGCCTAATGTGTGTGTGCTTCAGGGAATGAGGGAGTAAGTTATTGAAAGTAGGTTGTTTAAAATGTTTTGAAGAATCATTATTTATTTGTTCATTTATGCAGTACTGGGGATTCAACCCAGGTTGTCACTCATGCTTAGCACATGTCTTACCATTGAGTTACATCTTCAGCCCCTTGAAGGATAATTATTAATGTCCTGGTTGCTCTTAAAAATATAGATGTCTATATGGTATGGTATCTCATGCATGTAATCCCAGCTACTTGGAAAATTGGGACAGGAGGACCAGAAATTTAAGGTCAGCTTGGGAACTTTGTGAGATCTTGTCTCAAAATCTAAAAAAGATGGGGGCTTGGAGATATAGTTCAGCGGTAGGTACTTGCCTAGCTTGTGTGAGGCCCTGGGTTCCACCCCTAGTACTACAATATATATATGTATAGATAGACTGACCTCATTTTCAAAATTGTTAGTGTTTTGAAAATTTCTTTTAGAAACTGGTGAATTTTCAGAATCCCAAGATTTCCAGTTTTTCAGAAATGCAAACATGTAAATACCATAACATTGCCTGCCTCCAGTTCCCTTTTCTATACATTTTTTTTCTGGTCTAGTTTTGCCTGTTTTTCCTCTTGTCATGTTTGCCTTTGTTGACTCTTTATCCTGTTCCTTTGCTGACTCCTCATTTGCATTCTTGATATTTGATTATGGCCTCTAAAATGGCTTAAGATAAATTACAGATCTCAATAGGTGAGGCTTGGATTTTAGAGTTGCAGTGTGTGTTTTTACAACTTGGGCAAGGTTTCTGTGGTTTTATTTATTATTTATTATATATGTAGTTATATTGTGCATAGAGATATGGAGAGTAGCCAGTTATATAATTTTCATGTTTTCTAAACCTTCTGATGAATTACACTTGAATTTCAAGGTAAAAATTAATTGTGACCGATTATTTGAAATACAAGACATTGACTATAACTGTTTGGTTATATCTTAATCTTTTGAATGGTCATATGATATGCTAATTTTAATTTTACCATGGAATATAACAACATAATAATATATAAATTATTTTGAAAGATACTAATATAGCTGTGTTATAAAAACCGAAGGATTAAAAACTATATAGTGAAAAAAGATTTCCCTCCATTTTAACCTCTTAGTTTTTCCAAAGATAAACTGTTTTCTTTTTGAATATACTTCCCAGAGATAATCTCTGCATATAATTTCCTTGTTGTTTAATAATCTACTCTTTTTTTTTTTTTTGATACAAAAATGCTATGTTGTGTAAACTGTTCTGTTTTGCCTTTTCACTTAATAATCTGTCTAGGAGATTGTTCCTTATTTGTTGATACTGATAATGATGCCCCCCACATCTGTTTTAAAGACTGCTTGAGTTCATTGTATGATTTCCATAATTTAATTGTCTCCTTTTAGATGTTTAGATAGTTCAGATTTTGCTGTTGGAAATTGTGATTATCCTTATACATATTTGCTTACATGTGTATTTCATTAGGATAAATTATTAGAAGTAGAATATTACTCAGGAAAAGATTATGTGCATTTGTAATTATTGCCTGGTTGCTACAGTTACGTAGAGTACAGTTTAGACAGTCTTACATATCAAATGTCTTCCCTGGTCACAAAGATGGTATTATCTTATTTTTCTCTTTCCAAGCTTACAAACTTAAAGGGATATTATTACAATTTGTTGTTGTTGTTTTGGTACTGGGGATTGAACCCAGGGTTACTCTACTACTGAGCCACATATTTTGAGACAGGATCTCTCTTAAGTTGCCAAGACTGGCCTCAAACTTGTGATCCTCCTTGCCTCAGCCTCTGAGTAGCTAGATTTTGGTGTGCACCACCAGGCCTGGCTCTTTGTAGTTCTGATGTGTATAAATCTTACCAGTATGATAAATATATGATCTTTACCAGTATATATTTTTATATGTTTAAAAGGAATTTGTAGTTTTTATCTTTGAATTGCTTGACTAAATCCTAGACTTGTTTTTGTTGTTGTTGTTGGCAACATGTTAGTCTTTACTTACAGAGTTGTAGAAACTCTTTACTGTTGGTGGGAATTAGGCCTTTGGATATAAGGTGCTTTTTATCCAAGTAATCTCAGTTTATTGTTGGCTTTATTTATGATTTGTTTTGTTTTTGTTTCTTTGGCTTTTTTATTTTTTAATTATTATTTTTTAAATTTTGGGCCAAGAAGTTTTCTTTTCATAGTAGTTGAATTTATTAGTCTTTTCCTTAAATGCTATCTGGATTTTTACTCTGTTTAAAAACACTTATAGGGCTGGGTATATAGCTCAAGAGCACTTGCCTAGCATGTGCAAAGCCCTATATTGGATCCCAGCACTGCAAAACAAAACAAAACAGAACACAAAAAGAGAAACACATGCTCAATTATGAGATCCTATTTTAAAAAATTATTTATTTTTTAGTTGTAGTTGGACACAATATCTTTATTTTATTTTTATATGGTGCTGAGAATCGAACACAGGGCCTTGCATGTGCTAGGCGAATGCTCTACTGCTGAGCCAAGATCCCAGCCCCAAGATCCTATTTTTTAATCCTATTTTTTTCTTGCGGCACTTTGATGCTTTCATTCGTTTTAAGAATTACCTGTTTGGTCCAATCGAAATTTATTTGGTGTGAGGAGTGAGGTAGAGATCCAACTTAAACTTTTTCCAGATGTCTACCAAGTAGTCTCCAAATTATTTATTTAATAATTCACCCTTTACCTTCTGATATGCCATGGTATCTTCATTGCATACTATGTAGAGTAATAAATTGGGTCTTTTTTTCTGGATTCTCTGTGCTATTCTGTTGCTTTGGCCATGTACTGGTATTGCACTACTGTGTTTACCCTAGTTTTATAGTATGTCCTACTATTTGGTAGTCTTCCTTAATTACTCTTATTTTTTTGGAAGAGTATTGCCTATATTTTGCATGTTTATTTTGTCTAATGAATCCTCCGAGCAAGAACAAGGACAGTAACTCATTTTTTTTTTTTTTTTTTGTACCAGGGATTGAACTTAAGGGAACTCAACCACTGAGCAACATCCCCAACCCTATTTTATATTTTATTTAGAGACAGATCTCACTGAGATGCTTAGCACTTTGCCAATGCCGAGGCTGGCTTTGAACCCAAGATCCTCCGATCTCAGCCTGTTGAGCCACCGAGATTACAGACATGTGCCACTGTGCCCGGCTAAGGCCAATAACTCTTTAATAAATAGTCCATGTCTAGAAAGCAAGCGTAATCAGATTGGTGCAGCCACAAAGAAGTGCCCTCTCTGAGAGCATAACTGACCCCTCATCCCCCATATGCTTTCTTGTTCTGGGGAACTTCCTGGCAAGTTGTGGAAATGCAGTTTCAACCCCATAGGACTCTATCTCTTGCATCAGCACTCTTAAACTAACAACAAAGGATTACTGGGTTTTCTTTCTTTTCTTTTTTTTAAATCTCCTTTCCCTTTTTCTTTTTGTTCTTTTCTGTGGGGTCTTGCTGTGTTGCCCAAGCTGGTCTCAAGTGATCTGTCTGCCTCAGCTTCCCAAGTGCAGGGACCATAGGCACAGGCCACCATGCCTAGTTTATTTTTTAACTGTCATGGCTTTAATGACTTTGATCTGTATAGAGAATTTTTCCTTTTAATTAGCTTGATTAAACTATAATTAAGTATTATTCAGTTGTGGAGTTACTTATTTTATTCTGGGTGTTTTCACTTTATCTTCTTGGTGGATTTTCAGAAATCCAATGAAGAACAAATTGCTAAACTGCAGAAGCAGCATGAAAATGAGCTGGCCAGCAAACAGCAGGAATTGATGAAAAAGTTTGAGACCCGAGAAAAGGAATTACAGGAGCAAATGAAAGTAGCCCTTGTAAGTATCTATTTTGTTTTTGCTATCAGTAAACTTCACAGAGTTAAAGAGTTGATACCCCCTGCTCCTGTCTCAGCTTAATTTCAGACTACTGGTACCCTTGACCTTTGGGTATGCAGAGAAGATAGGAGGTAGGCAAAAAAAGCTATCAGAACTCCTTAGCTTAGTATTATATGAAAATCAAATGTATTCATTTACCAAGCTGTCATCAGTCAGTTTGTTTGTTTGGGTATGTTTATCCAGCCCTTCCACCCTAGCAGTAGGCTGTAATTAGGAGGAAGAAAAGGAGATTAATTGAAGTAATGACTTCAGGAAGAATGTCTGAAAACTCAACTGACCCAATGTACAAAGTTTTGTCTGAATTGCTTTTTAAAAAGGAGACAGTGTTCAATCCACATGATGTTTAAAAAATAAGTTAAAATTTAAAAACAGACTGAACTGACAAAAACAATAACTGGAAAAGCCTTGTTGAAATAGTATAGTTAAATTTTTTTTTCTTCAATTGTGAAAGCCTTTTATGTAAGTTACCATAAAAAGTGTTAATGCAAAAAAATGTAGTTTTTATATAAAGTTATTATCCTTAAAATAGTATGTATACTTTTAAAATGAGTTCATTGTGAAAGCATGAAGAAATAGTATTTAAAATTTTAATCTCCTTGGTTTGTACATTGATTTCTTAATTGGGTCAGAGATTTGAGAATTTCCAACAGTAGTGATTCATGAAGTAAGGTGATAAGTTTTCTAATCTGCTCTATGGGGCAAATAAACTTGTAAATTATAGTACAATTGGCTGAGGTTAGGGAAATTAGTATGTGGTTATACAAATAATGAAGACATATTTGTGTTATTTGTTAGTTCAGAAAGGAAGTCAAGCAGTTTATAAGAATATTGAAAGTATAACAAGACAGCATAAATTAAAAATAGGGGCAGGGAATTGAGGAACAAAGTAGAACATAAATGAAACTGGGAATGACTCTAAAATTCTTTCATCAAGCCCCACTATGCTTTTTCAGCCTAAGTAGTTGACCTTTGCAGGCACTAGGCCTTAATAATTGGCCATTTGCTAATATTGACTTCTAAGAACTGATATATTCAGATATATTCCAAATAGAGCAAAACACAAGTCTGCTTGCCCCTTTCTTGATTCAGTAGACTTTAAAAATTTTTTCTTTTATTTTTATAAGCATTTTTATAAGAAATGCATTTAAAATATAGTTTACACTTTATGTTAAAACTTTAAAATCAGTGTTATAAAAATTTGTATTTTCTTATCAATCTACTCATATAATGGTACAAAATCATTGCTTACAACAGTGTCCTTTACCATACTGCTGTTGGCAGCCTATTCCTAAGCAACAGGTATAGATAAATACACTTATAACTGAAGTTTATTCAAGAAATTAGCTTTTAATGTGCTAACCTATCTTAAAAAGTACTCTCTAGAGCTTCTCTTCTCAAAATAGTAAAAACCTTTAGTATGATTGTTGATATGTAATCAAGAGAATTAGAGAAAATTCTCAGAGTTGAGGGGGCAAAAGTGCTTAGAGAATCTGAAATCTTGTTTTAAAGAGATTTCCTTGTTCTTATCCATATATTCACAAGTCATCTGATTTTGATTTGGTTTTCCAAGTGAGGTACCCTATTATAATGAGGTATTTCTCACAGACCACATTAACTTAAAATCTAGTTTTTAGACAGTGTTGAAATACCAATTTCAAGTGCAGAAAAGACAGCAACAATTATGTGGCCCTTCATAGTTAGCAGTTCTTTGTAAAACATTTTAAGTAGTGGAAAAATAGGAGACATGGTGGGGTTCCTGGAAGAAAATTTTTCATATTAATAATAATTGTGGCAAAGATCAGCCAGACCACACTGGAAAAGCCAAAGTGCCATTTCTGCAGAGAAGACGAGAGATGATGATATTGTTTACCTCACAGGGCTGGGTGCAGATCAACTGAAAGGCATGATTACTGTGGAACTACTTTGGAAATGTGGGTTTAAGATGGTCTTAATTATTTTTGGCACAGGAAAAGAGTCAATCAGAATATTTGAAGATCACCCAAGAAAAAGAGCAGCAAGAATCTTTGGCCCTGGAAGAATTAGAGTTACAGAAAAAAGCAATCCTCATAGACAGTGAAAATAAACTTCGGGACCTTCAGCAAGAAGCAGAGACTTACAAAACTGTAAGCTTAAATAATATACAGATTCTAGAGCTGTGAAATTATTTGTATAAAATAATTTGTGTTTTTTCAAACAGGCACCACATTTCAAATAGCTGAGAGAAAGTGCTAGACAATAACAATATAAGATTTCAGAGAAGCTTTTGTTTTACTGGGTTATGTGTATGTATACTTGCACTTCATTTTTAGATGGTGAGAGCTGTTCATGGGAGTGCTTCGGGCTCTGTGCTCTATGTTTGCTACCTGGTGCTTCTGTTTTTATCTTTAGCTGGCTGTGTTTCTGTCAGCTGCATACTCTGCCTCTGAGCACTCAGGTTCCACAGCTTCTTTGCTCCATTGCTTACTTACCCTTGCTCTCTAGGAAGTGGCCTCACTGTGTAGGCAGCACTTGCCCTGCTGTCTTCCTGCTTGTCCAGCTTCACCTCATGCTGTGTCCTAAATACAGTCCATTCTTGGCTTATGTCACAGTTCACTTGCCTCAATATCTTGTTTTTGCATTTTAAGTTTTTCCAAGTTAACATAATCCTATAATGAATATATTTGTACGATTTATTTATTTATTTGTTTGTTTATTTATTTATTTATTTGCTGTAGCTGGACACAATACCTTTATTTTATTAATTTTTTTTACGTGGTGCCTCATACGTTCTAACCGAGTGAGTGCTCTACCACTGTTTCATTGTGCATATTTTTAAAGCTTAGTGACCTTTTCCTTCAGCAGTATTTGAAATATGTTTCCTATTTTGAAAACATACTAAGGTTAAACTTTTTTTAGCCATTTGCTCTGAATTAGTAAGATAGTCACATTTCTTACCCATCATTCTAAACTGTTCTTTACTTTTTCATTACCAACCTTTATAAAAGGTGGCATGGTGGAGTGAAATGGGCACTGAAGAGGACTAGATCTTACACTTGCTAGTTTTGTAAATTGATTGTGCCTTAATTTTCTTACCAGTCACCTGAAGAGATTGAATCTGGTAATTCCTCAGGATGTTTTCAGCTCTGACATTCCATGGCTCTGCTTTACTTAGCTCTTTTTCCTTCAGTCAAGATTGATGTTTTCATGAATATTGGTAGTCTTTGGTAAAATTTATATAAGTACCTCCTAAATAATAATTTTTGTGATAAAAAATAAAATAAATTATTTTTCTTCCAAAATTAAATTATAGAAATAATAAAATACTATTGCAGGCCTTAAATAAGTAGAGGGGAAAAAATTCTGATTTCTTTTGATTTTCTGATCAGAAGTTACTATTATCTGTTTGTGATTATTTCTTTTTTGACTACCCATTAGAATATTCTTGAAAAGAGAGGTAATTTAAATAGTTACCCAAGCAAGTAGAAAAAAAAATCTGGAATTATGGATTTTGTAAAAAAATAGAATCTTTTCTTTGTTGTATGATTCCTTTAGTAATTGAGCACACATTGTCTTTTTGTGTTTGGTATGATATGTAATGTTATTTATCTAAATTTTAATCTTTTAAATAAGTAGTAGACATCATGTCTGTGTATCATTGCTCATAAGCTAATATGTACTTTAGTAAAAATATGTTCATTTTCATTGACAGAGAATTCTTGAATTGGAAAGTTCTCTGGAGAAAAGCTTACAAGAAAACAAAAATCAGTCAGAAGATTTAGCTGTTCATTGGGAAGCTGAAAAAAATAAGCACAATAAAGAAATTACAGTCTTGGTTGAAAAACACAAGACAGAACTGGAGAGTCTGCAGCATCAGCAGGATAACCTTTGGTCTGAAAGACTCCAAGTCTTAAAGCAACAGCATCAGACTGAAATGGAAAAACTTAGAGAAACATATGAACAAGAAAAAGAAACACTATTGAAAGACAAAGAGATTCTTTTCCAGGCCCACATAGAAGAGATGAATGAAAAGACTTTAGAAAAGCTTGATGTGAAGCAAACAGAGCTAGAATCATTATCTTCTGAATTGTCAGAGGTATTAAAAGCTCGTCACCAGCTAGAAGAGGAACTTTCTGATCTAAGGGATCAAGCTGATAAAATGAAGCAAGACTTAGAAGCCAAGCTGAATGAACAGAAGAATCATCACCAGCAGCAAGTTGATACTATGATTAAAGAACAAGAAATGTCTATCCAGAGAACGGAGAAGGCATTGAAAGATCAAATTAATCAACTGGAGCTTCTCTTGAAAGAAAAGGACAAGCACTTGAAAGAGCATCAGGCTCATGTAGAAAATTTAGAGGCAGATATTAAAAGGTCTGAGGGAGAACTCCAAGAGGCATCTGCTAAGCTGAATCTTTTCCAGTCACACCAGAGTACCACACGTGAACAGGCAAAAGCATATGAGGAGCAGTTGGCTCAGTTGCAGCAGAAGTTGCTGGATTTGGAAACAGAAAAAATTCTTCTTACCAAAAAGGTAGCTGAAGTTGAAACACAAAAGAAAGATGTTTGTACCGAGTTAGATACTCAAAAAACCCAGGTGCAGGACTTAATGCAGCAGCTTGAAAAACAACGTAGTGAAATGGAGGAAAAAATAAAATCTTTAACCCAACTCTATGAGTCCCAACTTAAGGATAGTAACATTGAGCAGGAACAGACAAATCAAATTTTGATGGAAAAGGAACATATAATTTTACAAATGAAAGAAGGACAGAGCAAAGAAATTGAGATTCTCAAACAGAAGTTGTCAGCCAAGGAGGACAGTATTAGTATTTTGCATGAGGAATATGAAAACAAATTTAAAAATCAAGAAAAAAAGATGGAAAAAATTAAGCAGAAAGCAAAGGAGATGCAAGAGACATTAAAAAAAAAATTGTCTGATCAGGAAGCCAAACTTAAAAAAGAGCTTGAAAATACTGTTCTAGAACTTAGTCAGAAAGAAAAACAGTTCAATGTGAAAATGTTGGAAATGGCACAGGCTAACTCAGCTGGAATCAATGATGCAGTATCAAGACTGGAAACAAATCAAAAGGAGCAAATAGAGAGTCTCACTGAGGCGCACAGGCGAGAACTCAGTGATGTCATATCAAGCTGGGAAAAGAAACTTAATCAGCAAGCTGAAGAACTTCAGGAAAAACATGAAATCCAGTTACAAGAGAAAGAACAAGAAATAGCAGAACTGAAGCAAAAGGTCCTCATATTTGGGTGTGAAAAAGAAGAGATGAACAAGGAAATAACATGGCTGAAAGAAGAAGGTGTTAAGCAGGATACTACATTAAATGAATTACAGGAACAGTTAAAGCAAAAGTCTGTTCATATGACCTCTCTCTCACAAAATGAAACTAAACTGAAAGCACAACTTGAAAAGCTGGAGGTTGACTTGAATCTTTCTCTGAAGGAAAATACTGTTCTTCAAGAGCAGCTAGTTGAACTGAAAATGCTAGCAGAAAAAGAAAACCTTAAGGTTTCTGAGTTAACAGACAAGTTGAAAATTATGGATGAGGAATTTCTCAGTTTGAAATCTTTACATGAAAACTGTAAGAAAAGCCTAGAAGACAAAAGTGTGGAATTCAAAACATTATCTGAGGAACTAGCATTTCAGCTAGACGATTACTCTAAGAAAACTGAAGCTCTACTGGAAGCTAAAACAAATGAGCTAATCAACATTAGTAGTAGTAAAATTAATGCCCTTCTTTCTAGGATTTCCCTCTGTCAACACCACACAACTAAAGTTAAGGAGGCCCTGCTAATGAAAACCTGCAGAGTTTCTGAATTGGAAGCACAACTTACACAGCTAACACAAGAACAAAATGTACTGAATAGTTCTTTTCAACAGGCTACCCATCAGCTAGAAGAAAAAGAAAATCAAATTAAGAGCATGAAGGCTGATATTGAAGGACTTGTGACAGAAAAAGAAGCCTTACAGAAGGAAGGAGGCAATCAGCAGCAGGCTGCCTCTGAAAAGGAGTCTTGTATCACACAGTTAAAGAAAGAGTTATCTGAAAACATCAATGCTGTCACACTGATGAAAGAAGAGCTTACAGAAAAAAAATCTGAGATCAGCAGTCTTAGTAAACAACTAGCTGATTTAAACACTCAACTTCAGAATAGTATCAGCCTAACTGAAAAAGAAGCAGCCATTTCATCTCTCACTGAGCAGTATAACAAACAGCAGCGTGAATTACAGGATCAGGTACAAGATTTGTCTTTAAAAATTGATACCCTGAGTAAAGAGAAAATGTCTGCTCTTGAGCAGGTGGATCACTGGTCCAACAAATTCTCAGAATGGAAGAAAAAAGCTCAGTCAAAACTTATGCAGCATCAAGACACTATTAAAGAATTGAAGATGCAGTTTGAGTTAAAAACAAAGGAAACTAATGAAAAGGATGAGGAGATAAATTTATTGAAGGAAGACTTGGATGAACAAAATAAAAGATATGAATGTTTAAGGGGTGAAATGGAAGACAAGATGAGCAAGATGGAGAAAAAGGAGTGTAATTTAGAGACTGAATTAAAGACTCAAACAGCAAGGATTGTGGAATTAGAGGACCATATTACTCAGAAAACAATTGAAATTGAGTCTTTACGTGAAGTTCTTACAAATTACAATCAACAAAAAGATGTTGAACAAAAAGAATTGGTTCAGCAACTTCAACACTTTGAAGAGTTAGGAGAAGAAAAGGACAACAGAATTAAAGAAGCTGAGGAAAAGGCTTTAAGACTTGAAAAGCAAATGTCTTCGATGGAAGCTGAGCTTGAAATTAAGAAGCAAGAAATAGAACATGTGAATTCATGTGTGAAAAGCAAAGAAGATGAGTTAAAGGCATTGGAAGATAGACTTGAGTTAGAAAGTGCTGCAAAACTAGCAGAACTGAAGAAGAAAGCTGAGCAAAAAATTGCCGCTATCAAGAAACAGTTGTTGTCTCAAATGGAAGAGAAAGAACAACAATATAAAAAAGGTACAGAAAGCCATCTGAGTGAGCTAAACACAAAATTGCAGGAAAGAGAAAGGGAAGTTCATATTTTGGAAGAGAAACTTAAGTCAATGGAAAGTCCTCCACAATCAGAAACATCAGTTATATCCAGCTCAGCCAAAAATGTGGCTGCTTCTGCTGAGCAAGAAGAAACAGATTCCCAAGGCTGTGTGCAAAAGGCATATGAAGAAAAACTTAGTGTTTTACAAGGAAATCTAACAGAAAAAGAAAAGCTGTTGAAGAGACTAGAGCAGGAAAAAGAAGAGGCAATTTCATCTTATTCTGAAATGCAGTGTAAGTACCAGGAGCTCTTATTAAAGTTAGAAAGTGCTGAAGCAAAGCAACATGAACATCAAATTGTAATAGATCATCTTCAGGAGGAACTTGAGGGAAAAAAGAAATATCCCTCGATAATGTCCCAGCATGTGGAAGAAGAGGGAGGTAAAAATAATGTAGAGACAAAGCAAAACTGGGAAAACGTGGCTGATGGTGTCCAGAAAACCCTCCAGGAGCAGGAACTAACCTGTCAGACCTTGGAGCAAAAGATAAAAGAGCTGGATTCCTGCTTAGTAAGAGAGAAGGAAGCACATAGAGTTGAAATGGAAGAGTTAACCTTAAAATATGAAAAATTACAGGCTTTACAACAACAGATGGATGGAAAAAATAAACCCACTGAAGTTTTGGAAGACAATACTGAAGAAAAATCCAAATCACATGTGGTCCAACCCCAGTTGCTTGGTAACGTGGAAGCCGTACACAATGACCTGGAGTTTAAATTAGCAGGGGCAGAGCGGGAAAAACAGAAACTGGGCAAGGAGATCGTTAGATTGCAGAAAGACCTTCGGATGTTGAGAAAGGAACATCAGCAAGAATTGGAAATATTAAAGAAAGAATGTGAACAAGAAATGGAGGAGAAAATCAAGTATGTTTTATTTCTGTACTCTTCCTTAATTAAGTATCCTTTTTTTCCTGTGCCTAATATAGTTATTTTTAAGTTATTTGAGTATTTCCCTACCAGAGTGTTAAACAAAAGTCTAGTAAGTTAAATACTGAGGAGAAATACAAAACAAGTTAGGGCAAGTGTTATTCCATGTCCATTTGGGGGAAGAGTATAAGATCATAATTATTAGATATACATATAAATAATTTTATTTTTGGTTTATTATTTTTAATTGTAATATTATTATATATAACATAGATGGTTGGTAGAAATTCAAATGGAAAAGAAAAAAATTCTCCAATCAACCACTCCCTAGAGAGGTAATCATAGTTTGTATATCCTTCCAGAAATTTTCTGTATCTGGACACACATACGCACACATGCACACACACCATTAGAATTGTTTTCATGTTAGTAAGATCATCCTATTTGTACTGTTTTGAAGACCAGGTAACTTTGCAACTTGTTCGTTTTGTTGGCAGCAAGTAAACCTTTCAATTTTTATTTTTTCATTCAGGCAGGAACAGGAAGATCTTGAGTTGAAGCACAATTCCACATTAAAACAGCTGATGAGAGAGTTTAATACTCAGCTGGCACAAAAGGAGCAGGAGCTGGAAATGACCATAAAAGAAACGATCAGTAAGTATAATTTTAAATTCAATGAGGAACAAATCAAAATCAGCAGATGCTATAATTTAAGATTATTCTTTTTTGCAGTTATGGTAAGTGCTGTAAGTCATTAAACTGGAGGAAAAAATGGTCTTTACCCCCCAAAATTCTCTATTAGTTTCTCTAGAAAGTTCTTTTACCTGTAGCTGGCAGTGACTTGCCTTGACGGGGAGGAGTGGGTGAAAGAATCCTAAAGTTTTAGCTAATAATGACCTTGTACTTATGCTCAGTTCTTACAGGGTTGTTTTGATCATTTGATCATTTTTGATCATTTTGATCATTTGTTGGGCTGGTTGTCTCATTTAACATCTTGTAATGTTCACACTAAATTGAATTTTAGCAAAAATAATTGGAAGCGAGAATTTTTACTGAAATTGGGATATAGGTAGTTACTCTTGACTAATGTGTTTTCTTGTATATATCTCTTTTTATCTATTAGATAAGGCCCAGGAGGTAGAAGCTGAACTTTTGGAAAGCCATCGAGAAGAGACAAATCAGTTACATAAAAAAATTGCAGAGAAAGATGATGATCTAAAAAGAACAGCCAAAAGATATGAAGAAATCCTTGATGTACCTTATTTTCTTTCTCATTTGAAATTTAGCTATAGTAGATTTCATGGTAAAATTGAAGGTTTTTTTATAATATTACCCAAATTAATATTTCTGTACTATATGTAGATTTAAAGTCTAATTGATTTCTGCCAGTACTGTAGTTTCCTGATCAGATTCTGCTCTAGTCGGTACAGCCCACTTGCTAGTATTGAAGCAACCATGAGTTTCTAAGGGGAAAAAGGAATCTTCTTTTCCTTCTTCCTCATAGATTCATACAGAACTGTAAGAGAACTATGCTAAGATTGCAGAGCCTGTGTTTGAGTAAAGTCTTTAGTAATGGGACAGTTAGTGTGTTTCGAATGGGGCTGCTTACATGGGGTCTTCTGGGCAAGCCAGTTAACTTTATTCAATTCTTATTCATTTGAAGAGTTTTTCTTGGTATCAAAGGAAAAAAAAAAGATGGGGGGAGAAACAGAGTATCAGCTAAATGTTTCATATTTAGTGGAAGTTTAGTTCAAAATACTTATTTCATTAATGGCACTGTAGCCATGAAGATAAGCCATGAGCTTGGCATGGTGGTGTACTCCTATAACTCCAGCTACTCAGGAGGCTGAGGCAAGAGGATCCCAAGTTTAAGGCTAGCCTAGGCAACTTAGTAAGAACCTGTCTCAAATAAAAAATTAAGGGCTGGGAATTTAGCTCAGTGGTAGAGTGCCCCTGGGTTCAATCCCTGAATGCTAGTGAATACTTTGGATCCCAAGAATGTTTTTAAACTAAATATAAATATTAAACTGTAAATTAGTTTCAATTGAGTTACGTATCTTTTAGTTACTCTGTTGCTCCAAACTTTATTTTTCTATACTCCAAGAGCCATTTTATGATTAAAATGCAAAATCAGAAAATCATGTCTCAACTGTGTTAGCAGTAGATGTCTGATCTTAGAACAGAGGATATAATTATTGCTAATATAATTGAAATGACTGAAATTCCAATATATGACACATATCTATAAATGCTCTTTCTATAATTTTTAGTTTTAAATTTAAATATGAAAGATTTAGATTTAAATAATGTTGAAAAAAAGAAAGGGAGAACATGAGTGTACATAAATTTATATAAATACACACATATACCTCGGTATATTTGGGAAATGGTTTCAGAATAAAGATTTAAATAATTTTACATTTTTTAATATTTCCAGAGTATGTATGTACTAAGTTAAAAAAAATAATATGCCTGAATGCTTAGAGAATGTTGAAATTGGAAGATAAAACACAGCTAGTTTAGTTCTGTCTTCTGGTTTTTTTTAATTTTAATTTGTTATATCTGTTTTTGTTTTTGCAGAAGGAAAAGCAAATTTAGCATAGTTAAATGATTTCCTTAAAATGACAGAGTGAGTGCTAGAGCATATTCTTCATTAGCTTCACATATTTCATAAATAAAGACTTCTCCTTAAGACAGGAACTTTGATGAGCAGTTAAGCCAGGGGACTTCAACTGCAGGGGAGAAGCTTTGCCACACCTCTATAGTTCCTTTTGGTGAACTACTTCTGACTGGATGTGTGGGGTAGCAGATGGTAGACTTTGCAAGGGTCATGACATACCTCTTTAGGTAATGGAATAACAGAGCAAGGAGACACGTGATGTACGCCTTTTGTCTTGGTCCCTCCTTGAAGATGAGCTGTATATTAGGGAGACTAGGAAAATAGTCTTCATTAATCAGGTTTAAAATAATAGAGCAAGTGGGCAGAAAATGAAGAATGGGTAAGGGAATGGGGTGGACTCTGTTTAAGTTCCTTCCTGTATCCTAGACCAACACTGTCCATTAAAAATATACTGTGAACCATATTATAAAGTTTTCTAGTAGCTATATTTTAAAAATGCAACTTTATTTTAATAGCATATGTTAACTAACTCAGTATAACTGAAATATTTTCATTTCAACTTGTACTTGATATAAAATTTACATGCAGTAGGCCTTCATATTATCCATGGGTTCTGTTAAACCTGGATTTAGCTAACTACTGATCAAAAATATTTCAGAAAATTTATGTCTGAACTGAACATGTATGGATTTTTTTCTTGTTATTAGTCCCTAACCAATACAATATAACTTCTATTTACTTGGAATTTGTATTAGGATTATAAGCAACCTAGAAGTGATTTAAGGTATATGGAAAGAGGTATGGGAGAGGGTTGTCCTGAAACCACTCCCCAAATGTACCAAGGTATGTGTATGTATTTATATAAATTTATGTATACTCACTCTTTTCCTCCCTCCCTCCGTCCCTCCCTCCCTCCCTCCCTTCCTCCCTTCCTTCCTTCCTTTCTTTTTCTTTCTTTTTTTTTTTTTAAACATTACTTGGAATTGAATCCAGGGGTGTTCTACCTCTAAGCTTTATCTCCAACCCATTTCTAGTTTTTATTTTTGAGATAGGTTCTTATTAACTTTCCCAGGCTGGCCTTGAACTACTTATCTTCCTGTTTCAGCTTTCTGAGTCTCTAGGAATACAGGTGTATATAAACAACACATCCAGCTATATATGTGCATTCTTTAATTCTTCATATTTTATCTCAGTTTGAACTAGTGTATTTCAAGTGTTTACTAACCACAATTCTGTGGTTTCTGGTAGCTAGTTGTAATATACACTTAAATATGCATCCAAAATATATATTCATCTTAAATTTTTTAAAAATGTAAGTAATAAGGAGATATTAGCAATTCTCAGTAAACACCATATTGCTTTTATTCTGAGGTCTATTCTCTACCATTCTTCCATTTAAAAAATTTTCAGGTTGAAAATTTGTATGGGATTTGTATGTATTATCTAATACTATATTTTTCCTCTTCTGAAAGATTGATGATTTATCTCAGTGATGACATTATAGAAGGCTACATTTTGTTATTGATTAAAATAATTCTTATCTGTTAAATTGTTATTTATTAAAATTTGAGCACAGAGAGATTTTATTTTTCCTGCCATCTTAGGTAGGTAACATACTTATCATTGCCTATTTGAATAAACTAGGAACTGTTTTTCATCCTTGGTTCCACCTTCCTAAGTCCCTCACACATAAGCATCTGTGTATTTATTAGGGTAGGCATCTGCTTTCATTGCCAGCCCAATATCTCAAATACAGCAGGCTCTTAGGATATGATTTTCTCCTTTAATTATATTCCATGTTGTTCTTCTCTTAACTCTACTGCTGCTACCAGTCTGGGCTGCCATCTTTCAACTAGTCTAGTCTATTGTTTTAATTTCTTATCTGATCTCCTTTCTACTTGTCTTTTTATTTTCCCCTCTGATATATTCATACATTCTTACAATTATTTTCTATCTTGCAGCAAAAGGATAATCATATTACTTCACCTCCTAAATAAGTCTAATGGCTCCCCATTGTCCCAGTGATCAGTGTATGCCAGCTAAACTCAACTTTAGCTTGTTCTTCATTTTCTCATGTTCCCAATTCTTTAGGATTTTTTTAAAAATGTTTTTAATTTAACTTTTATTTGGGAAAATATTGAACAACATATTCACATTGCTAAAAGATAAAAATAATACAAAAAGTATATTTAAAAATGGTATCTAATGAAAATTTCATACATTCATCTTTTTTTATTGTAAAGAAGACTAACAAGCATTTATAAAAAAAAAAAATTACAGAACTGGTGCGTGTATGTGTGTGTGTGTGTGTGTACGCATGCGGGTGTGATTCTGTGATTCCAAGGCTTCACACATGCCAGAGACGCACTCTATCACTGAGCTATAATCCCAGCATCAGAACTGTTTACTAAATTAGAAATAATTCATAAAGGATTCTTTCCTAATTCTTAGAGGGCTTGCCTTAGGTTGGTGTCCTACAGTTATCAAAGGAAGTGCCAATTGTCATATTAAAATCTGGGCCTAGCTGAATAAATAGCTATGGAGGTGATCTTTTCAAATAAGTCTGAACCACATTGACACAGACAGCCATGAGCGATATGTCAGAGTAAAATTTAAAAAGTAAACCACTGAGTGTTTACTTTTTAAAGTAAACCTCAGAACTGAGGACACTAATATTTTTACAATAACTCTGGTTGATGGTGTTTTAGATGTGGAGGCCTGGTTAAGGTTTGCCTTGGTGGGGCAATATATAAGGAGGCTAGAGACTAGAGATTTCAGTTTTGCTGATGTTGAGAGAAGGTATTTGTTTTTTTCAAGTACTAGAGAAAATTTCATGACAAGTAGTATTGGAAATTAGATTGTCCAAGTGTCTTATGGCTCACATTGCCTTATTTTGTGCCATGGGGCCTAATCATCTGTTTTTTTGTCTTAGAGAATGTTTCTGGAAAGTCAGCATCTGTTAAATCAGATACCTGTTTGTGGTTGTTTTTCCTGTTAAGTTCCTTAGTCAGCAAACAATTGTCTTTATTATTCAAGTCAGATCAATATTCTAATTCCAAATGTTCTTTTAGCATAAAGGTTATTGCAAGATTTATAAGATTGAGGAAAGATCAGGATTACTTTGGATAGTAAATCACAGCAATTGCCAAGACAGATGAAGGAATGTAAGGTCTGGCAACATCCTATTACCAAGGCTGTCAAAACTGAAGAGAAAATGATTTCTGTGCCAAATTTTCTAAGTAGATTCTTTGAGTCAAAAAGTCACACATTACTTTTTCTAATTTAGCCATGTCTAGTTTTTGCAAAGTTTAGGCAAATGGAGACCTTACATTGATTATCAACAAAATAGTAGCTTTTTTTTTTTTTCAAGGACAGATTTTAATTGTACATTGTACCCTCAGGAACCCCTAATGTGGTTTGGGGGCAGATGTGTAGAAGATGTGCTTGTAAATTTGCCAGTCTAGGACAGAAGACCAACTGTTGAGTTATACAGCCTATCCAAAGGAAGTAGGAAAAAAAACCCCGAAATTCCATAACGTCCTTCTTTATTTTATTTTTTTCCCCCACAACTTCTTTAGATCAGTTAAGTTGCCAGCTGGATGGACAGTGCTATGTATAAAAATAGCTACTTTATTTTAGTTTTTAATTAAAAAAAACTTTAAAATTTGTTCTAATTAGTTATACAAGTTACTTTATTTCTTTGAATGTTTTCTGAAAGTCAGATCCCAATATGGAAAAGGCATTATAGTCATTACAACACACTGTTATAATCTCATGCTTCAAACCTTCAAAAATTGTATTTTCAGGGCAAAGAAACAGTTTGATGAGCTTTATTTGGTGAGAATAATGGAGTGAGGGTGTAAGAAATGTCATCCTGGAAATAGTGAGCAGCATTGGAAAAGGCTTGGAGCTCAAAGTAGGGCATGGAGGAAACTGTTTAGATCATACTAATTAATTACAAATAGTACTGTATGTCTCAAAAACTTGAGCTAAGTTTTCTCTACACCATGCTGCCTCTCTACCACATTATTACTATTTTTTATTCTAAAGGCTCGTGAAGAAGAAATGACTGCCAAAGTAATGGACTTGCAAACTCAGCTTGAGGAACTACAGAAGAAATATCAGCAAAAGCTTCAACAGGAGGAAAATTCTGGCAGTGATAATGTGAGAGGAATTCAAGTGTGTTTTTTGAAAACATTGTCAGTTCCATGACTTGACCTACATACGTAGCATCTCATTTAATTCTGACAAACCTTTCAAGAGATTCTTGTCTCCTTTTACAGACAGTAAAAGAATCAAAGAGGTTGAATAAAATGTCCAGGCTCACACTGTGGTGGGAATTTAAAAATCTACTAGGCATCATTATTTTTCGAGATGGAGTCCTGCTGTGTTGCCCAGGCTGGTCTGGAACAAGCAGGAGCTCAAGTGATCCTCCCCTCAGCCTCCAGAGTAGCTGGGTCTACAGGTACACACTACCAATACCGAGCTTCTAGATATTTTGATTTATACACACATGTTGAGTTCCAGGAAAAATACTTTGTGATCATAGTAAAGAGTGGGTTCCTGCCGTGTGTAGTAACTCACGCCTGTAATCCCAGCAATTTGGGAGGCTGAGACAGGAGCATCACAGCCAGCCTCAGCAAAAAGTAAGGGGCTAAGCAATTCAATGAGAACCTGCCTCTAAATAAAATACAAAAGAGGGCTGATGATATGGCTCAGTGGTTGAGTGCTCCCAAGATCAATCCCTGGTACCAAAAAAAAGAAAAAAAGAATGAGTTCCAAGACACAGTAATTCAGCAATTTCCCTGTGTGCTTTAAATAGATGTTAATAAAGAAATTTTACAAATAATAAACAAACATTTGTTTTTAATTTTTTTAAGTTGTAGATGGACACAATATTTTTATTTAATCATTTATTTATTTATTTTTATGTGGTGCTGAGGATTGAACCCAGTGCCTCACACATGCGAAGCAAGCACTCTGTCACTGAGCCACAACCCCAGCCCAACAAACATATTCTTATTGTGGAAAGAGTCACGTAATGCAAAAGTATACAACATGAAACCTGTATGGGCGGGGGCACCTTCCTTATGTAGTAATCATTGTTAGAAGTTTGGTGATTGACTTTGTAGTCTTTTTCTTTGTATTCACCTATGTTTGTGGGTAGATAGTTTAAAAAACAAAATAAACCAGGTTTGAAAGCAGATATTTAAAGTGCCTTATCTCAAATCTGACCACTCCCTTAATACTGTAATTTATTTCCCTATAATTTCATATTGCTCTGTTTTATTACTTGCAGATTTTATTGCATTCACTCATTATTTTTTCTTTGCCTTTTTCAGGTAACAATTATGGCACTACAGGTAAGATTAATTGTTCAGTGAATTTAAAGAATGCATTTTAGGAATGCTTTTTTTTTAAATAAACTAAAACAAAAAAAAATGTTTTAATGAGGAAGATTTTTCTCAAGTAGTAAAGAAATGTGTCCAGACATTGATGAAACCCATATACAGTTCAGATCTGTTTTTTGTTCTTTCAGACTCAGCTAGCACAGAAGACTTCTTTAATCAGTGATTCAAAGTTGAAAGAGCAAGAGTTCAGAGAACAGGTACAGGCTAATCAGTGCTATTTATTTTTAACTAACTTAATGTATGTTAATATGGACTTGGATCTCTTTTAACTGATTTTACAAAAACAACTGATCTAATAATTGACTTTGATATTCTTTTTACATGGGAAATTTATTTCCAAGTCCAGAGGTGCTAGAGGTTATCTCTATAAATTCATGATCACATATATTTAAACAAAAACATTTGTATCCTATTATTTCTAGTGTTTAACATTTTGGGTAACAATTTGTGTTTGTATAACACAACTTAATAACTTAAGTTCTAAAAAGAACTTTTTTTTTTTTTTTCGGTTTATCAGGGGAAAATATGTTGACATCATCTTTGGTGCTTTCTCATAGTGGTTAAATAAATTGTTCTAATTTAATAAGATTTGTCCACCTATTATCCAAAGACAATATATGTACTGCAGTTTAAATATGTGTGGGTATAATCCCAGGCATGCAACACAAGCACATATACACATTTGTGTGTGTAACTTGATCCTTGGTGAAGTCTTTTTCTAAACTTTGGATCAATAGTGGCTCAAGTCAGTAGGCTAAGTTTGAAGGCTAAATTTCCAGGTATTTAACCAGTTCTCTTAAAATATACACAAACAAAAATCTTTTTTTATTTTTTATTTTAGCAGTGTTGGAGATCAAACCCAGGGCTTCATGCATACTAGGCAAGCACTCATCCCTAGCCCCAGACAAATCTTGATAATTGTTGAAATTGGGTGATAAATGGGTTTATGGTCTTTAATTGTTCTATACTTTCTTTATTTGAATATGTTTCAAATTTTTCATATTTTTAAACTCATAACGACAGGTACATTGTTCAACTATTACATTTCCCCCCATACTTCTTCAGGGCTTTAACTTTTCCCTTAATTTTATTATTTTTTATTTTTTTAGTTGTAGATGGACATAATACCTTTATTTTATTTATTTATTTTAATGTGGTACAGAGGATAGAACCCAGTGCTTCACACGTGGTAGTCAAATGCTCTTACCACTGAGCTATAACCCCAGTCCTTTCCTTAATTCTTAAGATTAGTGCTTTAAAATTCTCTTCTTTTAGTATCCTTAAATCTTCAAAACTGTTATGGCACAAAGTTTTTATACTTGTGATTTTATTGTGGTAAAATACATATAGAATTTTCCATTTTAATAATATGATTAATAAGTATATGATTAATTGACATTTAGTTTATTCACAAATATCAGTCACTATTCACATTCACTATATCTAGTTCTATAACATTTCATCACCCTGAAAAGAAATCTCACACCCATTAAACAGTCACTCACTGTTACCTCCTTCCTCAACCCCTTGGCAACCACTAATCTGCTTTTCATCTCTATGAGTTTCCCTGTGCTGGGTATTTATATAATGGAATCATACAATACATGACCTTTTATGTTTGACTTTCACTTAGCGTAATGTTTTCAAGATTCATCTCTATGTTTGACATATTTTAGTACTTTATTCCTCCTTCTGTCTAAATAATATCCCATTGTATGGATATACCATATTTTGTTTATCCATTCTTCAATTGTTGGACATTTGGGTTGTTCTACCTTTTTGCTATAGCAAATAGTGCTGTTACTAACATTTGTGTACACTGTTTTTGTTTGAAATCTGTTTCTAATTCTTTTGGGTATATGTATACCCAGGAATGGCATTTCTGTGTTATACGATAATTCTTTTATTTTTTGAGAAACTGCCAAAATATTTCCATAGCAGCAGCACCATTTTTCATTATATCAACAATGTGTAAGGACTTTCAATTTTGCTACAATGTGTAAGGACTTTCAATTTTGCTAAGTTTTTTTGATTATAGCCATCTGAGTCTTTATGAAGTAGAATATAATTGTGGTTTTAATTTGTATTTCTCTAATGACTAAATGATGTTAAGCATCTTTTCCTCTGCTTGTTGGCCATTTTTATTAATGTTCTTTGCCCATGTTTTTTAGTTGGGTTGTTTCTTTTTATTGTTGAATTATAAGTGCTCTTTATATATTCTGGATACAAATTCTTTATCAGATATATTATTTCTAAGTATTTTCTCCTATTCTGTAGGTAGTCTTTTTTACTTTTTTTTAAAGAATTTTTAGTGTAGATGGACATAATCTTTATTTTATTTCTTTATTTTTATGTGGTGCTGAGGGTTGAACTCAGTGCCTCATATATGCTAGGCAAGCGCTCTACCACTGAGCCACAGCCCCAACCCCTAATACTGTCCTTTGATGCACAGCTTTCTATTTTTTTTTTCTTTTGTTGTCTTTTGGTTTAAATCTAAGAAATTAATTTTACTTACCTATACTTTGTCTTCAGCATTAAAAAACCTAGTGGCTACAGTAATCATATTTTTCTTACATTTGGTTTCTGTGCAAATCTTATGATATGATTTGAATATTTGTTATTTTTAGATTAATAATTTAGAAGACCGTTTAAAGAAATATGAAAATAACCTATATGCAGCAACTGTGGGAACACCTTGCAAAGGTAAGAATGATGTTTCAGGTCATGTAATCCATGATTATCTCTTATTGGTAGATTTATAGATGGTTTTAAAAGTTTTTTGTCTTTACTAATCTATATTATTTTTTCTCATTTTTATTTTTAATTGACAAATAAAAATTGTATGTATTTTTTGTTTGCAGCATGACATTTCAAAATACTTATTCAATTTAGAATGGCTAAATTGAGCTCATTAATGTGCATTACCTCACGTAACTTTTTTTTTTTTATGGTGAGAGCATTTAAAAAATGGAGTTTCTCTCTCTCTGTTTTTTTTTTGGGGGGGGGGGCGGGGTTGGCGGGGTTGGAGGGCTACTGGGGATTGAACTCAGGGGCACTCGACCACTGAGCCACATTCCCAGCCCTATTTCGTATTTTATTTAGAGACAGGGTCTCACTGAGTTGCTTAGCACCTTTCTTTTGCTCAGGCTGGCTTTGTACTCAAGATCCTACTACCTCAGCCTCCCAAGCTGCTGGGATTATAGGCGTGTGCCCCATGCTGGTCAGTTTCTCTTTTCTGAAAGTTAATTTTGTTAGGCATAGAATTCTAGGTTGAGAATGATTTTTTTCTTAACAATTTGAAATTATTATTTTATGGTCTTTTGGATTTTATTGTTGAAATGCTGGTTGTACGTTTTTCTGATCATTTGACTCCAGTTGCTAATCTTTATTCTCTGATTGCTTTTAAGATGTTCTCTTCATTAATGTTTTCAATTTCAATATAGTTTGTGTAGGTATAGATTAACTTTTTCTGCTTGGTATACATTGTACTTTCTAAATTTGTGGATTCTAATGTTTATTAGTTCTGGGAAATTCACAGTGATTATCTCTTCAGAGATTTCCTTTCATTCTATATTTTAATTCTCATGCTATTAGATTTCATTTTATATTATTCACATTCAGTTTTGGAACTTTTATATTTGCACTCCAAAAAGATATTTCATAACTTTTATTAATCTTCCTTCATTCTGTCCATTCCCTCCAACCAGAGAAAAACTAATCTACATTGTAGTCTCTAGATTTTGCATGTCCTAGACATTTCATATAAATGGAATCATGATTTGTGATTATCTATGACTGCCTTCTTTCACTTAGTAAAATGTTTTTGAGGTTCATCCATGTTATAGCATGAGTCAGTACTTTTTTGTTTTGTTGATGATTGATATTCCATTGTATGGATACCACATTTTATTCATCCATTCATCAGTTGAGTTAATGAACATTTTGATTGTTTCCACTTTGGGACTATTATAAGTAATGCTGCTTTGAACACTGGTGTACATGTTTTTGGGTGAATGTATATTTTCATATTTCTTTAATGTATACCTTGGAGTGAGATTGCTAGATCTTATGGTAACTCTATGTTTAACTTTATCACCAACTTCAGACTGATTTCCACAGTGACTATACCATATTCCAAAAATCCCATCAGGAATATATGGGGGTTTCAATTTATCTGCATTCTTGCTAGCACTTATTGTTGTCTTTTTCTAATCCCAGTTGGTATAAAGTAGTGTCCTGTAATGTTGGTTTGTAGTTCCCTGATGGCTGTTGATAGTAAGCATTTTTTTGTACCGACTAGCCATTTGTATATCTCCTTTGGTTATTTTTAAATTGGGTTGTCTTTTTTTATTGAGTTGCATGAGCTCTTTAGATATAAGTCTCTCATTAGATAAATGATTTACAAATATTTTCTCATATTCTGTGAGTTTTCTTTTCACATTCTTGATGGTTTTTGATATTGATAAAGTTCATTTTATCTGTTTTTGTTGCTGACTGCTTGAAGTGTTAATATGTAAGTAACCATTGCCTAATCCAAGGTCATGAAGATTTACTCCTATGTTTTCTTCAGAGTTTTATAGTTTCAACTTCTCCATTTTTATCTTTGATCCATTTTGAATTGATTTTTGCATGTGGTGTGAAGAAGGGATTTAACTTTATTTTCTGTGGGTATATGGATATTCAGTTGTCCAGTGCTGTTTAAAATCCTGTTCTTGCTGGGCATGGTGGTGCACACCTATAATCCCAGTGGCTAGGGAGACTGAGGCAAGAGGATCATGTGTCCAAAGCCAGCCTCATCAATGGCAAGGTGCTAAGCAACTCAGATCTCTCTCTAATTAAAATACAAAATAGGGCTGAGGATATGGCTCCGTGGTTGAATGCCCCTGAGTTCAATCCCCGGTACCAAAAAAAAAAAAAAAGAAAAGAAAAAAATCCTATTCTTTTCCTTTTTAAATTATCTTGGCAATGTTGTTAAAGTCAGTTGTATGTATATATGTTTATTTCTGGACTCTGGATTCTACCACTTGGAGAATAAAATGGGGTGAGGGGAGAGAGAATACATAGATATACTAGGTATTAATAATGTATCTCTTTGTTAGTATCACACTGTCTTGATACTGTTGCTTTGTATTGAGTTTCAAGATTGCCAACAGTGAGTCCTCCAATTTGGTTCTTTTTCAATATTGTTTTGACTGTTCTGGGTCTCTTGAATATCCATATCAGTCTTGAGATCAACTTGTCAATTTCTGCAAAGAAGGCAGGTGGCATTTTGATGGGGATTGTGTTCAGTCATGTATGGAACTTGCCATTTTAGAGGTATTTTCTTCTAATCCGTGAATGTGAGATGTCTTTCCACTTATTTAGATCTTTTACATTTCTTTAAGCATTTGTAGTTTCAGAGTGTAAGTTTTATATTTGTCTAAATTTATTGCTAAGAATTTTATTTTTCCTGATTCTATTGTAATTAAAAATGTTTTAAAACTTTATTTTCAGATTGTTCTTTGCAGATGTATAGAAATGCAGTTGAATTTTATTAATCTTGTATCTTGCAGTAGTATTAACTTACCTGTTAGTCTCATAGTTTTTTAGTGGATTCCTAAGAATTCTCTATTTACAAAAATCATGTCATTTACAAATAGTTTTACTTCTTCAGTACTGTGTTAGCTTTCCACCTCTATGAGAAAATACCTGAAAAAAACAAAAGAGGGAAGATATATTTTGGCTCATTGTTTTAGAGGTATCAGTGGCTGGCTCCATTGTTTCTGGGCTGTGGTGAAGCAGTACATCATAGTGGGAGGGCTTGGTGGAGCAAAAGCTACTCACTTCATTGCAATGGAGAAGCAAAGTGAGAAACGAGGAGTGTGTGGGTCAAGGTACACCCTTCAAAGATCCCCTTTTGACCTACTTCCTTCAACTAGGCCCACCTCCTAAAGTTTCCATCACCTCCCAATAATGCGATCAAATTATGCATCTCTATCAGCAAATAAGGTCAGAGCCCTTATGATCCAATCACTTCCCCAAATCTCCATCTCTTAATTGGGGGACATCAAGCCTTCAAAATCATGAGCCTTTGGGGGACATTCCAGATCCAAACCATAACAAAAACTGTCTTTTATTCTTTAAACATTTCAAGCAGTGAATTTATAATTTGTAACAGTTTCATTATCAGGATCTTTCTGGGTTATATATCTGTTGTTTATTTTTTCTGCAAACTTTTGCTCATGGAGGCTTGCCTCCTGTGATGTGATGATTTTTTTTTCTTTCTATATTGAGAACTCATTTGAGTGTGAACTGTTTGATCAAGGATTTTGTCAGAAAGAATTTCCATTTGCTTCTGTTAGATATTGGGCATGACCAGTCTTAAACAAATGTGTTTTTTTAGTTTTAGAATTCCTTGCCTGAAAAAAAATATTTTAACTTTGAGTCCTATATTCTAAGAGTAAGTTCCTGGTTACACATTCTCAGAGGAGCTACTTTTTCCCCTCTACTTCAAGCAGAGGCAAGGACAGGTTTCCTAATAAGTTGCCTTTCAGGCAGTCAGAGTTCCCTGTTTTATATCAGAGTCTGTATTTTGGCACTCCCGCATTGCAAGGACCCTAAGCTGGTCTTCTATTTCTTACAAAACTGTTCAATGTGGACTTTTTTTTTTTTTTTTTTTTTTTTTACCCCTAGGCATCCCCAGATTCCTGTCTGCCTTGCTATTACTTCTGTGGTTTCATTTTCCTCTGGTCCCTTACCCCTTTAGGGATTTTTTTATGCTTTTAGAATGTTTTTATGTGATATCTAGATGTTTCTTGGTAACAGAGGGATTATCTGTTGCACCATATTGCTAGAAATAGGCACAAGTATATGCCTGATGCATAGATTAATTTATTCAGATTAAAATTTGTCAGTGTGTGGGCTAGGGTTGTGGCTCAGTGGTAGAGTGCTTACCTAGCATGTGTGAGGCACTGGGTTCAATTCTCAGCACTGCATATAAATAAATGAATAAAATAAAGGTTCATCAACATCTAAAAAAGAAATTTTAAAAAATTGTCAGTGTGTGACTTATGTGCTTTATTTTTAGATTGAAGGAGAGCTTGATTAACAGATTTTTTTTAAGTCTTTTTAAGATGTCAAATCAATATATTTCAAACTGTAATGGCATTAATATTCTATGCACTTTCAGATTATCTATCCCATGTTTCAAAATAGTTTTGAAAACTTAAACTAAGTTCTTTCAGATTGGAATAGTAAAAAAAAAAAAAAAAAAAACTAGAGATATGTTCTGAGATACTAAATCCTTTGTAAAATAAAAATGTTAATTTCAGTCATTGTAGAGCATCTGAAGCCAACCACATAATATTTAGAAGAGAAGTACCAATGTTATGAAACTTTTGTACTAGCTATATTGTCTTTTTAAATAGTAGCAGGAGGAGGAGAAAAAGATAGGAGAATTAGAATTGTTATAATTCTTGTTTTCTCTTTCAACATACCAGTTAGAATGTTTAGTGTGTTCACGTGTATACAGTACAATTAATTTAAACTCAGTGTCTCTCTTTGTACAATTGATTGTTTTTTAATGTGTCTATTTTCTAAGTAGCAAGTAGTTTATCCTGTTTTGATTTTACAATTTGAACTGTCTTTTATTTGACAGGTAGCAATTTGTACCATACGGATGTCTCACTCTTGGGAGAACCTACTGAGTTTGAGTATCTGCGAAAAGTGCTTTTTGAATATATGATGGGTCGTGAGACTAAGGTATAAATCATGTCTGGTGATTTGGTATATAAGCCTCAACCTAAAAGACAATACGTTTCACTTTTAGCACACATAACCATATATTTACTATTAGACTATGCATGCTAATTATGAGCAATAGCTAATTATGTTACTGCTCTTCGTAAACAAAAGTGAATTGATAGATCTTGCTTATATTTGTTACATTTATAAAAATTAATTTTTAAAGTGCTATGGAATGATGCTAAATACTAAAAATTAAAATTTCACTTAATAATTTGTGAAGCTTGTGGCTATTTTTTTCTTCAGATCTTAAAATTAGGAGAAAAATTTTTATTTTCAAGGAGACTTTAGGATGGTGTTGGTAAAATTTGGAAATGGTCATAATTAGCAATGACTTCTTAGGAAGATTGTACTTTAATTACTATACGAAAATCATTTCTGAACATGTGGAATAGTAATCATTTAAAAATTGCTACATCGTGTAAGTAATAATACTTGGCTAATTTGTTTTCTAAATGTTAAATTTATTGTAAAATCCTCAAGTATAGAGTCTTGCCTTATTCTTATTTTTATCTTCTCCACTGTTTTAAAAACAGCCTTGTATTGGACATTTGGTAACTATATCGTAAATAGAATAGAATGCTTTTAGGGAAATTCATGAGCCTTTCCTCAAATACTATTTTTCATTTTAAGCAGTTTCTGCTTTGGACATTGTTGGAACTCTTCATTTACCTTTATGGAACTTTACATTATCTATGTATCTTGGCTGAGAATGGAATAATGAGTTTCCTATCCTTGGAAGCACTCAGTGTTAATGTCTGGCTTTGTGGGAGTTGCTGAGTCATAGGATACTAAGCCAGTTCAGGCATTGATTTGGCAAATATATTTAAAATTTAAAAAGAAAAGTCATAGAAAATAATCTTTAAAAAATAGTCTGAATTTATGGATTGGAGATTCAACACGAGGAGTTACAGGGCTGCTGGAAGTCATTTTAATCCTTACTATCTATATAATTGCATTTTATTATACCAAATAGTTTTCAAATTAAAGTAATGCCTAATATGATTTTGAACATGTGTCATAGGAAAGAGATATATTAATATATCTTTTTTGTGTGTCATTTTTTTTCTTAAGGACTTTTATTATTTTTCAAGGACAGCTAAAACTGATTTTCTGCTTGTCTTTTTAAAATGAAACTAATGATATATCACTTTCTCTTATTGTGTCCATAAAACAGCAGTCTGTATTTGAGGTTGGTGACGTTACCTTCATGTTGCCTAATAGGGAAGAGAGGCATATCTTTAAAAAAATAGTAATAATAAAATGGCTCTCAGAACTTTAGCTACCCTGATTTACTCTAGTGAATCTAATGCTCCAATGCAAATGTTGTTGTTAAGTAAATAATTTAATCTTTCCTTGATCTATGATAGAGAGAGACTGGCTGCATCAACCTAGTTTTTCTGGAGATCTCTATAGAGTTTGAGCCTCTGAAGAAAGACCCAGCACAAGCAAAACAATTTTTAAACAAGTCTAGGCCTGTTTTCTTGGCCTTGTAGTTCAGTTTAGGGTGTGACTTGGGAGATAGTTGAAAGGGATGTCCCCCTGGCACAAGCAGTCTCATCTTAAGCCTGTCTAGGAGTGCATGCTGAGAAATAGTGCTTGCTTTGTCTTTATCTTCATTCATGGTACTTTATTGGCTACTAAAAATGGAGAAGTAGCCTATCATTGTACCATCACATTTCATAGCTAAATATGGAGAATTGGTAACAGGTTTAATTTACTACACATTCCTTGGGCACTTAACTACATGTAGCCCTTTATTTAGCACTGTGATGGATAATAAAATGAATTTAACAACATCCCTAACTTTTAAGGAGTTCGCTATATAGTAAGAAATGGAGCTATTCTCAATTAACCATATTGTGATGTAGAATGTAGTAAGGGCTACAAGAGAGGTACAGAGTCCTCATATTTTCTTGTAGAAGGGTTGCTGAGGATATCATGGAGCAGGTGGTATAGGGTTAAATTTTGATAGATGAGCCCAGTCAGTAGAGGCAGCCCAGGCAGGTCTAAGGCAAGAAATGGTATATGACTTTCTGGAATGACAAAGTCTAGTGCAACCAAAACTCTTAAGAAGTGAAAGTGCTTCCACAAGGCTACAGAGTGTGGAGGGACTTGAATATTTTTGGAGTTTTACCTGAAAGTATGGTAGAGAGGTTTTCCCTGAAATGTATAAGCAGGGGGTGACAAGATCAGAGTTGTTTAGACACATCTTTTGCTGTTTGCTTAATTTCTATGCATTAACAAAGAATTTGAAATGGAGACCAGGATGTGATTTAGAATGAGCCAGAGAATGTTGAAATCTTTGTATTTGATGACCATCTGCAGTTTTTTCTTTTCTAGCAGGCTCTGTGTGTCATCTCACTTATTTCTTCATCTACTTTTGCACACAAAGTTCTTTATCAGGCAGTTGATGTTTTAAAGAAGACTATATAGTACACACATTCTTATCCTATGAGGTTAAGTAAGCCCTCCTTTCTTCTCTCCTTCTACTTTCTTTTTCTTAGATTTTGATCCTCCACACTATTGTTGATACTGAAATTTAGCCTAAAAGGTATTTCTCATCCTAACTTTTATTGAAGAAGCCTCTTCCTATGGAAAGACTGGCAGGAGAGGCCATTCCTAAATCAGGTGGTGCATATGAACTTTCCCTTCCCAGGGCCTGAGGATATGAAGAGACAGTCTGATTTCTTTCCCAAAGTGTGGCAAAGAGCCTGGGCTTCTTGGGTAAAGTGTTTTCTGGCAAGCTTTAGGGCTTTACTGGGTGTGGTGCATATCAGCAGCAGATTCTGAATTGCTGATGAATTTAGAGGTAGGTTTACCATCTAATGTTGTCTATAAATGTGAAAAGACAACTACCACAATTCTTTTATGTTTTTTTTTTTCCCCAAACATGCTCATGCACAAATGTGTATGGTTCTCATAATGAACATAAGTGGACTTTTTGGTATTTTGAGCTTAATATGGTATTGAAATTAGAGAAATGGCCCCTATAACTGTGAATGCTTACATTTTGGGTTTTTTTTTTTTTTTTTTTTTTGGTACTTCCTAAAAATGATCCTCACAGATAGTATACAGTAAGTTGCTTCAGAGTGTTAATAAAAAAAAAAAAATACTGAAATGGTTACTTCTTCCTATTTTTCTTGCCATTTCACGCCACATATGTAGTTGATATTCAGACTTTAGGTTAACATACAAGATTGTGTTCTGTGTAGTTAATACAGTTTTTTTAAAAAATATTTTTTTGGTTATAGATGGACACAGTGCCTTTATTTTATTTTTATGTAGAGCTGAGGATCGAACCCAGTGCCTCACAGATGCTAGGCAAGTGCTCTACCATTGAGCCACAAGCCCAGCCCCTGTTTAACGCTTTTTTTTTTTTTTTTTTTAAGATGTAGAAGGACCTTTATTTATATGCGGTGCTGAGACTCAAACCCAGTGCGTCACACATGCTAGGCAAGCGCTCTACCGCTGAGCCACAACCCCAGCTCTAGTTAATACAATTTAAATGAGGGGTTTTATAAAATGTCTTTTAATTCTCCAGGAACTAAGTTGTTTTAAATAATATTTTAAATGGCATTTTATTTCATTTGTTCTTTCTGTCAATCAGAATGGTAAAGGCAAAGACACAAGGAGGAAGAGAACAAACTAAAATCTTGTTATATGTGAATTTTTGTGGTGGAGGAACAGTATTAGTAATCTGTTAGTTTAAGTGAATATTAGAAATATGTAAAGTGTCTTGATTAGGCTTAGTACATAATAGGAATTTTTTAAACAATGTTTTAGTTTCTTTCCTTTCTGGAAATAATTATACTATTTTTCTAATGATGTGATTTCCCAAAACTTTTGGTTAACTGTATTGTGCCATCTTTTTCTTAATGACCTTTCCCATAACCAAGGCCCCACCCCACACACAGAGTCTCTGTAACCATGAACAAAGAATAGAGTCAATTTTCTGGGCTCTCTTCCTACCCACAGTAGGAATCCTCAGGAGAACACTGCCACTTGACTTTGTATGTAAGCACTGAACTTGTTATCCTACTTATTTCATAAGTGGTATCTTCTTTCCTCTCTGTCTCCCTCAAAACATCTCATCTTGATACAAAATAGGGAGTTTCAACCTTTGAGGCGAATTTTCCAGGAGCTTATGGGTGACAGTCTGATTTACGGTATATTTATTTAGATCTGCACAATTTATGATCTTGTTTTTGCAAGCCACCATGTGTAATGTTTTGAATTCATCATGTTTTCTACCAGACAAAACATCTCGTGTTTATTTAAAATGTAATCTGTAATTCTATTAGGCTGATGTGCTGCATGTCTTGAAAAGTACCTACTAAGCATGTTCATGTTCATGCAGTAGCCCATGTTTATGAGATATATGATGTGATTTAGTGAAAGCTGAACTTGGGGCCATCTAATTCTGATTATTTAGAGCATATGCAATACATCATTTTATAGATTCCTGCAAATAAAAAGCCTTTTTAAATAAATGAGTAATAAAGTTTCATCTTAATAAGACAAAGGGCCAAGAGCATTAGATCTTTATACAGCTTCATGTTATTGGATATACATCTTAAAATAAACTCAGACATTGTAAGCAGTCCTTTTAAATAAAAATTTTAGTATTGGCTCCTTGACTAATACCTTCACATCATACTTCTTTGTTCGTGGCTTCCATTGAGAGCACTAAGAATCCCACTAGCAGAACATGTCAGAATGGGTTGAGACTCCTTCCGCTTCACTGTCCATTAGTAATGACCTCTCATTTTTCTTGTAGACCATGGCAAAAGTTATAACCACTGTATTGAAGTTCCCCGATGATCAGACTCAGAAAATTTTGGAAAGAGAAGATGCTCGATTAATGGTAAGCTTTAAAAATAGACTATAGATAGGCAGTGACTTTATCTCATTTGCTTATATTGTTTCGTTTATAAAGACTTTGAGTTGATAAAAGAAATTGAAAAATTCTAAAGCTTGATTTTGCCATAGTCTGAAAAGTGAGAATGAATTTACATTAAGCAAGTTTAACCAAGGGAATTGTGAATGTTGACTTCAAGTGAAAGAGAAATCTTCTATATTTGAGGTTGGTGCCCATTTGTGCTATGTAGGATTTCCAGAACTTGAGCTATTTATGGAAAGGATGGAAAAGGCATTTGTTTTGGTATATCGTGTAATAACTTTTTTTCAAATCAAATTATATTGTGATGAGAGATGTTTTATAGATTACACTTCTTTATTTCACTGATTTCCATATACACTAATTCTAGATAAAAGAATTTAAGCATTTTTGAGATTTTGGTGTCTTACAAGGGAAAGGTAGACAGACATCTTTAAAAGCTGTGAAATCATCTGTGATTGAAGAATGAAACAAACACATACTTCATAAATTATGTAAAATTCCCCGTGCTTAATATCTTTCTGCCTTGGGCTAGTAATTCGGTAAGAACGTTACCACTTTCGGTAGAACCTGAGCTTATGAAGTTTGTGTCTGGCCCCTAGCTCTCTTTCCGCATCCTTTTTTTTTTTTTTTTGCTGAGCTCTCTGTAGCCTCCCCCAATCTCTTAATCTATTTCATGACCCCAGTGCTGCTTTTCTCTTATTTCCCCTCACTAAAGCAAGCAATCATCTTCTCCTTAGTGGTGGATTAGTTTATATGCGGTCCTGAGACTCGAACCCAGTGCGTCACACATTCTTTCTTATAAAGAAACCTCTCTTTAAAAGTTTCTCTAGGAATACATTTTTCTCCTTAGAGTGCTAGTAAAACTTGATGACACAGAAATCTATATATCTATTTTCTTGATGATTCCATTAAAATGTTTTTGTTCTTAAATGAACAAGGATTTGTTTTCATTACCCATCCCCTCTATTCATTTTTCACAGTTGATCTGTTGATTATTTCTGCTTTGCTTTTACACTGATCCTTCATGTTTTATCTAGTTTTTGTTTTGTTTTGCAGTGCTGGGGGTCAAAACCAGGGTCTTGAGCACGCAGGGCAAGCAATCTACAACTGAACCACAACCCCAGCCCTTGTGTCTAGTTCTTGATTAGTTCCTGTTCTAAACCCATCTTATACTGTGTCATACTTTTCTCTCTTTATTTGAAATTTTTAAAGTCTCCCCTAAATTAATAAAATCATCAAGATTTTTCAGCATTTTTTAGGTACAAAGATTTTTCATGCCAGCATGAGGTTTACCTTTCCCTTTGTGTATAAGAAGATGCATCAAAGTGGATTTGGAAAGAAAAAAAAAAAAGGCTTATAGTGAAAAATACTACATGTGGAATCCATATTTATAAATATAGATTTATTATTGTGAATGTGCGTTTGACTCTGATGTTGGATACGGCACAATAGGATCATTACAAAAAAAGAAATTGTGAAGAATTCAGAAACATAGAGTCCTTCATGATGTTCAGCCTACACCTACATACTTTCCACCATGCCAAGATCATCTCTGCTAATGATGTGAATAGCTCCATTTTTTCCCTAAACCTTACAATTATTCCTTTATCACTTATCTTATAAAAATGGGTGTGCAACAACTTGATTTTTTTCACTTAATATGTCATTTTATTATCTCAGCTCATTACAAATTGATCTACCTCATTCTTTTTTAATGGCTGATTCTATGATTATATAGATTCTATATAACATATAGCCATCCTACAGTTTAGTTCACTGGTTTCTTAATCACTTAGGTTGTTTTTAGACACAGGGAATATCCTACATATATTCTGCGTACTTCACAAGTTTTCCTATAGGATATTAATCTTATTTGTTGTCTGTGTTGCAAAACATTATTTTCGAGTTTGTGTTTTGATTTTGCTGCTTTCTACTAACTTCACATTAAATGTAAAATATAATTAAAATGATACTTCCCGAGTTGGTAATACTCAGCTTTTATAAACAGTCTTTGTTTTTGGTGTTGCCATTTTTAAAGCAAACCACTAATTAATGATTTTTTGGATTATGGCCATTCAAAAATAGGACATAGAATCTTTTAGTTTGCAGTGGTAAAAAACTATATTTGAGATTGAGTTCCTTTAAATTGAAATTTTAGCATTGGTCATCATTCTTGAAACTGATTTTGTTCTTTTCTGTTGAATTATAAGAGTAATTTAGTGATGAAATTGACAATTTTAGGAATGAAAATTTAATATATATATATATATATAGCTATAAACTCATCAGCATGTTGCCAGGTACTTTTGAGAATAAACTAAGATTATGTAAATCAAATTTTAATGTATAGTTTAATGGAGTTATTTTTAAAACCCTTTTATAATGAAATAATCACTCCCTAATTTATATACTGGTTAAATATGTACTTAAAGTATCAAGTGCACCTTTCATTATGTTTAAATTTTTTAATGAAAGTTGCAAATAAAATCTGAACTACATAATATTATTTTTAGTATGGGGAGTATTACACATTCCTTATATGTTGCCTGAATATCTTGATTTGGGGAGATTTGAGAAAAATTTAAGTACAGTCTATTTAATCCTGTAAACTTCATATTCACATATAATCTATGTGTTCTACTAAGTCTTAAAACTAACCCAATAAGCTTTTTTTTCTTCCTGGCTTTGTAGTTTACTTCACCTCGCAGTGGTATCTTCTGAATAAACCATCAGTCTGTGCTTAGTTAGCATGTGGTGAGTGGAGAATAAAATGTCTTGTGTCTTTTGTGTAAATCAAATGTATTGCATGGTACTAACCATTTTGCTGAAATTCTTTTACTTTCATTTAATGAACATATGATTATGCTTTGGGTTAATATAAATATTTTCTGCTAATTCTGTTACATAGATTAATAATACATAGATTAATAGTCACCAGCAGTGTTTTTTAAAATTAATAAAGATTGTGAAGAAGAAATTTTTTAAAATAATCTTTTAGATAAAAGTGACATATTTCACAAATCCAGAATTAAAAATACTATAGAGCTTAACTACAGTCAAGGCCAGATTTGAAATAATGAAAACTACTAAGGTTAATTAAAAATAAAATTAGATTTATTCCTTTTGGGGATCATTCAGTTCAACATAAGATGACACATTTGTTCTGAAGATACTCTTAAGGCTGCTCACTTTAACTGAATGTGGCTGTTTCTGATTATTATTGCAGGGAAATGTGAGCATCTAAAATGTTCCACAAAGTTAACTGTTTTTTTCCCTTTAAAACCCTTCTCCTCCCTTCCACACGTTATTCTTTTGTTTAATTTGTTCTTTTTAGTATACATGATAGTAGAGTGTATTTTAACATACATACATGGAGTCTAACTTTTTCTAATTAGGATCCCATTCTTGTGGTTGTTCTTGATGTGGAGTTACACTGGTTGTGTATTTTCACATATTATTCTTGCTATTAACTTGATTTAACAACTCCTTAAACAGGGTACATCTTTAACTCTGACTTTGCCATAATTTTCACAGATCACAAGTAAGTTGGATCCCAGTTAATAGCACTTAATTAATTTAAAGCTGTGATTGTTGATTCAGCCAGTACTTACCGAACAGTATCAAGGCCTTTCTTTTTTTAAAACTTTAAACCTTAAAAATCCTTTGTGCCTATATTTGGATCTCCTTTTTGATTTTATTGTATATCATTTAATTTGCCTTAGTGATATCTAGAACTATCTGTCTACATTATGGTGGCTAGTAGTGAAATGCATGGTTCCATTAGGTTACTTTTAAAATATATGAATATTGAATTAAAAAGTAAATTCTATATCTAATCCATGAAGTCTTATATTTTCTTTTTTTGTATAATAAGTACCACACTTATTATATTATTGAAGTTAAATACTATCACTTATCATTGGAAATGTATACTGCATAATATTTTATTGATTACCTGATTGCTCAACTTTTAGTTTGAAACATTTTAAATTTTTCAAAAATAGTGTAATGAACACCCATATACCCTTTACCTAGATTAGCCAGCTATTATCATTTTGTCAAATTTTTGTACTCTGACTCTTGATCCTATATATGTTTTTCCCTCTTTGTAACATTTTATAGTTACTTTTTGACACTTGCAAACATAAACAAATACTTTAAAATGTATCTTTAAGAAGAAGGATGTTTCCCTAGTACTACAATGTAATTATCACACTCAGGAAACATAATATTATCTAATATATAGTATTCATATAGTGTCTATATGAATTACCATTATATATGGTATTACCAGTTTTTCAAATAATGTCTTTCATAATTTTTAAAAATCCTGGATCCACAAAGATTGTACATTGCATCTAGTTGTCATATTTTTCTCGTATATTTTATTTTATTTATTTTATATACACACCCCCCACACACAAACACACACATATATTGTGGTACCGGGAATTGAACCCAGAGCACTTGCCACTGAGGCACAACACCATCCCCTTTTATTTTTTATTTTGACACAGGGTTTCACTAAGTTGCCTAAGCCAGTCTGGAACTTTGGATCCTCCTGCCTAAGCCCCCTGAGTAGCTGGATTATAGGCGTGCATCACTGTGCCCAGCTTCTGGTTTTCTTTTAAACTAGAAAATATCTCTTGGCCCTTTTGTATTTTATGACATTGATATTATACTACATTGTTGAATCATCCAAGAATTTAGTTTCCTACAATAGCTCTATCTAAGGGTTCAAAATAATAACTGACAAAGGAATTATTAAATAACAGCAAAAGATATTTTTCATGTCTTCTTTAGGTTCCTAGAACCAACAAGATTATTGAATTAAATAACACACTATTCGGAGTATGTCTTGAATAGTGGATCATAGTGTTCATTTCCAAATTGAGAAGACTTTAAAACTTCCCCTTTCTGTTCAATATATATGAAAAGTTTATATCTATTACTTAATCTTACTTGGTCATTTATTGTATTTTATTTTATTTTAAATATTTCGTTATCAATGGATCTTTATTTTATTTTAATTTTAGAGAGAGAGAGAACTTTAATATTTATTTTTTTAGTTTTTGGTGGACACAACATCTTTATTTGTATGTGGTGCTGAGGATCAAACCCAGGCCACACACATGCCAGGCAAGTGCACTACTGCTTGAGCCACATCCCCAGCCCTGGACCTTTATTTTATATATTTGTACATGGTGCTGAGAATCAAACCCAGTGCCTCACACATGCTAGTCAAGCGCTCTACCACTGAGCCACAACCTTTATTTTTTATCTTTTTAATATTTTTTAATTATAGATGGACACAATATCTTTATTTATTTTTATGTGGTGCTGAGGATTGAACCCAGTGTCTCACGCATGCAAGGCAAGTGCTTTGCTACTGAGCTACAGCCCCAGCCCCACAACCTTTATTTTTATGACATTTTAAACCTTATACTTGATTTGACACTGGCTTTTTGTATTTGAATCTGAAAAACTTTCCTAGGAAGATTTTGGCTTCATTTCTCATAGCATTTTAAATTTTATACATTATGTTTATTAATTCCAGATGAAGTTTAGCTTTTCACACTTTTTTTTTTTTTTTTTTTTTTTTTGCTGCCATGTACATCATGCTGAAAGAATTGCAGTATGTACAAAAATCAACATATTGAGAGAGAGGGATAAGCTCTTTGTCCCTTGTAAATTCTGTTTGAAGAGCTGCATCTTTGTGGTAGGTAGTCTTCCACATCAGTCTGGTACTCTGGCATTCTTTTCAGCTTGTTATGTGGTGGAAGGTTGCAGCTCCAAATTTCACCTGAAAACACCGTTTTCCAGGATTGCTAACTCTGTCCGTTAGTTTGAATCATTCCAGTGACATTAATTTCTAGAAGATTCCATTGGGATTTAATTTTCAGAATATTTCTACTTATTTATTGCAATCCCCAGACTCTAGATGTTGTTTTATTTTAACTTAAAAAAACAAGTCTCCCAAAAATTAGACCTTAAAAGGCTGGGTTTTTCTTTCTTTCTTTCTTTGTTATCCACCATCATTTCCTTTTTCTTTTCCAGTCATGGCTCCGATCTTCATCTTGAAGAAATGGGGAGAGTGATTTGGGGCAACTGCTGCTCTGAAACTTTTCACATTTGCTCCTCTTTGATAATGAAGCTGTCATTCAGGGTCCCTCATACAGCTGGAAGACTAAGAAAAATCTGACATTGACCCACAGATATATTGCAGACTGCTTTTTAAATAGATTTTTATCAGTGGAGATATGGTAATAGTTTTTTTTTTTTTTTTTCAGTTTCTGTTGGGAAGAGTTTTATGTTGTTTAAAAGATATTTTGAATAACTTAACTTGATTTATGGACTCAATAATGTTTCTTTCTTCCATTTTTTTCTCCTCCCTTTAAAGAATTGCTTGTCTTTCTTATTTATTTTTAGAGTGATTTTTTTTTCTTTTTTAAAGACTTGTGCAATACATTTTGAGATGAAACAGCAGATTTTTAAAAATAATTAAAGCATTTAATTGACTATTACCTAGATTGATTTGTTGACTATTTGTTAAAGACTAGTTCTTTAAGCTATGTACACATGATAAATCCCAAATGGCAGTACCTCATTGTTTACTTAGCTTTTGTACTTATATTTTTCAGAGGAAAAAATACTACTGTAAATTGTAAATAGTCAATACATAATGGTATTGTACACGAATCTGTGACTGGCAATGTCATCTTGGAGGAACAGACAAATAAAGTTTATTTACTATATAACATTTCTTATTGTATTGCTTTCTAAGTTGAAATCTCTTTCAAAATGGTTAAGAATCCTTGTTCTATTTGGATGGAGGTATATAATGAGGAACTATTAGAATAGCTATAAGCTGAGCATTTAGAATGATTTCTTATGTTCAAAATTAGTCCAAACAAAATAGAAGGTGTATGGAATCAAGAACCTACTCCCTGGTGTTTGTTTAAGATTCTGCCAACTTGGGAATGCCACCTCTCTCTGGAGATCATAGCTACTTTTTAATCTTGCGGACAAATTCCTGGACAGAAAAGTTGGGAACAACTCAAAGGGTTTCATATACCCTTCATACTCTAGGAAACATTGTCCCATGATAGAATCTCAGTACCCAGCCAGCCTGGACCCTAGTTTTCCTGGTGTGTATTATTTTGTGATAAAGAATGGGAAGCTCTGGGTGAGGAGATGCTGAGCAGTGGGGTCCACCATGTCCTGCAGCCAGCTCCTTTAGTGTACTTGTAAGGGAACAGGGTCATCTTACATTTTTTCAAAAAAATTATAGTTATATTGGCAAAATTCCGTTCCACTAAACAATTTCTGACAACAGACATGACTTCTTATCCTTTTTACACCTTTTTCTAGGCTAGAAATGGCAGCTTCTCAGTGAAATCCATTTACAACTTTCTATAATTTTTCCTTAACTCATTTATGGAAACAACAATGCACAAATCAGTGAATCAGCAAGTTTTTCCATAAAGGAACAGAGAGTAAATATTTTTGGTCTTCCAGGCCACATAGTTTCTGTTGCAGCATCTCAACTCTTTCATTGCATTGCAAAAGCGCCATGGATAACGTGTAAATGAATGAGCATAGTTGTGTTCCAATAAACCGTTTTACATAGCAAGCTGCTGACTGGATTTGGCTTGTAGACTATAGTTTGCTAACCCCTGAGAAAGCAAACAAGCTAGATTATAAACATGGAGTGAAAGGAGGAGTGACAATCAGTTAATATATAAAGAGTTGCCCATTTTTCCTCAGTGCAGGTATGCAGCTCTTCCTTCAGGTAAGGGTATAGCAATCTCACATCACCTTAATGAAGATTTGTGGTCACATTCTTTCAGTGTTACTTGTTCCGATGAGAAAGATGAAGCTTTACATTGTGCTCGGTGTCACCACATTAAGCCCACCTGGGTTCTTTTCTTAAGTACCCTATAACTGTTGCTGATTGATACTGGGGGAAATGACACAGTTTTTCCAAGAGTAGTTACAGGACATGCTTGCGTAATGGATTATGGTTTGCTGAGTATTTTGTCTTTTACTATCTCATCCCTGCAGAATAGGAAAAAAGTCTGTGATGGCAGGCTTGGCCCCACGCCATAGAGGGAAAAGCTGTGATCCTGGCACTAAAATCCAGATACTGGGACTTGGAACCGAAGGCTATGAAAATGTCTTGCCAAGAAGCAAGCATTTCACTTTGAAAAGTATTATTAGTGCTATTAAGATGTTACCTCTTTAAAGAAAAAAGTGTAAGCTTTTCAAAAATCTTGTAGTCACAAAACAAAAAACAAATAAACCAATTCCTACCTTGTAGAGTGAGTAGCACACACAGGCCATGGTGGTCTTCTCTCTTCCCTGCAACACAGCCCAGAAGAGTTGCCTCACCTAGTATGGCTTCCTCATCCTCTACAGACCAGGGCCAGAAGCAGTCAACTACTATGTTCAGATTGAATTTTTTTCTTTAAAAAAGCAAACAGAAGGTGAGAAAACTTTTTTTTTTCCTGATTCTGAAATTCAGGCTCATTCTCGATGAAATTTTTACATTTAAAATTTTAGAACATATGGGCTGGGGGTAGTGGTACATGCCTGGAATCCCTGCAACTCAGAAAGCTGAGGCAGGAGGATTACAAGTTTGAAAAAAGACTTAGCAATTTAGCAAGGCCCTGTCTTAAAAAAAAGGGGGGGGGGGGACCAGGGATGTAGTTCACTGGTGAAGCACCCCTAGGTTCAATCCCCAGTGCCCTCCCCAATTTTAGAATATTTGAGTAGTACATTTTTTTTTTTTTTTTTTAAAGAATCCTCCAGAATGTTGTACCAGGAAGTCACTGTTACTACTTGAGTGCATTAAATCATGGGAGTCTTTTTCTTTCTTTTTTTTTTTTTTTTTTTTAATTTTTTATTGTTGGCTGTTCAAAACATTACATAGTTCTTGATATATCATATTTCACACTTTGATTCAAGTGGGTTATGAGCTCCCATTTTTACCCCATATACAGATTGCAGAATCACATCAGTTACACATCCATTGATTTACATATTGCTATACTAGTGTCTGTTGTGTTCTGCTGCCTTTCCTATCCTCTACTATCCCCCCTCCCCTCCCCTCCCCTCCCCTCTTCTCTCTCTGCCCCCTCTACTGACATTCATTTGTCCCCCTTGTATTATTTTTCCCCTTCCCCTCACTTCCTCTTGTATGTACTTTTGTATAACTCTGAGGGTCTCCTTCCATTTCCATGCAATTTCCCTTCTCTCTCCCTTTCCCTCCCACTTCTCATCCCTGTTTAATGTTAATCTTCTTCTCATGCTCTTCGACCCTACTCTGTTCTTAGTTACTCTCCTTATATCAAAGAAGACATTTGGCATTTGTTTTTTAGGGATTGGCTAGCTTCACTTAGCATAATCTGCTCTAATGCCATCCATTTCCCTGTAAATTCTATGATTTTGTCATTTTTTAATGCAGAGTAATACTCCATTGTGTATAAATGCCACATTTTTTTTATCCATTCATCCATTGAAGGGCATCTAGGTTGGTTCCACAGTCTTGCTATTGTGAATTGTGCTGCTATGAACATCGATGTAGCAGTGTCCCTGTAGCATGCTCTTTTTAGGTCTTTAGGGAATAGACCGAGAAGGGGAATAGCTGGGTCAAATGGTGGCTCCATTCCCAGCTTTCCAAGAAATCTCCATACTGCTTTCCAAATTGGCTGCACCAATTTGCAGTCCCACCAGCAATGTACAAGTGTACCCTTTTCCCCACATCCTCGCCAGCACTTGTTGTTTGACTTCATAATGGCTGCCAATCTAACTGGAGTGAGATGGTATCTTAGGGTGGTTTTGATTTGCATTTCTCTGACTGCTAGAGATGGTGAGCATTTTTTCATGTACTTGTTGATGATTGTATGTCCTCCTCTGAGAAGTGTCTGTTCAGGTCCTTGGCCCATTTGTTGAATGGGTTGTTTGTTCTCTTATTGTCTAATTTTTTGAGTTCTTTGTATACTCTGGATATTAGGGCTCTATCTGAAGTGTGAGGAGTAAAGATTTGTTCCCAGGATGTAGGCTCCCTATTTACCTCTCTTATTGTTTCTTTTGCTGAGAAAAAACTTTTTAGTTTGAGTAAGTCCCATTTGTTGATTCTAGTTATTAACTTTTGTGCTATGGGTGTCCTATTGAGGAATTTGGAGCCCGACCCCACAGTATGTAGATCGTAGCCAACTTTTTCTTCTATCAGATGGCGTGTCTCTGATTTGATATCAAGCTCCTTGATCCATTTTGAATTAACTTTTGTGCATGGCGAGAGAAAGGGATTCAGTTTCATTTTGTTGCATATGGATTTCCAGTTTAAGAGAGAAATAGAAGAAGATCTTAGAAGATGGAAAAATATACCCTGTTCATGGATAGGCAGAACTAACATCATCAAAATGGCGATATTACCAAAAGTTCTCTATAGGTTTAATGCAATGCCAATCAAAATCCCAATGGAATTTCTTGTAGAAATAGAGAAAGCAATCATGAAATTCATATGGAAAAATAAAAGACCCAGAATAGCAAAAACAATGCTAAGCAGGAAGTGTGAATCAGGCGGTATAGCGATACCAGACTTCAAACTATACTACAGAGAAATAGTAACAAAAACAGCATGGTACTGGTACCAAAACAGGCGGGTGGACCAATGGTACAGAATAGAGGACACAGAAACCAATCCACAAAACTACAACTACCTTATATTTGATAAAGGGGCTAAAAGCATGCAATGGAGGAAGGATAGCATCTTCAACAAATGGTGCTGGGAGTCTTTTTCTAATACATGAAGAAATGGATGGAAGCATATGCTGGGTGTGTGTGTGTGTGTGTGTGTGTGTGTGTGTACGTACACATGCATGCTTATATTGATGTTCATTAAAATTTCTTCGAAGCTGTCTTTAATTGCATAGTGTTTTATTCTATGGATATGCCATTTTTTAACCTGTTTATAAATTCTCGAACACTTAGGTTACAGGTAGTCACCTTCATTGAATAATACTTCATGATAATTTTAATGTTCAGAGTCTGAAAATACTTGAATAAATGAACTAGGACAGCCTGTTTTTCCCTCAGCAGCTTTTGCTACCCAACCAGTGGACACATTTCAACTTACTGTGTGCCAGGTTTGTCTGGCACCATTTTCCCTGACATTCCAAGCTATGAAGCGCAGAAAAATACTCTCAAGTTCGTAAACTCTTAGAACATTACCTGTCAGACCTGGGCTTCACCCAGATTTGAAGGGTCAAAGATGACTTGAAATAGCAACTCCTGAAGCATGCTGTCCATGGCAGGGAGAGAAGGGGAAGTGTGGGGTGCCAGCTAGTATATTCATGACAGTCAGATGGTTTGTATATATATACATGCAGAGTAACTTCACATTTTCATGGTTGAACGTGATGTGGAGTTAAACTGGTCGTATGTTCATATAGGAACACAGGAAACATGTCTGATTCATTCTACTTTCTGCTCTTAAACAGGGAATGCATAGTGTGTTCCCTGTCTGTTCCTGCCCCTCTTGCACCACTGTATGTTGGAAGTAGGTAAGACAAGAAAAAAAAAAAAAAAGTTGCAAGACAAAATGATTGTCTTTAGTTTCTGGAAGTTTGACTATTACGTGTTTTTGTATCCTGTATATAGTTTGCTTGGTTTCTTAAATCTGTGGGTCTTTTGTCAAGTTTGAGAAGTTTTCAGCTATTATTTCTTTTTATTTAAATTTTAAATTTATTTATTTTAATTAGATATATATGACATCAGAATGCATTTTGATTCATTGTACAAAATTATAGCACAACTTTTCATTTCTCTGATTGTATACAATGTAGCATCACAGCATATGTGCAGTCATAGGGGTACCTAGTGTAATACTGTCCATCAAATTCCACCATCTTTTATCAGAGAGAACATTTGGACTTTGGACTTTGGTTTTTGGAATTGGTTTACTTCACTTAGCATGATATTCTCTAACTCCATCCATTTACCTGCAAATGGCATAATTTTATTCTCTCTTAATGCTGAGTAATATTGTGTATATACACCATAGTTTCTTTATCTTTTTGTCTATTGAAAGGCATCTAGGTTGCTTCCACAGTTTCTATTGTGAGCTGTGATTTCTTTGAGTACTTTTCCACCCTTACTCTCTCCTTCTCAATTTCAATGGTGCAATATTAGATCTTTCATGTGGTCCCATAACATGATCTCTCCAAATGATCCCCTTTCTCTGCCCTTCTACTTTACCTTCAGGACATCCTTTTTTTTTTTTTTTTTTTTTTTTTTTCTCTAGATTTCATAGGGGAGAAAACATGATATTTTCCTACAAAAAAAATGACATGATTTTTTTTTTAGTTTTTTTCTTTTTAGTTATAAATGAGAGTAGAATATATTTTGACATACTGTACATATATGGAGTATAACTTCCCATTCTTATGGTTGTACATGATGTGGAGTTACACTGGTCATGTATTCATATGTGAATACATGGAAAGTCATGTCTGATTCATTCTACTGTCTTTCCTATTCCCATCTTCCTCCCTTCCCTTTATCTAACCCAATGAACTTCTGTTCTCCATCCTCCTCCCTTATTGTGTGTTAGCATTCTCAGATCAGAGAGAACATTCAGCCTTTGGTTTTTGGGGGGATTGGCTTATTTCACTTAGCATGATTAATTTCCACTTCCATCCATTTACTGGCAAATGCCACAATTTCATTTTTCTTTATGGCTGAGTAATATTCCATTGTGAATATATCACAATTTCTTTATCCATTCATTTGTTGAAGGGCAGCTAGGTTGGTTCCATAGCTCAGTTATTGTGAATTGAGCTGCTATAAACATTGATGTGGCCATGAAAAAATGACATAATTTTGTGAAGATATGGCTGAGTAAGACTCCATTGTGTGTACGTGTATGTGTGTGTATACAGATAATATATCTATCACATTATATATGTGAAATATATCAACATATATATAACATTTTCTTTGTCCATTCATATGTTGACAGATACCTAGTCTGATTCTATAACTTGGCTATTGTGAATTGTGCTATGAAAAATATGGGAATTTATGTATCCCTAAAGTATGCTGACTTTAATTCTTTTGGATAAATACCAAGGAGTGGTAGAGCTGGGTCATATAGTGGCTGTATTTTTAGCTTTCTAAGGAAACTTCATATTGATTTCCACAGTGGTTGTACTAATTTACATTTCTACTAACTGCATAAAACTTCTTTTCCCCTTCAGATCCTCGCTTTCCTTTATTGTTATTTGTTTTCTTGATCAGTGCTCTTCTAACTGGAGTGAGATCATTTCCCTGATGGCTAAAGGGGTTGATCATTTTTGCATATAATTCTTGGCCATTTGTACTTCTTTTGAGAGGATCATTTCAGTTGATTTGCCCATTTATTGATTGTGTGGTTTTTTTTTAATGTTGAGTTTTTTTTTAGTTCCTCAGTTGGAAGAGTAGCTGGCAAAGATTTTCTCCCATTCTGAAGGTTTTTAATTGTTTCCTTTGCTTTCATTTGATGCCACCGTATGTAGGTCTTTCTCTTATTTCCTGAGCTATCCGGGTCCTATTCAGGAAGTCTTTTCCTGTGCCTCTCTGTTGAAGTGTTTCCTTTCCTTTTTCTTCTAACAGTTGCCAAGTTTCTGGTCTTATACTTAGGTCTTTGATCCATTTTGAGTTGACTTTTGTACAGGATGAGAGTTAGGAACTGATTTCATGCTTCCACATATGGGTATGCAGTTTTCCCAGAATCAATGGTTAAAGAAGCTGTCTTTTCTCCAATGTCTCCTTTAAAGCATCAGATGACTGTAGCTGTGTGAGTTTGTCTCTGTGTCTTCTATTCTATTCCATTGGTTACATGTCTGTTTTTATGCCAGTGCCATGCTGTTTTTGTTACTGTGGCTCTGTAGTAATTTGAAGTTTGGTATCGTGATGCCTCCATTTTGCTCTTTTTGCTCAGGATTAGTTTTACTACTCTGGGTCTTTTGTTATTCATTTGACTTTTAGGGTTTGTTTTTCTAGTTCTCAGAATATCATTGATATTCTGATGGGGATTGAATTGAATTTGTAGATCTTCTTTGGTAATAAAACCATTTAAAAATATTAATTTTGCCTATCCATAAACATGGGATGTCTTTTCATCTTCTGGTGTCATCTTCAATTTCTTTTTTCAGTGTCCTGTAATTTTCCTTGTAGAGTTCTTTTACCTCTTTGGTTAGGTTTACTTCCAAGTTCTTTTTTAAGCCACTGTGAATAGATAATCAGTAGTACAACCTGTATTAATTTCTGCTATTACATGACCTAATTAATTTGTTTGTTTCCTGATTTCTTTCTCTGAGGATTCATTGTTGGTATGTAGAAAAGCAATTGATTTTTGGCAAATACTGCTATTTAAAAAACATTTTTTAGTTGTAGATGGACACAATTCCTTTATTTTATTTATTTCTATGTGGTGCTGAGGATTGAACCCAGTGCTTCACATGTGCTAGGCAAGTGTTCTACCATTGAATTACAACCTTTGCCCCAAATAATGTTTTTTTTAATTTTGTTTTGTTTTGTTTTTGGTACCAGCAATTGAACTCAGGGATACTCAACCACTGAGCCACATCTCCAGACACATTTTGTATTTTATTTAGAGAGAGAGTCTCGCTGAGTTGCTTAGTGCCTTGCGAAGTTGCTGAGGCTGGCTTTGAACTTGTGATCCTCCTCTAAGCCTCTCCAGCTGCTGAGATTACAGGTGTGTAGCCACTGCGCCCAGCCCAAATAAATACTGGTATTTTAAGGAATCAATTACTCATTGATCTTCTCACAATTGATCAGCACACATCAGTGAAAATGAGAAGAGCTAGAGAGAAGCCCTCCTCTGTGGTTTTCATTCCTACTTTTCTAGATATGTTTTTCTTTTGGCATTGAGCCCTTGGATTCTAAGATTAGCTTAGGCCCAGAGAAAGACAGTCCAAAGAGAATGTTTTTTTCCTAATCTCTTTAGAAGGCAGTCTTGTATGCTGGCTAGAAGTATAGGCCCTGTGGCCAGTGCTTTGGTCTGAATGTGTCCTCCCAAATTCATGTGTTGGAAACTTAAACCTCAATGCAATGGTGTTGGGAGGTGGGACCTAACAGGAGGTGTTCAGGTTATGAGGGTTCTGTCCTCATTACTGGGTTAATATTGGTATAAAAAGATCTTGCAGACCTGGGTTTGCTCTCTCTTGCTCTTCTGCCTTTTGCTATGTGAGGATGCAATCAGAAGTCCCCCCACCAAATTATAACACATTGATCTTGAATTTTCCAGTCTCCAGAACTGTGAGAAATTTCTATTCTTTAAAACTTACCTAGTGTGTGTTATTCTGTTATCGCAGCACAAAAAAGAACTAAGACAATCATTCTTCCAGGGATGACTTGGCCATTTCCTCACTAGTCAGGAGATTTTACCTGTAAGGCTCCATTTCTTCATCTATAAAACGAGAATAACAGTGGCAGTTACCTCGGAGAGCTGTCAAAAGATTGAATTAATACTTAATAGAATGCCTAGACTCGGGTCTGAAACATGGTAAGAGCTCAATAAAAATTGCCTATTGCCAACCTCTTGTTAACAGCACATGAGATTGGACTATTATGAACTATTAGGATGCAACAGTGCCAGGTGGAATATACGTCAACCAAAACTAAAGCCAGACCCTGGTTGTGGTTAGCCATGATAATGAAGCAACCTCAGCCAATATCAGGAAGACCTCACAGAGAATAGCCTAAGCCAAAGTAGGTGGCCAAACACTGCCCAGAAGTAGCAAGACATTAAAAAAGCAGAAAAGCATCATGAGCAGGAGCTTCACTGATCTGGATGTCCACTCCAGCCCTCACCCTCCCACCAGCTGCCCTGCTTTGAACAGTTTATTTCCTTTCCCTCTCTTTCCCTTAAGCACCCACCTCTGAGTGGGCCTGTTCCCAACTCCCTGTACCCCATGCTGAAGGGCTCCTTGAGGAGTTGTGTCAGGCTGGGGTTCAGCAGCCAGAGCCCATGGTCATCCGAGTAGCTGGGACATCTCTGGGCGCAGGCCTGGAGGGCAGCTTTGCATCTGTTGAGAAGACTCAGGATTTCTGGGCTTGCAAGCCAGTGTTGTCACGAGGAGCTCTATTTGTCCCTGCTTTATTTGCTTCATTACCCTGGGACAACCAGGGCTTGTACAGTTCTGCCCTAGGTCTGCAAAGTGACCAGCCACCCAGGAGTCCTACTTGCCAAAATTCTGTGAGAATGGACACACCTCCCTTTTTCCTGTCTTAACTACCAGGACTGGCCTTCTTGGCCCTTTCCTTTTACCTTCACTTTGCTCAGTCTCAAGATTGCCCTTGTGTTGATCATGTACTCAGGGTTAACCTAATTCCAACCTTCAGGATCCCCTGGCTATCGTTCACAGCTGCCCCAGGAAATCATCCTGCATGGGCTGGATCTGTACCCTGCATCCTGGCCCATCCCAAGTCCTTGAGGCTCAGAGGGGAGGAAATGGAACTGGCCTGTGTGTATGAAATGAACTTACTTGCATATGAAACTGTCCACTCAAGCTGTGGGTGAATCAGATGAGGCCAAGAGGATGTGACTAGAGCCCAGGTGGGTCTGCTCTGAGCTCCTGACCGGCTTCTGTGAGGTGAGAAGGTAGATGTGAACTTCCTGCATAAACTCAGGGAAACACAGAACACAGTCCATTTATTTAAAACCAGAAACAGAAAAACTGTTCTCCAGGGCTGGGGTTGTGGCTCAGTGGTAGAGTTTTCACCTAGAATGTGTAAGGCACTGGGTTTGATCCTCAGCACCACAAAAAAAAAAAAAAAAAAAAAAAAAAGGAATAAATAAAAATAAAGTCATTGTGTCCACCTACAACTAAAGAAAATAAAAACAAAAAAACTCTTCTCCAGCCTGGGAAAGCAGAAGCTGGCCTTTGCCCACGTCAGTAGAGAGTTGCTCACAAGAGATCCACAGCTGAGCCTGCACCGTGTGTGTAACAGTTAGATTCTCTCCACCTAAGTGACGCAAGAACCCTACACAAGGAACCATGTAGATACTTCTCTGGAGCGCTTGGAACCCCAGCATGAGCCAGCCAGCAAGAAGCTTCCCTATGGGGAAGCCCACACTTCCCAGAGGCTAGAACTCACTTGGAGAATCACCTTTCTAAAGATGAGCTGGCAGGAAAGATTCCAAGCAGCAAGAGGAAACAAATCCATGAGAGGGAGAAGCAGCAGACACAAATACAATTGCATCTCAAGCAAGAGGGAAGAAAAAAACCATCTGGGAGAGACTGGAATATAGGCACACAGAGGAAAGCACTGGCATCCTGGGAGCAAAGAAGAAGAGCACCCAGCTGAGCCTGAGAGGACAGCAGCTGATCTGTGTCCTGGAAGAGGAGCAGGAGAGAGCAGGGAAGTCAGAGAAGGCATCCAAGGTGGAAGGGACTATAAAGCTCAGAGGTAAGAAACAGCCGGGTTTGTGTGTGAACAAGTGAACCCACAGCAAGTGAGAGCAGCTGATGCAGAAGGTGAGAGGCGGGGGTGGGAAATGAGGCCAGAGGCAGAGGGGGCCAGATGCTCAGGGCCACATCTTCCTTGCTTATTTCTTAGATTTCATCCTAAACATAGCATGAGACAACTTGAACTAGTCTTGGATGTTTTCCGCTCAATGCCGTTTAACTCCTTCCTTGAAAGTTTGTGGCCAGACTCTTGCAAGAGCACCTTTTACCATTTCATTCTGAAAAATGAAATGCACGTGGGGAGTTCCACTGCTCCAGCTGTGCACAGAGTAATCTGGGCCTCTCGGAGGGAGGGATAGGAAGGAGCTGCCTGAGGTCAGGTTTGTTTGTTGGAGTTGTGTGTACCCCGTGGCTTGCTGTCTGGGCCCAGGTAAATGAGGTTACAGCCAGCTGGCCTTTGCCACCAAGACCCACAGTCTAAACAGCTTCACAGGCAAGGATTTGGATCAGACCTCAGGCTACTTGGCCTACGGTTCTGTTTTTACAGAACTGATCCACAAATGGATCCCACTCATGAGATGGGACATCTGTGCCATGTCCATCTGTGGGTGTGAATGACTGCAGTTAATCCAGCTGAATGATGGGAGGATGACTAAAGAAGGGGAGAGGATTGTCTCTGCCTTTCAAGAACTTAAGAACTCATTCCTCCCTCTGCCCAGTCGTGGGTTATGAAAGGATTGCTGATAAGCAGGTGCCGGACCACCTCCCTTCCATTTGCTGATTCTCTAGCATCTCAAAGGGGCTCAAGAGTGGACCTGTCTCAGGCTCCACTGTCAGGAGGGTGATTGTGGGTGAGCCTCTGACGTGGGACTTTTGCCCGTGGTGTGTAGTACACAGGCAGGCCAGGAGTGGCAGGATATGGGGAATGATTTGAAGTCTGTGCTGTCCATTTGCTTCTCCCAGAGTGCCTGGCACAGACACAGCTGCTCCCCCAGGTTCCTGAGGCAGACAACTCTCAGCACTTGTCTCAGTTTTCTGTCACCACAATAAACACTGCATAACAAGCCACTCAGAATTCATCAGCTTCAAACAAGCATCAATGTAGCTGCACACTTTCTTTGGGGCGGTGACTAGGCTGGACTACTCTGGTCTTTGTGAGGCCCCCCGGCCAGTGGTCTAGGAGGCAGCCAGCTGTTGGCTAGTGAGCAACTCACCTGTCTGGGGGCTTAGCTGATGTTGCACACTCTCTGCAGGGAGCCTTGGCTCTGCAGGGGAAAACTCTCTGGAAAATTCTATCATTCTTCCAGAGTTCCCATGTTCTCATAGGGAAAGCAGAAATGCAGGGACAGAAATGGTGACCTGAGAGCACTTTTTGTCACAACCTTAACCAAACTCAGAATGTTGGGACGGGGAGGAGCAGACCATCTCCTGAGGGGAGGAGCCTGGAAGTCACAGCCTGAGGAGTATCACACAGTGAGGCCGAATACTCAAAGACTCGAAGACTCGGGGCACTTAAAGCAATCCATTCACCAAAACTCAATTGAGCTTCTCAATTGAGTCTGCCCCAAGTGGCAGACATGGCCTAGACCTGTTTTTCATTAACTAGAATACGGGATTTGCAAACTAGGTCTCGTGAAGCTCCCAGGGATTCCTTGCAGAGGCAGAGATGGTGCAGGGAGAGAGAAGACAGAAAGGAGGAGCCCTGGACCCTTCTTCTCACCTAGACTTGCTCCACTTTTGTTTGAAAAGAAGAGTCTGCCATCAAAAAAACAAAACAAAACAAAACAAAAACTTGTACAAGCTCTCACTCCTTAGATGCACTCAGATCAACAGGCAGAGAGGGCTGCTTAGCATAGATTTCCTTGGTCCCTACAGAAGGACTCCTGCTTGCTGTGTTTCAGGCTCTCCTCAAGGGCCATGATAGGAAAGAACTTCAGGAAACCAGTCATTATATGTTTTTTGTTGTTGGGTTTTTTTTTTTTTTTTGGTATTGCTTAACCACTGAGCCACATCCCCAGCCCTTCCTTGTATTTTATTTAAAGACAGGGTCTCACTGAGTTGCTTAGTTGCTTAGTGCTTCACTAAGTTGCTGAGGCTGGCCTTGAACTCGCCATCCTCCTTGCCTCAGCCTCCTTAGTGCTTGGATTACAGGCGTGCCCCACAACGCCTGGCTCATTATATGTTCTTTACAATCGTTTTATGAGTGTCAATCATCGATGAGAAATTTATTATATAGCCAAGTGCCAGGGAAATGTTTATGTTTTCTCTTCATGGACAATGAGAACTCTTTTATGCAACATATTCTGTTTCACTTTTCACCTTGGCCACATGGAAAGTCAATGCCAAATTCAGGTTACGGTTTAATAATTCTTAGAACCAGAATGGCCTAGGGAACTTCTAATATACAGATTCCAAAGCTTCAACTGCAGAGATTCTGATTCAGTCCCAACTACTTGGGTCATCCCTGATGGTTTATTTCTATTTTCTTTCCCTATTCCTGCACTTGCCCTCTCTAACGTGTTTCCCTGATTGTTATTGGCTCTAATTGTTCTTTCATTCAATGAAGTTGGTTACTCCTGGATCCAAATCAGCAGTGAGGAGGGGGCTGCTTGTGGAGCCATAGAAGGCAGTGGAAGGACTTTTGGCCAGTCTAAGGAGCCCACCCTAGCATGGCAAAAAAGAGGAGTCAGAGGCACCAGGGCTTTCTCAGTCTGTGGGTTTGAGAATCCAGGTATCTTTCCCGGAGAGTAGCCCAAAGAGAGGCCTCATGTGGGTTTGGGAGCTAAGTCTGATAATCAGGAGCCAGAACATCCCAGGGTTCTTGGGGAAGCAGACTCACACTGAGAACAGTCTGTAGCTGACCAGTGGCTCTGAAGCATGCTGAGCACTTGTTCACACTGGGCTCAGCTCCGAGGCCCTTCACCCTCTCAGGCATCCATGCCCAGGTGAGGAAACAAAGCCTCCCGGAAGCAAATTCAATATGCAGGCCCAGCCCAAAACTCTCTAGAAGGACATGATCACCTTCTAGGATGATTCTGAGTTTAGAATCCAAGAAAAACATCAAAGAGCCTGGTGCGGAGGCACACACCTGTAATCCCAGCTACTCTGAAGGCTGAGGCAGGAAGATCCTAAGTTTAAGGCCAGCTTTAACAAGTTAGCAAAACCCTGTCTCAAAAATAAAAAATAGGTTTGGGGATGAGGCTCAGTGGTAAAGTGCCCCTGGGTTTAATACCCAGTACCAATAAATAAACATTAATTAAATACAATGAAAACATGAAAGAGAACAAATCTGTAGTCCTAATCTTTGGGGATTAGTTGTGAATAATTTGGCACAATTATCTAACAGATATATTTTATGATTCATTTTACAATTTATGAGTAAGGAATTGATTTAGATTTGTGGTTTTACATTGAATTTTATTAAGTTTATAAACAGCATTTGAATATTTAAGGTGATTGTTATTTTAAAATATAAACAGATTTATCAACTTTGGTAATTAAGGAATTATTTAAGTACTTGGGAAGATTTTTCAGTGAGATAAATAAGTGAAATTCTCATAAAGGAACTCCAGTATTTTAATTTATAAATGAGCAATTTCAAATATTAAGAGAACATAATGAAGTTATTTATATGAAGTTTGATTCCCAGCACTGAAAAAAATAAAAGAAAGAAAAAAAATACCTACTTTAAGTTCACTTCTTGCATTAAGTAGATTTATAACTAGAAAAATGAGATATATTAGTTGGACACAAACAAATTCTAAATACATGATTTTAGTAAGTTGAATAATTTTTATACTAAAATAATCTAATACAACTTTCTCCTAAATCTCTCAGAGGGTACCATTTAGAATTTAAAAACAAACAAACAAATAAACAAACACATTTTAAACCTTTATTCTAAATTAGCTGTTTTCTTTGGGCTAGTTGTTCTGTTTGTTCATCTAAAAAAGAAAAACAAAGAAAAGAAAAGCTCATTGGTGTTCCCTGGTACCTGGCATCTGGCAGTCCTTGGTGGACAGTGAAGTACAGCTAGTTAGGTCTCAGTGGCTGGAATGAGTCTCTCTTTGTCTAGTTCTGTTTGCTACAGAATCCTGTCCTTGGAGCCTAAGGACCAGCTTTGCTTGGAACGTCAGTGGAAGGGGACCTGCCGGTGACTTATTTTTCCATCTTTCCCTTTGATCCTCCAGGTCATTGCTGACATTGTGGTCCCCTGGGGCTCTGCTTTGCCTTCTCCCTCCCTCCATGGGCCCTTCCCCCAGTAATACTCTATTAAGCTGGAGGTCAAGGCTAAAGACCAGATGGGAGGGAAGGGACTCAGCCTTTGCAGTCTGCCTTCAGCTACCACCCTCTGTTTAAATTCCCTGGCATGGTGGCCCACATCTACCCAATGAGACTAGGGCCCTAGTTTCCTACTCTGCTCAGCCATTGGCTGGGGCTGCTTGGGAAGAGCACAGCCTGGGGCTCCAGTGCTCAGGCAGATTCTGAAGGTGCCACAGCTGGGAGACCCTCACTCACTGCTCTCCTTGGCTCTGAGTGACCGGCTCTGTCCAAAAGAGAGCTCTGGAAGGCATGTAGTCAAGGTCACGTCTGCTGCAACTCAGATGGGCATTCCTAATGTACATTCTCTTTCACTCTCCAAAATAACTATTTCACACTGTTTCCCACAGAAATACTCTTGTCTTTTCACCCGCAAGTCTACCAGGCTACCTCAACCCAGGCAGATGCCTTCCTTTCTCTTCCTAGGTGTGCAGTATCCCTGCTGTAGCCTATCCTGAGGCCTAGTAACAGTGACCACAGGTTCTCCAACACTCCTCCCATTAAGAAGTGAATCTGTTGTCCCCACCATTTTAATTTAAGTGGGTTGTATGGTTGCTTTGATCAATAGAATGTGGCTTAGTGACAACGAACTGGTTTCAGATTTCAGGACTTTCAAAAGATTAGTAATTCCCACTTTCATCTTGGAATGCTCAATTTGAGGGAAACTAGCCATCACATAGGTAGTCGGACTACCCTCAACTGGCCATATTCATAAGGAAGCCCAAGCCAGCCACTTGGAGAGAGAGGCCTGATGAGTCTCTAGGTTTTCTGGCCATCTCAAGGGAGGGAGTGAAGACTCCAGTCCGGGCCACCCTCTGACCCCAAGTGAACCACCTGGCTGAGCCCATCAGCAGAGTCATGAGAGATATTAATAAAGTCTTCTTTAAAAATTGCTATATGGAGCTATTATTCAGATACCACATATTTTACCTATTTCGAGTGTACAATTCAATGGTTTTATATTCAAAGTTTTATGACCATCACCACAATCTAATTTTAGAACATTTTTGCCACCAAAAAAACAAAAAACAAAAAAACCCTGCAACCTCTAGCAGTTAATTCTTATTCTCTCCACCCCCTTCCTCAGCCCAGGATGACCATTAATCTACTTTCTATCTCTATAGATCTGCCTCGTGGAAGCATTTCATTTAAATGAAATCATATGTGGTCTTTTGTGAATGACTTCTTTTATCAGTCATCATGTTTCAGGGTTCACCCATGCATGCAGAGGACAAAACAGCAATATCTCTTCCTGTTCATGTTGTAACATGTATATCAACTTCGTTCCTCTTCACTGACAATAATATTCCTTTGTATAGATAAATCACATTTTACCCATCCATTGATGAATTCAATGTTGCTTTCACTTTGGGGCTGTGGTAAGCAATGATGCCATGAACATCTGTGTACAAGTTTTTATACAAACACAGCTTTTTAAATCTATTCTTTCTATACCTCGGATGACAACTCATGATAACTCATATTTCAGCCGTTAGGCCTTTCCAAAACACCAGGTCCAAGTTGCCACCCAGCTCCCACCAAGTCATCTCCTTTAGTTCTCTGTGTAGCCCTGGCTGGCAGTTAACACTCTGTGGACATTTAACTTTTCCAGATGTCTTGTCCTATATTTTCTGACACATAGTGGGTGCTTAAGAAACATTTGTCAAATGAATTAAATTGCTTGGGACTCTCCCCTCAGGGGAGCCTCATCTGCCTGAGAATCACAGCACAGTGGGTAAGAATAGCCCACTGGAAGCTCTACTGTCTTGTAACAAATTTCCAGATGTGGGTGGGTCCCAATTATTAATTTATTATCTTCATGGTTTTAATTTTGGCACTACCTTAATTAATAAACTCTATTTATTGGAACAAAAGTGCATATTGATGGGGTAAAGTCCAGATTGGAATTTAGGCAAAGATAAGATTAGGGGAGAAAGTTTGAGGAATTAACCTGCAACCCAGTATAGAAAAGCAAAAAAAAAAAAAACAAAAAACAAAAAACCCAGAAGAAGAGTTCAGAGACACAGAGGATGCAAACATGTCAAAACAGCTCATGGGAATTCCAGAAGAGAACCAAGGGAATGATTTTTAGAGATGTGAGTAGAGAATGTTCCAGATCCTCAAAGTAAAAGGACTAGGCTAGGCAAATAACTCTGAAAAAGAACTAGGAAGTTGGACCCAACTGGAAGTTGGACCCCAGGGGTGATGCCAAGGTCAAGGTGTAGAAGGTGGGTGGAGGAGCTGGAGGGGCTCCCTGGGGAGCCAGTGGTGAGGGAGCTGGGAGCAGAGAGGGGCAGGAGGAGAGCGATATATGCAGAGGACAAAGCAGTAAAGTCTTCCTGCTCATCTTCTGGGGCTACCTGAAGAAGTCAGGTTCACAGCCTCCTTGGGTACAGTGACTCTGGCCTCAGTGCTGGTATGGCCCAGTGCCTAGTCTTTATGCTGAGGAGCGGGGAGAAGACACCTCTATGTTTATGAAGAAATCAGGGAATTTTGACCCGGATATGCTTCTTCCCTCCCACTCCCCTCTCCTCCTCTTCCCAGCCCCTTCCTCTCTTTCTACACCAAGAGTAGTTATCTTTCTCTCATTTCTAGGCACTAATGCTAGATTTGCCTCAGGACACCCACAGAGGGCACTGCTGTCTTTTAAGAGGGACAGAGAAGGAAAGGAGCACTGGTGGAGCATCTCCTGCAGGCTCAGCACCAGGGACTCCCAGGTGGTGCAGGTGATATTGTTCCCATTTTTCTCTAAGGATTCACCTTTGGCCATAGGTAATGACTTTTAAAAAGTTGAAATTGAGTTTTATTGAGCCATAACAAGGATAGAAACCTCAACAAGAAAATGCTCAAGGATCAGAAAATATCAGGTGCCACTAGGCACAATGGTACATGCCTGTAATCCTGTGATTTGGGAGGAAGATTTCAAGTTCAAGACCAGTCTCAGCAACTTAGAGAGACCTTGTCTCAAAAAAAAAAAAAAAAAAAAAAAAAAAAAGGTCAGGTGCCCTGAGGTGCAGGTCTAGTGATAACATACAGTTGGATTCTTTCCTTAGGAGTAATGGGATATATTAGAATTGCTCAACCACAGGCAGATGGGGACAGGAGGAAGGAGGGAGGGAGAGACTGAGAGAGAGAGAGAACAAATCTAAGAGCAGTCAGGAGACAGAGCTCTTGCTTTGAAAACAGCTGATAACGTGGTCATTAAAACATCTTTGATCCTCAGAAGTGTGGCCCTGGCTGCATGTCAGTTTATGCCAGGCACTTTGCGTGCCTTGTTTTCTTTAACTTCCACCAGGGCCTTACTTAGGTAAGGAGTCTGAGAGCTCAAGTGCGCTCAAAATTACATCGCTAATAACTGGGAAGGCAGGATTTGGATCCTGGATTTGTTGTGGCGAGATTGCAATTCATCACTGAGTTGATCTTAAAGCAGGAGACAGAACCATCTTTATTCACCAGCTTGTGGTCTGGATTCACCAGCTGGAGGGCCAAGGGGCAGGCTGCAAGTCTACACCCTTCCACCCCCTCCCTGTTGCAATGATTCAAAACCATAAACCAATACCATGAGATCTAAAATCATAAGCAAAAGGGGAAGTGGGTCAAAATGACCCCAGTAATAATGTCCAGACAATCATTCTATGATAGGGTACACTGTTCAAGAAAAATGGGAACAATTTTATATTATAAAAGAAGAACAGAAGCATTTGCATTTCTAAGCAGGGTGTGCTGAGCAGGATCAGGATGGCAGAGGCGGAGCTTTTCTATGGGAGAAGCATTTCTTACAGGACATGGAGTCTCAGGATAAAATGGAGTCTGTTTGATCATTGCCCATATAGCCTTGGTCCATAATAGATTTAGTGATTCCCAAACCACTGGACCCTCTCAAATATGCATTCAACCATTAGCAAAATCTCCAATGTCTTCCCTCTCTGCTCCGAACTTTTCTTTTAACTTCTTTATTTAAGGGAAACTCTTCTTCCCTTCTGGGACTCTTGATTCTTCTGCAGCTCTCTCAAGGTTGGACATGGGGTGGGAGAGCCGGAGCTTCCCCGACCCAGGTCCTCTTGGATTACTAGGCTTGAAGGTAGAGTCACATCTACTATGCAGTTCCAGGCTGCTGCTCCTTCTGTCTTTCTAGAATCTTCTAGCTCTGTTGCTCTTACCATCTGCACCCTCCATAAGGTAATGCTCATCCCTCCCATTCTCCAACCAGTTGCTTCCCTCTTTTTAAATTTTTCTTTTGTGAACTGGGGATGGTACTCGGGACCTTAAGCACACTAGGCACGTTCTCTACTACCAACCTACATTCCCAGCCCTTTTTTGTTTTGGGACTACATTTTGCTAAGTTGCCCAGTTTGGTCTCAAATTTGTGATTCTCCTGCCTCAGCCTCCTGAGTCACTGGGATTACAGGTGTGCACCACCCTGCCCAGCTAAAATATTTTTCCAATATGGCAGTAAGAATAATCTCCCTGAAAAGTAAGTCAGACCAGGTTACTCTCTGTTCAGCCCTCTGGCTTACAGTAGATGCCATTTTTATTAGTGGCCACTAATGCCCTACATGATCATCTCTCTGATTTCTTATTACTGCTGCTTTCTCCTTCTTCCTCAGATATTGGCAGCTCCTTGAGAAATGTTCCTACCCCAGGGTCTTGGCACATGCTGTTCCCTCTCACTGAAATGCTCTTACACTAGATACTACATTGTTATGTTTCCCCCATCTTGATCTGCTCAAATAGGACATTTTCAGAGAGGCTAGTTTTGACTAGCTTACAAGAATTAGTGCTTCCACCCCTACTAGGCAAACTCTCTCTCTTACCCTAATTTTTGGGTTTCTAAAGTAATCATCTCCATATGCTCTTTTTTTTTTTTTTTTTTTTGCTGATTGCCATCTTCTCTCCTCACTAGCATGTGGCTCCATGAGGGCAAGGACTTCATCTATTTTGTTCACTGGGGCACCTCTAGATCCCAGAACTTGCCTGAATCCCAGTAGGTATTCAATAAATCCTGGAGGAATATATGTGTGGCCACCCTTACTGCAGGGGAGGTGGGTTGTGCAGTCTTTACCTGCCCCATTACTACCTGTCCTATTTGTAGGGGAGAAAGGGAAAAGGTTGTTGAGTAAGTGACTTGGCCTGTCCTCAGTGTAAGGGAGTCACGTCCCCAGAATGCACTCCGCATGGGTGCAGGAAGTGCCTGTGTTCCTGTGAGCCCTGTGGCTGGAGGAAGGGTGTGCAGCCAGACACTGGTAGACAGGCTAAGGAGAAGTAAGCATGAGAGAAGGTCGTCACCGGCTGTGCGCACTCCAGGGAGGTCCTTCCTCAAGGAAAGGGGTACAGGGGGCCCCAGGAAGCCTGGTCTGTGTGTGCTGGAGTGAATGGGCAGAGGCATGGAGTCACAGGCCTGTGTCCTGGCCTGTGGCATGAAGGGCTGCCTGTGTGTCTTAGCTCATTTTGTGCTGCTGTAACAGAATAGCCAGGTCCTTTATTCCTGAGTTATTTACTTATTGTGGTGCTGGGGATTGAACTCAGGGCCTCTCACACGCTGGGCAAGTTCTCTACTACTGAGCTACTCCCCAGCCCACTTGGCTGATTTATAATAAATAGAAATTTATTTCTCATGGTTTTGGAGGCTGGAAAGTCCACACTGAGGGGCCGTCATGGCTTATCCCTGTTTTGCATGTCTCCCATACTCCACAGGTCAGCATGGGCTTGTTCCCATGGTCATCTGGCAGGGCTCTCAGGCTGCCCTTGAGGCCCAGGCTCAGATCCCGCACTCTATCACTCGTACTATATTCTGTAGGTCAAAGCAGGCCACAGACTGGCCGAGATTCAAGTGTTGGGGAGCAGATTGCTATCGGGAAGGGGTATAGGAAGGGGAAACCTATGGTCATTTTTTATAAATGTTGACCACACTGGGTCAGTGTATAGACCTCCCAACTGTGAGCGAGGAAGGGGAGAGATAGTCTGCATCCTTGAATCTTAAATTTTCCTGTTCTTTCTCTCTTGTTTTTTGTACTGGGGATTGCACTTGGGAGCATTTAATCACTGAGCCACATCCCCAGCTCTTTTTTATATTTTTATTTTGGTACAGGAGCTCACTAAGTTGGTTAGGGCCTCACTAAGTTGCTGAGGCTGGCTTTGAGCTCATGATCCTCCTGCCTCAGCCTCCCGAGCTGCTGGGATTACAGGCATGCACCACTGCGCCTGGCTGTTTTCTGGTTCTCATAGGTCCTTAGTCTGCTGCTCTGTTTGTAGCAGTGGCAGGTTCCGTGGAGGTCCTGGGCCCACTGCCCTTGGGCCAGACAGTGGTTTCTGAGCTAGGTGACATTCTCCCAGATGGGCTTCACCGAGGCTCTCAGCAGCATGTTCTTGCAGAAGGGCCTCCTGAGTCCCCCCAGGAGAGCTCTTGTGGTTGCAGCTTGTTGGCAGGGCTTCAGCCATTCCTATCTAATCCTATGTGCTGATTAATGCAGGCGGTTTCACTTTTATTGTCCTTCTGTGGCAGCCTGTCTCCTCGGCGGCCTGGGGCAGAAGCCACTTATAGGTCTGTGGCCATGTATGGGCAGAGCCAGAGCCCTGTTGTGATCATTCCGGGATGCAGGAGGACTGGGGGTGTGGGCCATGTCCTGTTCTGTGACCTTGGCCAACACCATTCTAACCTGTCTTTGCCATCTGCCCTTGTCTTTACAAATGACAGGATAAGGCTTTCTCCCGGTCACCATCAGTTTCCCCTCTGTACTGGATCATTATCATGTATACAAACACCTATCATCATTCCTCTGTTAAAAACACGGATCATCTCTTAATCCTTGTCCCCCTCTATGTATTATTTCATTTCTCTCCTACTTTTTAGTAGAGATGAATGCTTGAAAAAAAAAAAAAAGAGATGCTGTGCTCACAATCCCCAGTTTGTGGGCTTCTTTTAAAACCTCTCTGGTCAGGACCCCTCTTTCCTCCCTCTGAAACCATTCTTGGCAAGGTCAGCTCTAAGCCAGTGGTCATTCTCTATCCTGATTCTCTGTGGGTGGGAACTTTCTCCTCTGGAAACCCTCCCTGCACTTGGCCTCTGAGGCACCTGGCTCCTACCTTCTCCTCTGTCCTTGCCAAATGGTCCAACCTCATTTCCCTGACCAATGGGTGTTGGGGGACCCTAAGGTTCAGGCTCTAGGTCTTTCCTCTTTCTAACATAACCTCATCCCATTGTATGGCCTTGAGCATCCACTATATGTCAGTGACTCTCATATTTATGTCTTCAGCCCAGATAGCTTCCCTAATTCCCAGATTCACAAATCCAGCTGCGTATTTCTCATCTGTACTTGGATGGATGTCTAACTGGCATCTTGAACTTCATGACCCACACCCAGGACTGATTATCCTGTCAAGTCTGCTCCTCGACGGTTGCCCTGGATCAGATCAAGGCAAGATTATCTTCCAGTTTCTCGCCTGCACCCCTGTGTCTTCTACATGACATCCAGTGACCACCAAATCCTCACAGTGTTACTTTCAGTTTTAGGGTTTGCATTTTTTCTTTCTATTTTTTTTGGGGGGTGTGGGGGGGTGCTGGGGATTGAACTCAGGGGCACTTGACCACTGAGCCACATCCCCAGCCTTATTTTGTTTTGTTTTTAAAGACAGGGTCTTCCTGAGTTGCTTAGGGCCTTGCTAAGTTGCTAAGGCTGGCTTTGAACTTGTGATCCTCCGACCTCTGCCTCCTGAGCCAATGGGATTACAGGTTTGCGCTGCTGCACCAGGCTTTATTTTATTTTTGATATGTGTAACATTTACATGGCTCCAAGTCGAAGCAATAATAAAAGGGATTATTAGAAAAGTTTCACTTTTTTTCCTATACATCACCCAACACTCTCCTATTTTTCAATGTTTCTTTGGCAAACAAATAAAACAACTGTACACAGTTTTTTTTTTCCTTGCACTGAAGTTTTCATATTATACACATTGCTCTGCATCTTGCTTTACTCATTTAGCAATATTAGAGATCAGTCCAGTTCACAGAGGTCTTCATTCTTTTTATAGCTGCATCAGTATTTCATTGCATGATGGACCATAATTTATTCAATCAATCAGAATAACATTTGGTGAACATTTGTTGAGTTGTTCCTAGTCTTTTGCAATCAGGCGGTAATGAATGTCCTTGTATATATGTTATTTTGGACTTTGAAAGAATATCATCAGCATAGATTCCATGGAGAATTTTTTTCATATTTTTTCCCTTAGAGAGTTAGTGTATAGATTTTGTCTGAATATTTGATGAGCAGGATGGTTGTCTGTGATATAGCTAGATCTAACTTTAGATTATCTTCGATTTTCCACCACTCAGATATTTGGTAACTGTGCTTCTCCATCCCTGTGATTGGTGGTGCCACCCTACCAGTTCTCGGCAATGGGCAATGAATAGAACTGATGATGTGTATAAGTACAGGGCTGAACTTCTACTCGATAGTATGGTGTCCTTCAGAATTCTCTTTTCTGTCTTCCATGACAGGCAACTGTTTCCTTCGTTGGTTACTAAATGAGGACACATGGAACAATGTTTCCAGTACATAGTTTCAGCAAAAAATAATCTCTGTTGTATAAGCTGCTATGATCTGGGGCTGCTTGTTAGCTCAGCATAACACAGGTCAACCTGACTAATATCCCTTCTTCATGTCACCCTTTGTGCGAAGCCTTCTACTCCCTATTTAAAATTGTGCCACATTGACACCATCACTCTATCCTGTTCCTTTTATATTCCCCCATAGCACCATCTCCATGTAACATTATATAGTTTGCTCTGACTTATTTTATTTGTTATATTTCTCCTCCTGCCACTGGAATGTAAGCTCATGAAGACAGTGATAGTCTGAGTTTCCATTCTACCTGAGGCAGGGGATTTGGTACACATTGTTCATTTGGGGTGATCCTGAGAAGTCCAAGAGAGGGATCTGGGGAAGAAGGAGCAGGGGAGAGAGATCAATCAATGATAGACACATTAATAGGCTCACTAGTGCTCTGGGAAATCCTTTGGAGATCCTCTGAAAATCTTCATTGAACAGGTCTCAGAAATTTCCTATCTGGGGAGAGGAAAACTGGAGTATTGTCCCTAATTCCTGAAACTTCCTGGATGTGAGTATCCCCAAGGGTTATTAAACCTCTGGTACAATCCAGGCTGTCTTATACAGGACCTGAGCAAGCTTCCCAGTGCTAGAGAAGGCCTTCAGGTAGAGGAACAGAGATGCACACAGCCCTTGTGTATCGGAAGGGCACATGCAGTGGGGGCATCAAGAGAATCTGCTATTAGGGTTTTGTTTTTTCATGCTCTAATGTCTCCTAGCCCCTACATACTATTGGGCACACTTTTATAATCAATGAATGAATTCTATTGTGTGCATTTTCTGGATGTGTGTGTCCAGCATCCATTTTTTCTTTTCTGATCAACCTCAATCCTGTTTCCATTTCTCTCTGTTTTGTTTTGTTCTTGGTGTTTTGATTGGAATTAGTTCTACTCTTAGTTCCTGGGTGTGGGCTCCCCTGTGACATCTACTCCATGGGCTTAATGCATCAACTTCTCTTACTTACCTCCCCCCCTCCACCACTGTGATCTGTTCAGACTGTTTCAACCACAAGTGACAGGAAATCCACCTCCAAGTGACTTGCTACATGAAGGCATTTTATGGTTATGTCAGTTAAAAGTCCAGATTTAGTTCTGGTTTCAAGTGCCGCTTAATCAAGTAGCTCCAAAAGATGTTTGCAAATACCCAGATTCTCTGTTCAGAGATGGACACATGATCCATTTTGGATCCCTGAAAGAAGGGAATTCTAAGGCTTGTTCGTTTTTTCCTGATTGATGTAGTGTAAGGTACAGAACAGCCACAGGCATTTGACAACCACAGCAGAGCCTAGAACTTCCGGGATGACTGTAAGACACCCAAAGAAAAAGTCAGTAAGAAGGCAGAGAGGAGAGGGATGTTTTTGTTTTTCTCTTTGATACTCAATTTCTACCTCCAATGGAGACAGGCTGAGGGTACTGCCCAGGCCCAGGCTCCCAACCACCAGCCTGGGTTTCAGGTTCCCCTTGCATAGGAATAGCTGAGGTCATCACAGACCCAATTCATGCTTGTCCAATTCCTCTGATGTCTCATTTTTGGTTTTTGGTGGGTGATGCTCATCTGCATCCAACTTACACATAAGCATTTTCAGCAAAATGTTCCCAATGCCTTTTTCAGAAACCCAAGTCCCCATGAAAACAATGGCAGCAAGAAAAAGGTGTAAACTTTCCAGAACAGGCTCAGATTTTGAAAATGCGATAAAGAGGTTATTGTGTGCCCGAACTTTTCACACAAGAATTGGAGGCGATTTAACACGAGGAATAATAAACAGAGGAAGGCTGGCTAATGCGGAGCAGATGGGCCTGCCGGGCAGCGCTAAGCATTTCAACATCTTTCCCTTTGGACCTTTGGACTCAAGATGACTGAGAAATGCTGCTAGTTTTCTTAGCTAAAAATAAAGGGAATGCCTTTGGGGAAAACCGTAAATATGGCTGGCTTGATTTCTAGGATGGTTGGTAGACTAAAGAAAGTTTTCAAGAGGCTGGGTATGTAGCTCAGAGGTAGAGAGCTTGCCTAGCATGTCAGAAGCCTGGGGTGCAATCTCCAGTATCAAAAATATAAAAATAAATAAATAAGTTTTCAAGAAACTTCTACATTATGGAGCAGGTATTGGCCATTCACTGATTTCATCCTGACCACATTCCATTTTAAGGACAAGAAAACCGGAGCTCTGAGAGCTAAATGACTTACTAAAGGGGGACACACAGCCAGGTGAGAGTAGAGCCAGGATCAGCCCAAATCTGCCTCACTGTGTAGGCCATGGCTCTGAGAAATGGGCTAGCAGGTGAGTGGGGAAAATGTGTCATGGCCAAAGAAATTTGAGAAATGCCAATACAGATAGACATATCAACACACACACACACACACACACACACAGATACACACATGCACGTGCACACACGCATACGTGTACACCATAGTAGCCTTGTTGAAGTATAATTTATGTTCAATGAACTACAAATATTTAAAACATACAATTTAATAAATTTTGACAGAGATCTATTCCTGGGAAACCCTCCCTACAATCAAGATGCTGAGCATACCCAGTACTCTCCAAAATTTCCTCCTGCCCTTCTATAATTCCTTCCTTTCATCCCTCCTGTCTTCTCACTCCTGATGTCAGACAACCACTGATCTGCTCTCTGTCTCTGTGGGTTAGCAGCATTTTCTAGAATTCTGTATAAATGGAGTCCTGAGGTAGGCACTATTTTTGCCTGTGTCACTTCACTCAGTATTATTTTTCTGAGGTTCCTTCATGTTATTGTATGTTTATTCCTTTATGTTGCTAAGTGGCATTCCACTGTAAGAACAAGCAGTAATTTGTTTATCTGTTCATCTAACACTTGGGTTGTTTCCAGCTTTTGAACTATGACAAAGGAAGTTCCCATTAATGTTGGTGGTCAAGTCTTTGTATGATCTATCTTTGCTTTTGGATAAAGTAAGATGGGAATGACTAGATCATATGCTAAGTGTGTGTTTAACTTTTAGAGAAACTGTAAAGCTGCTTTCCAAAGTGGTTGTACCTCTTTACATTCCCACTGCAGTGCAGAAGAGTCCCAGTTCCCCACACCTTCTGTCTCTGGCTTAGCCTTCTTAATGTTCGCCGTAATAAGAGTTGTATGGTGATATTAACTTATTATTCTTTTAATCATTTAAAATTATTAATTTATGTTTCCCTCACAGATAATAATATTGAGTATGTTTTCATGTGCTTGTTTGTTATCTACATATCTTCTTTAGTTAAGTGTTCAAATCTTTGACATATTTTTAACTCTTCTCTATTTAAGGGACAGGTCTCAATGCTTTGCTCAGGCTGGCTCCAAACTCCTGGGCTTGTGAGATTTTCCTGCCTCAGCCTCCCAAGTATCTGGGACTACCAGATGATGGTAGTCTGGACTCCCCAGCTAATTTTCCATCAGGTGCTCAGAGCCACTCAGAGCCTTCACACCCAGTGAGGTGTTTTTTTTTTCCTTATCATTGAGTTTTGTGGGTTCTTTACATATTCTGGATACAAGTCTTTTAGTAGATATATGTATTATGAAGATTTTTCTTCAAGTCTGGGTTTGTGTTTTCATTCTCCCAACAGTGTCTTTTCAAGAACAGAAGCTTTCAATTTTGGTGAAGTATGATTTATATTCTACATTTCTTAAGCCCTATTTTGCATTTTAAAAAACTTAGTTATATTCTGGAAGTTTTTCTTGACTTGATATTACTACTTACAAATTTGCTCTCTGGCAGTCCATTCTCCTACTCTGACTATATTTTGAGTTTTTCTCAATTATCAATTTTTATTTAATTTTAAAAATAAAAACCATTCATAATGCCGCAACATGGTAATTGTGCATCTCCTTGAGAAGAGTAGTATTTCAGCTCAGCTCGGTCTATCAGCTCTATTTCCTCAGGTGTAAGTTCTGTACTTGGTAAGACGATGTTGTTTCAGGCACAGAGTGGATTCCACAGTTGCCTGGTGATTCTTAGCTCAGAGACCATCTTTGGGCATGAGGCTCCTTGTTAGCTCTTCTGTAGCTGTTTACTGAAGTCCACCTCCACGATGGAGAATGAGAGTCAGAAACAGACACTAGGGGAGGGTTTCTTGGGGCGAGAGCAGCTCCTCATTCCTCCTTAGTCACTTAGCCCCCTGGACACTATTCTGGCTTTCTGTTCTAAAGGCTCATCTTGCTCTTACATGGAGGCAGACACCTCTATGGCGATCACCTAGTCTAAGGGGCAACAGGAATAGGGATTATCAACCTGGCAGCTCCTACTCTGGCTCCCCAGCTGATTTTCCATCAGGCGCTGAGAGGCGCTCCTGTTCCCATTGTTGTTCCTCCAGGCTGAGTGCCCTTGGAGTCATCTCCCGTGGATACTTCAATACAGGGACTGGATTCCACTGCCTTCCATATTCAGGAGATTTTCAAGATTTCACACCTATAGGGAACCCCCTTCTAGTTTTCTAATGTACTTGTGTTTCACAACCATATTTTGTCTCACTTATAGAGACCTGTGCTGTGAAGGGATGTTGTAACTGATGCTCAGTCCTCTAGCCTGAACTGAACCTACAGGCAAAATTCGCACCTGTCGAAGAATCTCTTGGTATTCAAAGGCCTGTGTGTGCAGAACACTTACGTTATGGTGATGTCACAAAAGCTTTGTTCGAGACTTTGATGCATACATTTCCTTTGGAAAAGTCCACTGGGGCTCACCTGCTGAGGAAAAAGCACAACCATTTTTTAGAAGTGGAAATCTGAACATTTTCCTTCCCTTCCTTCTCTGTGGTTCTCATTGACCTTCCAATGGAGCCTCCACTGGTTTTATAGGTCTTTCAGGCTCTGTTTTTCTCTCTCTCCATCTTGGTTGCTGTCTGCTCTCATTCATACACTTGGAGAGCACAGGCCTTTTTGAGAATGGGAAGTTTGGTGGGAGACTTGAAAGAAAGGAGGGAGGGGGCTGTTAGAACAGGGGTGGGACCCAGTGAGCCAGCCTCCGTGGAGGCTACCTCCAGCAGCCAGCACCAAGGAGGGCCTTCCTCAGCTTCACAAGTGTTGAGGGTGGAGCCTCTGCTCACCCTCCTCTCTCCATTGGTTTAAGGAGAAGACTATGTTGAAGTGCTGGAGCCTGAGGATTTGCCAGGATGGTAGGGAGGGGTTGATGCTCAAAGGCACAGACAGAAAAACAACGTCCACTGTGCTGTCTAGGTACTTCCCACAAAATGTTTTCAATTCTAAATTAACTCCAAGCTTATCTCTCAAGTGTGTTCGAAATATGAAAATAATCTCAGCATGTCACAATCTAGAATGTAGTTTAGATAAGCTAAGAGTCAAAGGGAAGAGAGCCTGGACCTTTTCTCTCAGGCCTGTGTGGGTCTGTGTTCATATGACTCCTGGTAACATGAGGCCAAACAGGGCAGCTGACTGGACAAAGAGCTGTCATATTAGTTGTTCATGCTTTAAATGTCTTTAAAAATGTAATTTTCAGGCTGGGCTTGGTGGCACATGCTATGTTCTCAGGGACTTGGGAGGCTGAGGCAAGAGGATCACAAGTTTGAGGCCAACCTTGGCAACTATATATTTAGTCTATCTTCATTTGGGTTCAACTGCCTCTCTGTCTGGTTGTTACTTTCCTATATTCACTTCCATTTAACTTTTCCTCCTAACTGTGAGGTGGATACTATCGTTTCCATCTCTGCAAATGAGGAAATGGGTTCCTTATAAAGTAGCAACTAGCATTGTATCTGGCAGCTGGTAAGTGGTAGATCTAGAGTTGGAGTCAGATCTCAAGTCTCGGGCCATAGCTAGGTCAGTTCCTGTACCACAAAGCTGTCCCACAATCAGGAATATGGGGACAATCCCCTTGACTTCATAATGGCCTCAGAAAGGCAGGAATGGCTGTGCGAGTCTATCATGTGGCTCTACCCACCAGCATCCCCTCCCCCCCCCCCCCCCCCCCCCCCCGCATCAGCAAGGCAAAGAGGTGTGTTTTAGTTGTTTATTGCTGGGTAACAAGTTACCCCTAAACTAGAATTAGTCTTTTATTGCTATGTCACAAAGTATCTTGATACACAGTGGATTAACACAATAAGTATAATTCTGCTACAGTTTTTGTTAGGAATTCAGGAGTGGCTTATCTGAAGAGTTTATGACTCTGAGGGGGAAGGGGCGGAGAGGGAGTCCCTTCTCCATATGGGTAAACGGCCAGTGTGTGCTGCTTCCCTGTCTTAAAGCATGTAAGAAGATCCCATCTTCTTTTAACATCTCGGTGAAACAGCTTGAGCCCTCATCTTGTCGTCTTGAGAAATGCCTTGGGTTTTCCCCTGAGGAATGGAGACTCCAAAGCTTAGTTGTATCCCAAATTACCAGACTCTGTTCCTTCCACCTTGCTTTTGAACCTCCAGCTGAGGCCAGAAGATGCCACAATGCCCATGTGCAGCTTAGCCTTATGGCATCCCATCCACAAGACCAGGGCAGGGTGTCTTGCTCCTGTCACATGCGTGACTGCCAGCATGCACCGTGGGGCATGAAGGCCTGTCTTCTCTTCCCACTGCAACTCAACAAGCATGGGCCTGGCCCTGGGTGCTACTGACTCAGCCATTTACCAACCCTAGACCATGAGTGAGCCTGCTACCAGGAATGACGGCTGCCACCAGGACTGGGTCTCTCCTCTCCCAGACTCACTCTGGCTCTTTCGGCCTCAACCTCAATCCTGTGTGGAAGCTGGATCTCTGGTTTCCATGGCAGGGACTTTGGGGCCTTTCTTGTCACTGAACTTCTGGGCCATCCTAGTCTCACTACAAGTTCTTTCTTCCTCTTTTGCAACTCGGAATAAACTGGATGTGCCCAGAGGGTGTAGCATCTCTATCTATATCTTAAACATCAATACCTCCTGCCATTCAAGAAATCTTCCAGTGTAGATATTCAACAGAAGGAAGAACCCAGAACCTGCATGTGAAAACTGGACTCGAATCCTTGTTCAGTGACTTGTCCTTCCCTGAAGATGTCTGCATCTGCTTAGAGTCTGGCTAATGGAAGACACAGAAGCCAGAACTGTCCTTCCATTTCTCTTGAAGTTTCATCTCCTACCTCCTTCTCTACCCCCAACTCTCCATTCCTAGTTTTTAGATACATTTCATTATGATAGCCAATTTCTGATATGTTCAGTTCCCTCTGATTATTTTTGTTAATGTTGCACTGCATCTAAATGATAGAAGTGAATCTCTCTTACCTGTGTGTGTCCATACGTGAGTGTGCACACCTGTGATCCCAGCTACTCTGGAGGCTGAAGCAAGAGGATTGCAAGTTTGAGGCCTGGACAACTTAGTGGGATGCTATCTCAAGATAAAATTTTAAAAGGGCTGGGGATATAGTTTGGTGGTAGAGCACTCCTGGGTTTAATCCCCAGTACCATGAAACAAACAAAAGACAAAAGAAAATTAAAAAAGAAACCTTAGAACAGTGACTTGGATTTTTCTTCTCTATGCCAAATAAAAATAGCTATTTTTAAGAGTGCAATAAATAGCATGATGTAGCATTAAGTTGCTAGTATCTATCATGTTTCCCATGAGCCCCACACTCTGCAATGTGCTTTATATTTTTTAAATTTTACCTATTTTCAAAATTTGTTCTAATTAGTTATACATGACAGTAGAATATATTTTGACATATTATACATTTATGGAGTATAACTTCTCATTCTTCTGGTTGTACATCATGTAGGATTACATTGGTCATGTAATCACATATGCTCCTAGGATAGTAATGCCTATTAATTCTACTATCTTTCCTAGTCCCATTTCCCCTCCCTTCCCTTCAATCCCCTTTGTCTAATCCAAAGTACTACTATTCTTCCTTAGCCTCCCGCGGCCCCCATTGTGAATTAGCATTTGCATATCAGAGAAAACATTCGGCCTTTGGTTTTTTGGGGATTGGCTTATTTCAAAAAATATGGAACACTTCACACATTTACCTGTTATTCTTGCACAGGGGCCATGATAATCTTCTCTGTATCATTCTAATTTTAGTATATGTGCTGCTGAAGTGAGCACTATATGGTTGATCTCATGTTTATCCTCACAGCTGTCCTCTTTGTGTGATCTCTGATTTACAAATAGGGCAACTGAGGCCTGGAGAGGCTAAATAACTTCTCAAGGTCACATACCTATTCTATAAATTGAAAATTTTATCCTCCCAAGATTTACATGTTGAAGCCATAACCTTTAGTGTGGCTGTATTTGAAGTAAGAAAGGGACTAAGTTCATGAGGGTGGGGTCCTGATCTGATAGGGTTAGTGTCCTCATATGAGCTCACTTGTGTGCTTTCTCCCCATGCCCCATGCAAGCCCAAAGAAGAGGTCACCTGACATCCAGCAAGAAGTGGCCATCTGCAACACAAAAGAGAGTTCATACCAGACAATCCTGCTGACACCTTGGCCTCACACCGCCAGCCTCCAGAGCTCTGAGGAAATTTATTTTTGTTGTTTATGCCACCCAGTCTGGAATAGTGTGCTATGACAGCCTGAGTTGACCAATATACCTGACAAGCCACCACACTGGGATACAAGCACCAGAGTCCTCATGCATGATGCTAAACTGCCTCCTAGAAATATAGGTGCTCCTCCCCTGACAAACTGCAAGCTGAAAATGTCTTAAGTGGAAAATGCATGTATCTAACCTACCAAATATTGCAACTTAGCCTAACCTACGTTCAACACTCTTGAAATAATTAAGTGAGCCTGGGCTTGGGCAAAATCATCTACCAGAAAGCCTATTTTGTAATAAACTGTTGAATTTCTCATGTAATTTATTGAATATGGAAAGTGGAAAACAGAATGGTGGCCTGTGTTTGCTTGCACACCATCATAGAGTTGAAAAATCCTAAGTAGAATCATCATAAAGTGGGTACTGCCTGAATCATCATTTTATATTTTTATGTTTTGACAAGGCTAGTTTTAATATTTACATTGAGGTGAGAAATGTTTTTAAAACTTGGCATTATGGTGTACGGGTCTATTCTAACTTAAAGCAGTTTCACTAAATTTAGATTTCTGGAAAAAAAGTTTTTGAACATGCAAACAGGTTGGAAAATTTGCACCCAATAATAACAGTTGGACCTTTGGCTTATGGAAGACTTCAGTGGGAAACTATTTGCTTAAATCTCTGCCTGCTATTATAGTTGAAGGTTTGGCAATAGTATTTGCCCTTCCCCTGAACTTTTTGTATTTCAAAACCATGTGAGGTATCGTCTGTCTTGTGTATCAAAAGTAAGATCAAGCAACTTTTAAAGAAGTGACAATCAAGTATTTCATTTAGCTAAGTGTCCATCACTGAGAAAATGAGTATCTGGTATGCCAATGACCTGGACCCTTTTTATGTTTCTCTCCCTCCCTTAAAAATACTGTGAGGAGCCAGTGGCAACTGACTACTTTTCTTCTACACGTTGGCTGGCCTCCTCCTTGGCTCTTTTGGCAAACTCGCTTCCCAGGAAGTGGGTGTCAGCCCCTCCACAGTGGTCAGGATTTCAGGGCTGGGCTCATCAGTAGATGAATAATGGTGGCTGCCCTTTGGCTCTGCTTCTTTTCTTTGTCCTGTGAAGGTCAAGTTTCCTTTTCATTTGGAGAGCAGATGGTTTTGTGTGTACTGTTTCTCTATTTCTAACAGGCTTTCATTTTTTTAAAATATTGTGTTATTTTTTTATTAATTTTTAAATTTGTCTTAATTAGTTATACATGACAGTAGAATGCATTTATGCATTTGATATATCATACATAGGTGGGATATAATTTCTCATTTCTCTGAGTTTACGTTACAGAATCATATTGTCACGTCGTCATAAAGTAATAGTCTATTTCATTCTACTATCTTCCTATCCCACATCCCTTCCCCTCCCCTCCATCACTTCCCTCTACCCAATCTAAGGTAACTATTCTTCTCTAGTGCCACACCCTCACCCCCCATTCCCCACCCTGCCTTATTGTGAATTAGCATCCGAATATTAGAGAAAACATTCAGCCTTTTTTTTTTTTAAATTTTTTATTGTTGGTTGTTCAAAACATTACAAATTTCTTGACATATCATATTCCACACTTTGATTCAAGTGGGTTATGAACTCCCACCTTCACCCCATACACAGATTGCATAATCACATCAGTTACACATCCATTGATTTACATATTGCCATACTAGTGTCTGTTGTGCTCCGCTGCCTTTCCCATCCTCCCCCCTCCCCCCTCCCCACCTCTCCCCTCCCCTCCCCTCCTCTCTCTCTACCCCCTCCACTGTATAACCCTGAGGGTCTCCTTCCATTTCCATGCAATTTCCCTTCTCTCTCCCTTTCCCTCCCACCTCTCATCCCTGTTAAATGTTAATCTTCTTCTCCTGCTCTTCGTCCCTACTCTGATCATAGTTACTCTCCTTATATCAAAGAAGACATTTGGCATTTGTTTTTTAGGGATTGGCTAGCTTCACTTAGCATAATCTGCTCTAATGCCATCCATTTCCCTGCAAATTCTATGATTTTGTCATTTTTTAATGCAGAGTAATACTCCATTGTGTATAAATGCTACATTTTTTTAATCCATTTGTCTATTGAAGGGCATCTGGGTTGGTTCCACAGTCTTGCTATTGTGAATTGAGCTGCTATGAACATCGATGTAGCAGTGTCCCTGTAGCATGCTCTTTTTAGGTCTTTAGGGAATAGACCGAGAAGGGGAATAGCTGGGTCAAATGGTGGCTCCATTCCCAGCTTTCCAAGAAATCTCCATACTGCTTTCCAAATTGGCTGCACCAATTTGCAGTCCCACCAGCAATGTACAAGTGTACCCTTTTCCCCACATCCTCGCCAGCACTTGTTGTTGTTTGACTTCATAATGGCTGCCAATCTTACTGGAGTGAGATGGTATCTTAGGGTGGTTTTGATTTGCATTTCTCTGACTGCTAGAGATGGTGAGCATTTTTTCATGTACTTGTTGATTGATTGTATGTCCTCCTCTGAGAAGTGTCTGTTCAGGTCCTTGGCCCATTTGTTGATTGGGTTGTTTGTTATCTTATTGTCTAATTTTTTGAGTTCTTTGTATACTCTGGATATTAGGGCTCTATCTGAAGTGTGAGGAGTAAAGATTTGTTCCCAGGATGTAGGCTCCCTATTTACCTCTCTTATTGTTTCTTTTGCTGAGAAAAAACTTTTTAGTTTGAGTAAGTCCCATTTGTTGATTCTAGTTATTAACTTTTGTGCTATGGGTGTCCTATTGAGGAATTTGGAGCCCGACCCCACCGTATGTAGATCATAGCCAACTTTTTCTTCTATCAGACGGCGTGTCTCTGATTTGATATCAAGCTCCTTGATCCATTTTGAATTAACTTTTGTGCATGGCGAGAGAAAGGGATTCAGTTTCATTTTGTTGCATATGGATTTCCAGTTTTCCCAGCACCATTTGTTGAAGATGCTATCCTTCCTCCATTGCATGCTTTTAGCCCCTTTATCAAATATAAGATAGTTGTAGTTTTGTGGATTGGTTTCTGTGTCCTCTATTCTGTACCATTGGTCCACCCGCCTGTTTTGGTACCAGTACCATGCTGTTTTTGTTACTATTGCTCTGTAGTATAGTTTGAAGTCTGGTATCGCTATACCGCCTGATTCACACTTCCTGCTTAGCATTGTTTTTGCTATTCTGGGTCTTTTATTTTTCCATATGAATTTCATGATTGCTTTCTCTATTTCTACAAGAAATGCCATTGGGATTTTGATTGGCATTGCATTAAACCTATAGAGAACTTTTGGTAATATCGCCATTTTGATGATGTTAGTTCTGCCTATCCATGAACAGGGTATATTTTTCCATCTTCTAAGATCTTCTTCTATTTCTCTCTTTAGGGTTCTGTAGTTTTCATTGTATAAGTCTTTCACCTCTTTTGTTAGGTTGATTCCCAAGTATTTTATTTTTTTTGAAGATATTGTGAATGGAGTGGTTGTCCTCATTTCCATTTCCGAGGATTTGTCACTGATATACAGGAATGCCTTTGATTTATGCGTGTTGATTTTATATCCTGCCACTTTGCTGAATTCATTTATTAGCTCTAATAGTTTCTTTGTAGACCCTTTTGGGTCTGCTAGGTATAGAATCATATCATCTGCAAATAGTGATAATTTAAGTTCTTCTTTTCCTATTTTTATGCCTTTAATTTCTTTCGTCTGTCTAATTGCTCTGGCCAGCGTTTCCAGAACTATGTTGAACAGAAGTGGTGAAAGAGGGTATCCCTGTCTTGTTCCAGATTTTAGAGGGAATGCCTTCAGTTTTTCTCCATTCAGAATGATGCTAGCCTGAGGCTTAGCATAGATTGCTTTTACAATATTGAGGTATGTTCCTGTTATCCCTAGTTTTTCTAGAGTTTTGAACATAAAGGGATGCTGTACTTTGTCGAATGCTTTTTCCGCATCTATCGAGATGATCATATGGTTCTTATTTTTAAGTCTATTGATGTGGTGAATAACATTTATTGATTTCCGTATATTGAACCAGCCTTGCATCCCAGGGATGAATCCTACTTGATCATGGTGCACAATTTTTTTGATATGTTTTTGTATCCGATTCGCCAGAATTTTATTGAGGATTTTTGCATCTAGGTTCATTAGAGATATTGGTCTGTAGTTTTCTTTCTTTGAAGTATCTTTGTCTGGTTTAGGTATCAGGGTGATGTTGGCCTCTTAGAATGAATTTGGAAGTTCTCCCTCTTTTTCTATTTCCTGAAGTAGCTTGAAAAGTATTGGTATTAGTTCTTCTTTAAAGGTTTTGTAAAATTCTGCTGTATACCCATCCGGTCCTGGGCTTTTCTTAGTTGGTAGTCTTTTTATGGTTTCTTCTATTTCCTCAATTGATATTGGTCTGTTTAGGTTGTCTATATCCTCCTGACTCAATCTGGGCAGATCATATGACTTAAGAAATTTATCTATGCCTTCACTATCTTCTAATTTATTGGAGTATAAGGATTCAAAATAGTTTTTGATTATCTTCTGTATTTCTGAAGTGTCTGTTGTGATATTGCCTTTTTCATCCCGTATGCTAGTAATTTGAGTTCTCTCTCTTCTTCTCTTCGCTAGCATCGCTAAGGGTCTGTCGATTTTGTTTATTTTTTCAAAGAACCAACTTTTAGTTTTGTCAATTTTTTCAATTGTTTCTTTTGTTTCGATTTCATTAATTTCAGCTCTGATTTTAATTATTTCTTGCCTTCTACTTCTTTTGCTGTTGTTTTGCTCTTCTTTTTCAAGGATTTTGAGATGAAGTATGAGATCATTTATTTGTTGGTTTTTTCTTTTTTTAAGGAATGAACTCCAAGCAATGAATTTTCCTCTTAGAACTGCTTTCAATGTGTCCCATAGATTCCGATATGTTGTGTCTGTGTTTTCATTTATCTCTAAGAATTTTTTAATTTCCTCCTTGATGTCTTCTATAACCCATTGATCATTCAGTAACCTATTGTTCATTCTCCAAGTGATGCATGATTTTTCCTTCCTTCTTTTATCGTTGATTTTCAGTTTCATTCCATTATGATCAGATAAGATGCATGGTATTATCTCTACTCCTTTATATTGTCTAAGAGTTGCCCTGTGACATAATATATGATCTATTTTTGAGAAGGATCCATGTGCTGCTGAGAAAAAAGTATAATTGCTTGATGTTGGGTGGTATACTCTATATATATCAATTAAGTCTAGGTTATTAATTGTGTTATTGAGTTCTATAGTTTCCTTATTCAACTTTTGTTTGGAAGATCTGTCCAGTGGCGAGAGAGGTGTGTTGAAGTCTCCCATGATTATGGTATGGTGGTCTATTAGACTCTTGAAGTTGAGAAGAGTTTGTTTGACGAACATAGCTGCACCATTGTTTGGGGCATAAATATTTATGATTGTTATGTCTTGTTGGTGTATGGTTCCCTTAAGCAGTATGTAGTGTCCCTCTTTATCCCTTTTGATTAACTTTGGCTTGAAATCTATTTTATTTGATATGAGTATGGACACTCCTGCTTGTTTCCGAAGTGATATGATTTTTCCCAACCTTTCACCTTCAGCCTATGTATGTCTTTTCCTATCAAATGCGTCTCCTGTAGGCAGCATATTGTTGGGTCTTGTTTTGTGATCCATTCTACTAGCCTGTGTCTATTAATTGGTGAGTTTAAGCCATTAACATTTAGGGTTATTATTGAGATATGGGTTGTTCTTCCAGCCATATTTGTTTATTTCTGTTACTAAACATGGTTTGTTTTCCTCTTTGATTATTTTCCCCCCCTTTACTGTCCTACCTCCCACTGTTGGTTTTCATTGTTATTTTCCATTTCCTCTTCCTGTAATGTTTTGGCGAGGATGTTTTGAAGAGATGGTTTTCTAGCTGCGAATTCTTTAAACTTTTGTTTATCGTGGAAGGTTTTAATTTCATCTTCCATCCTGAAGCTTAATTTCGCTGGATATACAATTCTTGGTTGGAACCCATTTTCTTTCAGTGTTTGAAATATGTTATTCCAGGATCTTCTAGCTTTCAGAGTCTGTGTTGAAAGATCAGCTGTTATCCTGATTGGCTTACCCCTAAATGTAATCTGCTTCCTTTCTCTTGTAGCTTTTAAAATTCTCTCCTTATTCTGTATGTTGGGCATCTTCATTATAATGTGTCTAGGTGTGGATCTCTTATGATTTTGCACATTCGGCGTCCTGTAGGCTTCTAGGATTTGGGATTCTGTCTCATTCTTCAAGTCTGGGAAGTTTTCTCGTATTATTTCATTGAATAGACTGCTCATTCCTTTGGTTTGGAGCTCTGTACCTTCCTGTATCCCAATGACTCTTAAGTTTGGTCTCTTAATGTTATCCCATATTTCTTGGATGTTCTGCTCATGGTTTCTTAACAGTCTTGCTGAGCTGTCTATGTTCTTTTCCAGTTGAAATACTTTGTCTTCATTGTCTGATGTTCTATCTTCTAAGTGTTCTACTCTGCTGGTAGTATTCTCCATTGAGTTTTTAAGTTGGTTTATTGCTTCCTGCATTTCTAGGATTTCTGTTTGTTTGTTTTTTATAACCTCTATCTCCCTGTATAGTTGATCCTTTGCTTCCTGGATTTGTTTGCGTAATTCATTGTCGAAGTGATCTTTCATTGTCTGATTTTGCTGTCTAATGTCTTCCTTGATACTCCAGATCATCTGAAGCATGTATATCCTGAATTCTTTATCTGACATTCCATCTGCTGCAGCTGTTACCTCTTCTAAAGTTGCGTTGACCTGCATTGCTTGTGGTCCTTTCTTTCCTTGTCTTTTCATACTGCTTGCGTATCTTTCCTGCAGGCACGGGCGGCGGCTCTGCTCTCTCCTTATTCCAACTGGGGTGTTGTGGCTACCATGCCGGCAGGTCACTGGGCCTGTTCTGGGCGCTGGCGGCGGCTCTGTTCTGCCCCTACTCCAATTGGGGTGACGAGTGTACCATGCCGGCAGGCCACCGGGCCTGATCCGCCGGTCGGTTGCAGGTTTGCATACCCTGCAGGCGCGGGCGGCGGCTCTACTCTGCCCCTACTCCAAATGGGGTGACGTGTCTGTCGTACCGGCAGGCCACTGGGCCTGATCCGCCGGTCTGTCGCAGGTCTGCCTACCTTGGAGGCACGGGCGGCGGATCTGCCCTGCCCCTCCTACCACGCCTGCGGACCCCTGGGCCTGATCTGCAGGTTGGTCACAGGTCTGCTCACCCTGCGGGCACGGGTGGCGGTTCCGCTCTGCCCCCACTCCAATTGGGGTCACGTGGCCACCACACCGGCAGGGCCTGATCCGGGCGTGGGAGAAGGATCTGCTCTGCCCCTACTCCAGTTGGGGTGACGTATGTACCACACTGGCAGGCCACTGGGCCTGACCCGCCAGTCTGTCACAGGTCTGTTTACCTTGCAAGCGCAGGCGGCGGCTCTGCCCTGCCCCTCCTACCACGCCCATGTACCACTGGGTCGCGGGTCTGCCCACCTTGCGGGTGCGGGTGGCGGCTCTGCTCCGCCCCCTCTCCAATTGGGGTCATGCGGTCACCACGCTGGCGAGCCGCTGGGCCTGCTCCGGGCGCTGGCGGCGGCCCGGCTCCTCCCCTCTGGCTCAACGACAAATTGAGGAGACTCGGGTGTCTGTGCCTCACTCCCCCTACCAGGAGACCAACTGTTTCTGTCGCCGCTGGTATTGATGAAGTTCTCTCCTCCGCCGCTTTCTGATGACATCAGATCTCTGCCATGTTGGTATCCTATGCAAATGGCAGCATTTCGTTCCCCTTGCCGGGCAACCGAAGCAACGGGTGAGTCCTGACCAGCCCTCATCAGGACCCGGACCGAGAAGCAGTTTCTGTGGGCTCCTAGCCCTGGGCCAGGGCAGTTCCGGGAGCCGGAACTCGGCCGCTCCGTGCTCGGTGTAAGCTCCGATAAGAGTAGGCTCCAAGAAGCAGTCCCTGCGGGCTCAGTTCCGGGAGCCGGAATTCGGCCGCTTAGTGCTTGGTGTATGCTCTGATAGGAGCAGGGTCCAAGAAGCAGCCTCCACAGGCTCCCCAGCCCTGGGCCAGGGCGGTTCCAGGAGCCAGAACTTGGCCGCCCTGCGCTAGGTGTTCGCTCCGATAAGATCAGGTTCTAAGAAGCCCCCAGGCACTGAACCCTAGCAATCTGTCTGCAAGCCGTAGGCGAATGGCAGCCTGAAATTACCTGTTCTATGGCTGAATTTGCTGCGGTCAGTCGAAAGCAGGGATGGTGACGTCAGCTTTCCAACATGGTGGCTGCTGGCCTCCTCTGTGGTCTGACCAGTGTGGAGAACCGAGATGGACCGCTTCCTTCCCCCGTCTCGAACCCAGAATTCAGCCTTGAGTACGGTGCTTGCACGGCTGGCAGAAACTGCAGCGCTGTATCCCTGCGTCGCTATCTCCTCGTTTCCCAGCGCGCGCTGCAGACTCTAGCCGCGAGGCGATTTGCTGAATAAGCAGTGTTACCCTCCGTGCGACAAACCTCTCGCATTTGAGTCCCCGAAGCCGATCCTCGTGCGATGGAAATCCTTCCTCCAGGTTCCGGAGCACCCCACTATTGCTGGAAATTCCTAACAAGATAGCCTTTAGCCGTCCTGACTTGTCATACTCCCACACAGTGAAGCAGCACACGGGGGCAATGCACTCCCCTCGCCGCCATCTTCCAAAGTACAACATTCAGCCTTTGATTTTGTGGGATTGGCTTATTTCATTTAGCATGCTATTCTCCAACTCCATCCATTTACTGGCAAATGCCATAGTTTCACTATTTTTAAAGCTGAATAATATTCCATTGCGTATATATAACCACATTTTCTTTATCCATTCACCTCTTGAAGGACCCTAGCTTGGTTCCACAATAGTTTAGCTATTGTGAATTGAGCTGCTATAAACACTGACATGGCTGTGTCACTGTAGTATACTGATTTTAAGTCCTTTGGATATATACAAAGGAGTGGGATAGCTGGGTCAAATGGTGGTTCCATTCCTAGTTTTCTGAGGAATCTCCATACTGCTTTCCATAGTGGTTGCACCAATTTGCAGTCCCACCAGCAATGTATGAATGTACCTTTTTTCCCACATCCTTGCCAACATTTATTATTTCTTGTATTTTTTAAAAAAATTCTTTAGTTATAGGTGGACACAATGTCTTTATTTTACTTTATGTGGTACTGAGGATTGAATCTAGTGCCTCACATGTGCTAGGCAAGCACTCTGCCTCTGAGTCCCAGCCTCCGCCCCCTGTTTCTTGTATTCTTGATGATTGCCATTCTGACAGTAGTGAGATGAAATCTTAGAGTAGCTTTGATTTGCATTTCTCTAATTGCTAGAGATGTTGAACACTTTTTCATATATTTGTTGATCAATTGTATTTCTTCTTCTGTGAAGTGTCTGTTCAGTTCCTTAGCCCATTTATTGATTGGGTTCTTTGTTTGATTAGAGACTTGGGCTTTATGAAGGTAGCATCTTCTACATCTACCGCGGGCTAACTGTTGACAATCAAAAGATATGGAAGGATAGACTGAGAATAGACAGACAGGCAAAAATAGCCTATAATCTCAACTCTAACCATTACTAACATTTGAGGTAAACTTCCAGATTTCCTTTTATGTGCACATATGCATATAGATGTATGAAAATTCACATTCATGAGGTCATCCTGGACATGTTAAGGAACGTTGAGTCTACCTTGCATATGCTGTAGGTATCATTTCTCGTAGGCATATTAAAATTATTGTTATCCTTTTGCAACAAGTTCATGTGAAGTGCTGATTCAACTAAATAATCTTAAGAATCCAGTTGAAAGATTCTTTAGGGTTAGCACCAGGGAATACCTGCCTTTGCATGAGATGCCATGTGCCCCAAGAGCAAGAGGAGAACTGATTTTTTGGGTCTTACTTTTGGGAGGGGCAGGAACTACAAAGAGGTTAGTTTTGTGAAGTGTGCAGTGTTCATGAAGATAGTCTGACCTGACCTTCAAATTCCAGAGCTCCACATTTACTCTGGCCTCTCTATGGATTTGAAATAACATAGAAAAAGCAGGTTAAAAATTTGGCATTATGGCAGAAAAAAATGCTCAGATATCTGGAACTCTTTCTTGGTACAAAACACTTAAAGTTACTGAGTTAAATATGAAAGTAAAAAATGTGTGGCTTGGATGGTATGAAGCAAATGTTCAGAAGAAATATATAATGAATTTAGAAGAAATAGTGAATGCCAAAATCAGCATTAGCCTCAGGTATATCTGGATTTAAGTGGATCTTATATATGCTTGGAATAGCAGACAAAGCAGGGTACCCAAGTCTGGGGGTGGTAAGTTTGGGGACCTCAATTCAAGCTGATCCCCATTAGCAGGTAAGTGAGGATAACCTGCCCTACCAAGAAAGATGGTCAGAAGTCTTTCCTGTTTTGGCCTTTAATTTTGGTGGAATATATATATATATATATATATATATATATATATATATATATATATATATATGGAAAATGTAGCTCTTGAGAATACTAAACCATGGTCTGTGTCAT